>NC_139967.1:21491172-22091172 GCF_963993115.1 Abramis brama | reverse complement strand
GTGTCGGTCTGACCTGGAGGAAACAAAATTAACTCGGTCTTACTAAAAGAACCACCGCTCCATATATCACTTCACCAAGACAAACTTGAACTATCACAAAAATCAATACCACTCTCTTACACAGCAACACAATACAAAGCAAAAAACAAACAAAAAACACCAAAACAAGAAAAATGTGGTCTTTTTATGAAGTCAGAAGACTTGAATTACAGTACACAACATGGACCACATTTATGATACTTTTATGGTGATTTAGCATCCTTTTTTTTTTCCTATTTGAAAGTTTCAGTCTTCATTTATTTTAATTGCATGGAAAACGTGTGTTTTTTATGGTTTTATGGAGGAAAGAATGTGAGGATGAGAAATGATCTTTCTTTTTGAGTGAACTAAATGTAAGCTTTTCAAACACTAGATTCAAACTTATTAACTGAGACAACATTAAAGATTTTTTTTGTGTGTGTGTGTGACAAAATTCACATTTCAGTTGTATTGTCACCCCAGTCATGTTGCAATCCAAAGGAAACAGGTTGATGGAAAATTTTAGACCAGATTCATTCATTCAAATCATAACTGAACGCTTCAAGATGACATTATGGGGTTAGAATTGTTGCATTATTCCAAATAAATAGATTAAGATTCACAAATAAATGTAAACAGATTCACAAAAATTTATCAAATTCACAAATAAATAGATTAAGATTCACATATAAATGTAAAGAGTTTCACAAAATGTATAAAATTCACAAAGAAATAAAAATGTATTTACAAATATATTTACAAATTTCTTTACAACTCTGCCTGGCATTTTTTTGTGTACCGCTTTCTGTGCATCTGTAAATCGCTGCGCATATTTGTGAATAGCTTCTTGAGCATTTGTAAATCCCCACACGCATCTGTGGATTTTGAAACAGTTCTAGCGTCGACGTGCAGACAAATCCACAAATAGTGGACTCCAAATAAGTGGATTCTTGCACCCTTGAAAGGAGCAGTAATAATCTTTTGGCGCTTGCTGGAGTTTAAGGCCTCTTTATATTTCCATCAGGATAAACTCAGGGAATTATGATCATCACAGATCCCGAGCATCATGATCAGTAACACCCTCTCTACGCGACACAGCGCGTCAAAAGCAAATAGTGCCCCATTATCTTTTCACTGCTGCTGTAGCAGTTTCAAATAATGTAAAACTAGCATGTTTGAAATGTTAACACATTTTTCCCTATGTGACGTCTGTTTTCTTAGCTGCAGATATGAACTGTCTGCATATACATGCGATTACACGAGGACAAATGATTTGCACATTCGCTTTGCCCAGTGTAGATAGCCTCGCACGGGGTAGACACGATGTAAGAAATTACAGAACATATGATTTTGCCTTTTAAAGCACAATCGCGGTGACAAATATCTATAGGACATAAATAAATGTCATGTAGAATACCAAATATATGCCAAAATGACCACCCGCGATGTAACAGTACGAGCCTCAGCATCAGCGTGTACTGGGGTTGGATGCTGCAATTAAAAATCTTGCGATGCTGAAAAATATATTTGGAATAATGCAACAATTCTAACCCCATATGACATGACATTCCTGTCAGCATTGCAACTGTGATGAGAATGTGTGCAATACAGCTGCAATGATTAATCACATGACATTTTTCAGCACAGAGAGCCAGTTACACCTGGTCGTATAAAGAGAGAGACAGGAGGGAGAATGGGAAGGTGAGAGAGGTTACATTTAATTCTGTTTGAGTGTAAAAGAAATGCTTGCTACCATCTGTCTGTCGGCCTCGGCGGATGTTAAAGTTGCCCTTATGGTAATATGAGACAGATGTGGCAGCTATTGACTGGCAGACATTTTGTCCCCATAATGTAGGGTTCACACACACACACACACACACACACACACACACACACACACACACACACACACACACACACACACACACACACACACACACACACACACACACACACCACACACAGAGAGAGAGAGAGAGAAACAACCACTTCCCTGTGCACAGATCAAAAGCTGCTGGCTTGGAAATTGCATTCATTTTCATTTTGAACCAAAAGTCTCCTTATTCCCTTAAACTGCGTCACGACTGACAGTGATATCAGTTTAACATTCTCTCACAGAGAGTCCATATTTATTGGCTTATCAATCATGATTAATCAAGTTGATGTTACATTATGTCCAATTAATGGTCACAAAAGTGGCCAGGTTAATTTTATATTCAAATCAGAATCCTAAATGTGTACAGACTCATCTGTGCTATGCAAAACAGGATGATATCCATGGCCAGAGGTATGCTGGGATTATCATATCAATGTCTTTATTTGAAATCTTGCATTTCTTCAGGCAAGTTTATTCCCAGCACCTGACATTTGTACCTTTCTTCTTTCTGAATTATTCACTTCTTCAGGGTGGCTAAATGTCAGAACCTCCACATGGGCCCTTCCTGGCTCTTTGAGAGGGGTGAAAGAATGAGAGTAAAAATAAGGCGTCCCTCTCTTTCCAAAAACAGAGGCATGAAAAGGATCCATCCCTGCAGCTGTCCTTTGGGAAAAGGGCGCTCTAGACGTCGGACTACATTAGTCATAACGCGGTCGAGCTCTTTAGAATATTCAGTACAGTTTGGTCTACAATACTTTATAGAGCTAATAAGACTGTAGCATTTTCATTTAGGAGGCTCCAGATGGTTAGCCAAATACTTTTTTTTGTTGCTTAAAAATATTTATTTAAAGGATAAAATTGCAACCTAGGGTCTTTTTGTTTATCTACCCGAGGCAAACTTTCGTTTAAAAGTATAATTACCATATAGTTTGACCGTATTTTCTTTTTCGGTCAAATTGCTTTTTGAGTGGGAGTGCTTGGGGCACTTCTATGATAGCATCAAAAAAATTTTTTTTTTCTATTTTTAAAACACTAAGAAGGCTCGACACAACATGAAACTTTGCTCGAAGTATCACCAGGCAGGGGCTCTACACATGAACTCGAGCATTGAGAATATTGTTTGTGTACACAGAGTTTACTAAAAAGAAAGATTTTGAACAACTCGCAACGTAACAGGGAGGAGAGTAAAGATGGAATAAAACAGATCATTTGTTGTTTTGTCGTTAGTGAAAATCAGTATTGACCTTGTATTTGAAAAAGGATGCTCATATAAGAAGCAATACTAAAATTCAGTCAGTTCATTCACATCGACTATTTTTGACTGTAAAAAAGCCCCTGGTGATACTTTGAGCAAAGTTTCATGTTGTGTCGAGCCTTCTAGTGTTTTAAAAATAGATTTTTGATGCTATCATAGAAGTGCCCCAAGCACTCCCATTCAAAAGGCAATTTGACCGAATACGAAAATACGGTCAAACTATACGGTAATTATACTTTTAAACGAAAGTTTGCCTCGGGTAGATTAACAAAAAGACCCTAGGTTGCATTTTGGCGACAGTTATCCTTTATTTAAGAGTTTGTATGTCTTCATGGTTTTTTTTTTTTTTTTTTTTTTTTTTTACCATTTACTCTTTTGTCTTGAGCAATCTTTCAGCATATAGACTACCGTTCAAAAATTTGGGGTCAGTACATTTTTTTGTTTTAAATTCTTTTTAATTAATTCTTTTATTCAGCAAGGAAACATTAAATTGACCGAAAAGTGTCATTAGAGACATTTATAAGGTTACAAAAGATTCTATTTCAAGCAAATGCTGTTCTTCTGAACTTTCTTTCTTCAATCTTTCACTTGAAGAGGTGTGCTCACTATTCTGAAAAATAGACTGCAAATTTTCTATTACACACGCAGTTGTCTTTTCTCACACGCAGTTGTCTTTTCACTACAGAATATCTTCCAGTTATTTTCCCTTGTCCTTTCATTATATTTTTTTCACCTCCTTTTATAAGGCCTGCTTCACTATAGGAACAATGACAGTAGGAACAGAGAGAGAAAAAATCAGAATAGAACATACAAAAAAAAAAAAAAAAAAAACCCAGCCTTTTAAATGTATGACTCACCCTTATAAAACACATTTTAAAACCCATTTGAACACTGGACATCATATAACACGTGGATCTAAGAATATATTTAAGTCTGAGGTGACCATTCAACTCTCTTTGTACAAGCGTGGGTGCGTTTTTTTCTTCTTTGTTTGCTGGTTTTAATTAAGTACATTTTCAGACAAACATCCTTTGCTAGGAAAAATAGATGGATGTTATTTGTATGTGGTGGTTTATGCAGTATAAAGTAATTCATTGTTTTTGCTACTGATCTAAAACAAACGCACATCTACTTCGCAAAGGATGCGGAGAGAAAGAAAGTGAGAGCAAGAGAGAATTAAAAAGACACAATGGACCAGGGTGAGATATGAATGCTATCACACTCTCTGTGACCGTTCCAGTTAATGTATACAGAATACATTTATATGAAAACCCCATTCTCAGAAAGCCACTCTTTTTCTGCTGCTCTCTCTGTTCTTTCCCTCATTCTTCCAAGACAAATACAAGCTCTCTCCACCTAATTTTATGGATGGGATCCCTTAAATTAACACGGTCAGGAAAAGCACTCAA
The DNA here is from genome assembly GCF_963993115.1 of Abramis brama. Classification (NCBI taxonomy): domain Eukaryota; kingdom Metazoa; phylum Chordata; class Actinopteri; order Cypriniformes; family Leuciscidae; genus Abramis; species Abramis brama. The sequence goes on along the minus strand of NC_139967.1, from coordinate 22,086,614 downwards.
GAAAGAGACTAGAAAACACACACGCACGCAAAATATGTGCATCCGAAGGACATATGCTTGACTTCATTAGCCCTCCAGCACAACACTGTGCCACAGTTCCATTTTTCCGCCACAAATATTAACATTTTCCAATCTGTTGTATTGCTCGCAGGAAAATAGAAATGACACAAACGGGTAGACTTTAAATATATCACAATTACGAAGCACCACTGGTTTCAGCCCGAAGAGGCGAGCTTCCCTCCTCTCTTATCTCTGACCAAACAAACAACACCTGTGCTAAGTGACAAGACTAATAACCAATTAACAGCCAATTACAATTACCGTGAGAAACACCCTCTCACTTGGAAATAATAAATCAAAGGGGCGTGGCCTGTCAGCGAACTAACCATTCCTTAAGCGGGAATGAGATCAAATCAATGCGCATCAAAGGACTAACAAAACATAATTAGGCTTACGAATAGGAAATGAGATTGAAACACACTGAGTTTTTGATGCACAAAAAAAAAGGAGTGACGTATGCATATGCTAATGATAAGCGTGGTGTTTTCAGCAGGGACCTTGCAGGCCTAGTTCTATTTACGAACCTGGAAAATATTTAAGCAGCTAAATGACAATGAACAGCACCCGCTGTGACTTGGGCAAAATCTGCTTTGAAGTTAAACAGGTTCATAAATAAATAAAAGGAGTGGGCTCCTCCTTTTCTCCTGGGAGTTGGAGATTTCCTGTGCATACTTTCGTTCGATCTTTTGCCCCCCTTGATCTCCTATTGCTTTGAATCCCCTAGTTCCTTCTTCCTTCCATTCCCTCCCTTTTTCTCGCACACTCTCACTCTGCTTCAACCTTTTGCCTACCTCGAGTGGTAGATAAAGTCATGTCTGACATTAATTTGTAATGTTAAAGACTTGTACCAAACTAATCACACATTACGCTCATAATAAGAACGATGGAGGTTTAATTTGCCGCATATTAAGAGAGTGAAATTACTCATCAGTGTGAAAGAGAGACAGAGAGAGAGAGAGAGAGAGAGAGAGAGAGAGAGAGAGAGAGAGAGAGAGAGAGAGAGAGAGAAAGATGGGAGGACAAACGTTCAAATCCATGCCAGGAGTCGTCGCTGAAAGGAGACAGGCACAAATAAACACTGTTTGTTGTGCAATCGACATTACAATTAATTAGTCGGTGGTTGGCTCGCAGGTCTAATAGAGGAAAGAGTAGCGAGCGTGAACTATCTACCCTGTACAGAAAGACAGCCTGCCATTCTGCTAATAGGGTCACGGAAAGAACAAGAGGAGGAATGAAAAAGTGAGAGAGGAACAAGGGGAAGCAATACAGAAAATGACAGGAACAAGAAGAGGATTGTGAGAGGAACATTTGAGTTATTGTGCTGGAGGTATAAAAATGTGTTTGGAAGTCAGACACAGTATAAGCAGACCATGACTTAAATAAATTTGGAGAAACTGCAGCGGTCTATATGGTGGCTGTAGGAATAGAAGTTATATCTTTAAGATAAAAGAGCAAATCATATTTTTGATAGATGGATTACCTGTTTTTTTTGTTGATGCTTGTGTTATAGAAATCCTTCTAATGTGCTGATTTGGTATTCAAGAGTCTTTTCTTATTATTAGCACATTTGAAAATGGTTGTGCTGCTTAATGAACTGTGGAAACAGCAGAACTTTTTAGAACTGTCCTTTTTACTTGTTAAAGTAGTAAATACACATGCATTTCTTGTAAGTCACTGTACATTTTCAAATGAAATTTCGGTTAATAAATGGCCCAACACAAACACATTTTTCTCACGTCATTATATTGTTTTTATGAGAGATGAAGGCTATTCCGTATACAAGAACAAAGCAAACACGATCTAACCAGCACAGTGACAGAAGTGTACATGAGAGTTTGTAGTTTGAGAAAAAGCCCCCTGGTGCTTGAAGCTTCATTGAAGAGCACACACTAACACCAGCTTTATCTGCCACAGTCAAAAGAAGATGCTGCTGGCCTTTAGGAAGAGCTAAAAGAAAAAGCCACATCTGACACTTGCATGATAAATGATTAGAAATTATTATCCTGGATGAATACTGTAAGTGCCAGTTCCTTTCAAAAAATGTCTTAGTGTTTCAAACTTCTGAATGTTAGTGTATCTACCAGCCGCAGCTCATCTGTAAAGGTGATGATACACAGGGCAACTTTTTGAGCAATGTTGCTGGGCAATCTTGCCGAGCGATTGTTGCTTGGGCACTTTCCCATTGAAAATGTTCAGTAAATTTCTATCTGGATAATTTAGATTGGTCGTGGGCCCTGTGTCTCATCTGGTTGCCCGTTGATGGCAACATTGCCCAGCAACATTCCTCAAAAAGTTGCCCTGTGTATCATCACCTTAAGGGCAGGTGGGACAGAGCCCCACCAAAATATTCATCCAAAACATACTTCGCTAACACTTTAGATTAGGGTCCAATTCTCACTATAACTAACAAACTTTTCCCTCAATAAACTCCTAATTACTGCTTTTTAATAGTTAGTTAGGTGGTAGTTAAATTTAGGTATTGAGTAGGAATAAGGAAGGATTAAGGGATGTAGAATATGGTCATGCAGAATAAGTCATTAATATGTAATGAACTAATAAACTGCTAATGTCCTAGCTAATAACCGACTAGTTAATAGTGATAATTGGACCCTAAACTATAGTGTTACCCATACTTTTGTATAAATTGAATCAATAATAAATTGTAAATGTGTTCAGCATTCTGCAACAAAATATTTTCAGATTTTCTAGACTATTTTAAGTGGTAATGAGCTACTGGGATCTACATAGGAAATATCTGCTCAGAGGTGATACCAAGCTGGCTGCCACAACCGACTTGGCTTCAAGGAACATTGTTATGGTGGGGAAACAGTATATGATGTATAATTTAAAGACATCATGCATGGAAGCTGTGTACAGACTGCATGCTAATAAACAAACACACTACCCACCTGTCTCAGGATGGCAGGTCCCATGTTGATTGCAGTTGCAAGGTATACATGGGGAGAAGGGTCCACCATTAGGAGTCTCCCTGGTGAATCCAGGAGCACAGAGTTCACAGAACAGCCCTGTGAATCCTGTGGGACAAGTACACACCTCCACCCATGGAGCATGTGGAACCACATCAGGCTGGTAGGTTGTCTGGTCTGCAGATTCAAGGGTTACCCTGGAGAGTTGAGAGGTGTCTGAAAACAAGAAAAAAATACATTACCTACAATATTTGTACAACCTACTAATAAATAAATACACAAAAATTTGGGGTCAGAAATATTTTTGTAAAGAAATTGAGTCATTTATTCAGCAAGGACTCATTAAAATGATCAAAAGAGACTAATTTTTTTTTTTTAATTGAAATAATTGTTGTTCTTTTGAACTTTCTATTCATCAAAGATTCCTGAAGCAATGTAACATGGTTTTTGCTAAAATATTAAACAGCACAACTGTTTTCAACATTGTTAATAATAAAAATGTTTTTTTTTTCAAATCAACACCAAATCAGATCATATCAGAATGATTTCTGAAGGATCATGTGACACTGAAGACAGTAACAAAGTACATTTACTTAAGTACACTTTTTGACTATCAGTACTTTACTTGAGTATATTTTTTTTCTGGAAACTTTTTACTTTAACTTCACTACATTTGAAAGACAAATATTGCACTTTTTACTCCACTACATTTCTGTCAAGGTCCTTGAGTAGAAAGTAGTAATGTCAGTCAGGGGATGATTTTGGTTCCAAACTTGCAAGGGGTTGCATTTTGGTTGGAAATGAAAGTCGGATTGAGTCAGAACCCCACGTTGGATTGAAGTCAGAACCCCACGTCGGAACCCGATGTCAGATTGACGTCAATGTCGGACAGACGTTGTATTTTGTCAATCTGACGTGGGGTTCTGACTTCAATGAGTGCACTTATTCAATCTCACATTCAATCCCACTACTGAAACTGTGTTCTAGAAACAAATTTGATATTGAAATGAGGGTAGGTAGGCTGGCATAGATTCAGAGGCATAAGGTACTATAACTATTACATACAACAATGCAACAATAACAAAACAATGCATTGACATTTACTTTTTACTTTTGATACTTAAGTACTTTTAAAAACGAGTACTTCTGTACTTTTAGTAAGTAAAAATGGGTCCTTACAACTTATACTTGTAACAAGAGTAATATTTGACCAGCAGTATCTGTACTTTCACTCAAGTAAGGAAGTTGTGTACTTTGTCCACCTCTGTTGAAGGAAGACTGGAGTAATGATGCTGAAAATTCAACTTTTCCATCACAAGAATAAATTTCATTGTAATATATATATATATATATATATATATATATATATATATATATATATATATATATATATATATATATATATATATATATATTTATAAACAATATTTTTATTATTAATATAAATATTTCATTATTAATATTAAATTATCAATATAGCTGTCACAAGCTGTGGCTGTATTAAAGCTGATGAGGAAGGAGTTATCTTCAGAAGAAATTTAATAGAACAATCCAAACAAACAGGAGAATCAACAAGGAGAAACATACCACATACCCGTAAGGTTAACAAAAGCTTGACAAAGAACAGACAGAAACTGAGGGCTTCTATACATGGAAAACAAGGGGAGCTAACAAGACTGATTAACAAGACACACCTGAACTAATTAACTGATTAAAAGATAACATACTCAGACATGAACAGAACAGGGAAACCAAACTAAAAACAAACATAACCCTGACAATAACATTATATGCTTTGCTGTAATTTTAAAGTCTTTCAAAAATATAACAAATCTTACCCCAAATGGTTAAACATTAGTGTAAATAAATTAAATTAAATTAAATTAAATTAAATTAAATTAAATTAAATTAAATTAAATTAAATTAAATTAAATTAAATTAAATTAAATTAAATTAAATTAAATTAAATTAAATTAAATTAAATTAAATTAAATTAAATTAAATAATCATGCTTCTAATCCTTTGGGCACAAAGAAGTGCCATAACAGTAAAATGTATTGAGGCACTGTGTGACAGAAAGACTTTATGGGCCCTATTTTAACGATCTGAAATGCAAGTATCAAACGCGAAACGCAAGTACCTTTGTGGGCGGATCTTGGATCTAAAATGGGTTGGTCTGAAGTTGCTACATTACTCATAGGTGTGGTTTGGGCGTAACGTGAAATAAATGAGAGTGTCATCTCACATTCCCTATAAAAGCAGGTGCGCTTGTTCCATGGCGGGTTGCTATTATAACGTCGGATTTGCCAGGCACACGCCAGGAGCGGTTCACAGCCGAGGAGACCGACATTCTCGTCAGGGCCGTAAAAGACAGAGAAGTGACATTGTATGGGGATGGGAGAAACCAACCCAAATTAGCTTCGGTTAAACAGGCGTATAATAATTTGGCTAAATGTGTAAGCTAGATTTATGCCAATTTTTTCTGCCATGTTAATGATTTCCCTCATGTGGAATATTTTTCCTTGTAATTATGTATGTTTGTGTAGATGAGAGAAGCAAAGTGTTAGCGCGTTGTGCACACGCTACATTATGGCCAAGCATGCGCCCTTAAAATAGCATCTGAATAACGCGTCACTGACTTTAGACTAGGTTTTTCCTGGTCTGTGGCGGAATTGTTTTCTGGAACTGCAAAATAGCACCAGGAAACGTTTGCGCCGGAACACGCCTTCTCTTTTCACTGAACCGCCCCCAGGAGCGCAAGTTCATTCCCTAATTTAAAAATAAATTTGCAAAATAGGAATGATACATGTGTCGGTGTATAGTCAATTGCGCTGGGTGCAAGATAGGGCCCAATAAGTAAAGTGCTCATGGAAGAGTTGTGTTTTTTTTCTCTGAAGGTAAAGAAGGTTTTAGCCGATCTGATGGATTTGGAAAGAGCATTGCACAATGGAGCTACACTGAATGTGAAATCACAGTGTCCTGTCCACTTGTAATTGCCCTCACGATGTAGCTTGCATAGCTTGCCTACTAAAGCTCCCCTCTGCCTCTCTCTCACCTTTGCTTACACACAGACAGACATCAGGACCACTGGGTGCAAGCAGATAGAATCTTTGATCACTGTATAAATAAATGAACAAGGAATGAATTAATCAATAAGGGCTGAGTGGGGAGAGGTGGAATATGGTGAAGGTGAGTGGGTCTTTGTTTCTCTCAGGGATCCATACCGCCTAATAAATAGTGATAGAGGGAGGCTGTACACAGTTCAAGATTCTCTCACCTCAACTCTCTCCTTCCCAGGTTCTCAGAGTCCTATCATCTCAACTTTCATATCAGGACATGGCCAGAAAGAACAATGTTTATGTGTGCTTTTGAGAGATACCGGCAGTTGTATTTGTGTGTTCAAATAGACAAACTGATTATCATGTGTACATTGTAGAAGAAAGGGAGAGCAGTTCAAACACATGCACATATTTCAGCACACTAGTTTCCAAGAATCAGTAAGAGGACCTGCCAGTGAAGGATGTGGTAGAGGAATAATTATGCTCTTTGGTAGGCTGTAATTTACTTCTTTTGATGAAGAAAACAGACGAGAGAGAGACACAGAGAGTGTGAGAAAATATATTCACAGTGTTCCTCCGTATATCAAACTGTTTGTCTCAGACTCAAATATTGCAGTATTCATTCTTAATGTATTTTTTTTTTTTTTTTTTTTTTTTTTTTTTTGAGTGAAGATGTCTGCTGCTTTCTGTTCTGCTCCAGTCTAAAAATTGGACTTCAAAATGTTTAACTTATTTATTTAACCCTCTGGGGACCAAGCTGTTTTTGGGGTCCTTGAGATGTTCTGACATGCCTTGACATTTGTGCTTTTTTCAGTTATTTATAAACATGTTAATGGCAAAGGTGTAAATTCACTCTATATAGCACAAACAGGGCTACCATAATATGCGAGCAACGTGTATGTAGATGTTTGTATTTTTAAGAGAATAATGTTTATGCGTGGTTATTGAAAAAAATTAAAATGAAAGTTGCTGAATTAAGACCACAAAACACATATTAAATATGTGTCCACAAGACTTTTGACTAATTGATGTTGTCCCTTTGAGTTCTAGCTTCAAAATGATGTAAAAATAGTCTTGCTTTATCGTTCACAAAAAAAAATACATTGATTTAAATGGTGTAAAACAGGTTTTGCTTGGAAAGCCAGCGAGGGGGAGGAGTAGTTTACACCTTAGATTATGAATGTCCCACCCACTCTGTATAATGAGCCATTCACTCAGGTGTGGAACTGACTGAGCCACAATGCAAGGACAAAAGATGTATTTAAAAGAAGACTTATATTGATCATTTAAGATTTCGCTTACATCTCTCTTGTAAATATGTTTTGCTATTTTATTCAAAATGTTACAATTACAACAATAATTACAATTTCAACAATAGTTCAAGTGTACTCTTTCTTTGTAAAAAAAGGCCTACATTTTATCATATGTATTCATTAGTTTGAATATAGCCAACATTGGAACATCTAACATCTTAGTCTATGAATTTATTTTTGACAAAAATAGTATTTTTTTTGCAGTTTAATACGTTGCTTATACAAATACATTTTATTTCAACATATTCCAGTCGATTTTTACTCATCTCAGTAGGCTATAGCAAAGCAGTTTATTCTTTCACACACAGACGCGCGATTCATATTTAGGCTAAACAGTCTTTACAAATATGTTCCCTTCATTCATCTCACAGAAAGGCTCATAATATGACTCATATTATAGAAATGCGATTCATCTTTTTGCGGTTTACATAGGCCTACACTAACATTATTCCATAACGTTATTCCACACGTGAGAAAAGAAAACAGCCTACCTCACTCCTCAGCGGAATCTGCTCCTCATTTCAGGAGATATTGCTCCTCATCAGCACTGTTCTGAGGAATATTTTCTCCATAAGGTAGGCTATAATGTCTCACTCACGAGGAGTCGCGACGCGCTTTGTTTACAGCTGATGTGGGCGTTTCACAGCTCTGAAATAGTTCTCAGAATTTGCGTTTGAATAGCACGCGCTCTCCGGGGAGTGGTCACATTACTGTGAATGAGCTCCTAATGAGCTCGACAGGAGTCGCTCTCTTTTTATACAGATTACAGAAGCTGAGAATATTTGTTTTTTATATAAATGACTTCATTTAAAAGATGCGATCTCAAGCTTTATGCCCGTGGGTCTGTTTGCCTGTTTGACTGAATTTTCGCGGAGTTATAGATCATTTTCGAACGCGTTTCAAATGGGAGTTTACTGACAGAAAGAAGGCAGAAATCGCATCATGTTAATTTTTCTTTATTTGTCAAAAAGCAAAACACTTTATTTTTATTGTGAGTATACAGAAAAAAAAATAGAAACTGAACAGGATCGATTGATGTATTACACGAAAATGAAAGATCAAAATTAACAGAGCATTTAGTGTTTATTTTCATTGCTAAAAAAAAAAAAACGAGCAAAACGCGCGGGCGCGTTTGTGGTCCCCAGAGGGTTAAAATAAGAGTTTTATTGTCTATTTTACTTTTTTATGTGATATTTATTTATTAAATCTATAGAAGTTAAAAATGTAGGCACTATATTGATATTTATAATTATTTTATATTATATATAAATTATTTCATTAATTCATTTAGAATTACATTTAATAAGTCCTTATCACAATCACAATCATTACACAGGAGCAATGTTAAGTGCAATCCTTGTTAGCAATGTAAATGTTAAATCCTTTGTAAATTTTCCAGAATGAAAAGCAAACCCATCATTACATTATTATTTCTATGTCAATCTTTTGATCTGCTCAAAACAACATATGGTAATTTACATTTTGAAAAATAAAAGGATGAATTCATGCCACAATGAAGAACATTCACACCTATAATTCACTCAGCTATACTGTGTATTCCACTATGTGATGCTTTCTACTTGGCAGTTAAAGGCTCCTCTAGACTTCTAATCAATCACTGAATACAGTACAGTCCATTCTACCAAGTTTAAAATGCTTGTTGCTTTCACTGTTTTAAATAAATTTCTCTTAGCCTGCAATTGATTGCATTTCAGTGCCAGTCTTTTCCTTACATATTTGCATAAATGTGCACACATATAAACAATGACTTACAGTTCTGGCCCCCTGCATTGCTGATGTGTAGAGCAGTTAGATTGTAAAGCATTCTGAGAAATTCAAATGGGGCTATAGATGGAATTACGTCCTTCTCTGTTAACCTGGAAAGCAGAAACATAATAGTTAGAAACGTGACTGTGTCTGCTACGATAACTAGTGTTTTTCTAGAGAAAACATTGTCCCTTAGACTTTATTTTACGTAAAACCAAGGCTCTTCATTAAGGCACACTAGGTCTAGTCAATTTAAGTCAATGCAATTAGGAATGTCTCTGTATGAATGAATGAATCGTGGGACATTTTTTATCCATTTTCTTGTCACTCTGGTAGGACAGTACCTGTCAAAACATTAAATGCAAATGAAAAAGCTGCCATGAACAAAAAACCTTCAAGTAAGCCTTCCAAGTAAAAGTGTCATATGCTGAAACACACAACAGATTTCGAGACTGAAACCACAATTTGTTTTGTAATGTTTATTCATGTTATTCACACAATTAGAATTATAAAAAAATACTTGATAATAAGCCATGTGGTCTCAATGGAAAAAATGTTACAGTCTGCCATGGAAACTAAAATACCTTCCTCGGAAAACACAAAAGAACACCTATTTTAAGCAATCCCTATAGCATAGCCCTGTTTCCACCTGGTATTAAGGTGCTTTTTTTGGTGATCAATTCACAAGTTGTCAGTGCTACAGTAAATGGAAACGGTGGAAAACGCTGTAATATCTAGCTTTTAGCAGTGAAGGTGCGTCTTACACTTCCATGAGAACAACCACATATATATTTCTATATATTATATATCTAAACATGTAGTGCAGTCCTGTGACAAATCAATGATAAATACATAGTTTCTTCATTTTGTGCCTAAAATTACAGCTAAAACTTGAAAACATTTCAGTTTGAATACTAATAATCTGGCCACATGTAAGTGAATAGTGGGGAATAACACACACAACACACACACACACACACACACACACACCTGAGAGTGAAGGTGTTGATGGGTGTCTTCTCCAGTGGGGAATAAGGATCCTGTTTAGAGTACAAATCAGTAGAAACCAATATTCCAGAGCCCTCCAGCAACACGGTCACACTTCTGGGCAAGAGTTCCTCCAGCTCAGCCGTAAATGTCACGCTAAGGGTCCGTCCATAACTTAACAACATGTTCCCCAGATATTTATCTGCAACATAAAGATAAAACATTTAAAAATTCCAATGCATATTCCAATTTGTATATGACCATGGTGTGATTAAGCAAACATGAGTGTAAGATCTATCTGGTAGCAAAATGGGCTGTGGATTGTGTTAAGTGGTTTGCTCAAGGGCAGCACAGAATTTTCTGGAACACAAACTCACAACCTACAGATTACCAGCACATTACACCAGCTACTGAGCTGAAACAACCCGATTACCAAAGATAAACACCGTGACAGATGACAACTCTAAAAATATAATAGGAGGGCAAAATGTTCTGTTCACATAAGGAAGTTGATTGTTTTTCTGGTTTAGAGAAAATAAGAAGGTTGGATCTCACTGATCTCATGGTGTCTGCACATCTCTATATGCAAGAGTGTAAGAGGACGATCTTAATTTCCACTCATATCCTCCTGCCTCATTAAAGATCTTTAATAAGACTTCAAAGAACCACATGCTGAGCTATATATATATATAGCTATATATATATATATATATATATATATATATATATATATATATATATATATATATATATATATATATATATATATATATATATATATATATATATATATATACAGAGAGAGAAATTATGAAATTTCTGCTACTGTTAGGCATTAATCCCTAAACTTTTGAAACTCATAGTCATCTCCAAAGTCATCTCCATTGAATAAATCTGTATTGTAAAAAAAGCCAGACTGGATGTTAAGTAGCTGGCACATTTGAACCCTTAAATGCATACCTCGGGTCTATAGTGACCTGGGACGTCATTCACTACCCTCCTCCTTATTCATTTTTTAAAGTTAGACATCAACCTTCTTAGTATTCTTCAATCAATTCATTATAAACAATATAACAATCATTCCCTTTCGTTGTCACTCCGAGTTACGTCGGATGACGACGAATGGGGTTTCGCTTAGAAAGCCTGTCATCTTCGAGTATATAAAACGAGCCAATGGCAATGAAATGCCACAATAGGATAATTAACTGCACAATTACTAGAAATGTGTACCTTGGATATTATACAATTTACACACATACAAAATTTGTGGAAAAAGACACCTTTTTTTCAAGACGTTTCCAACTCTGACTTTGAACCAATTCTGTAGAATCGCTAAAGACCCAAATATGTAATAATGATTGGCGAAACATTCATGCATTTAAGGGTTAAATCGAAGCCGCAGTGAAGCTTGCCATTAGCTCTATTACACTGCTTTTGTTGCAGCAGTATTTGCAATATCGGTGGAGAATGCAGCAGTATGTGTTATTGAATCTCATTTCTAACTTCTAAAGCACAAGGTTGGTGTTCTTGTAGTATGTTTATCTACAGATACTGTATGCAAATCATTTTTTCAGTGCATTGCTAATTAATTTGTATGACTTAAAACATTGCTTCATTTGTTTGAGTATTACAAGAGTTAGGCCATCCTGTTCTATTATACGTAGACAAGAAGCCTTGAAATATATTAAGAGTTTGGGGGTAAAAGTAGTAAAACTGCAATTATGAAAAGAAATTCTGATATATAAAGTTACAAATATGATTGAGGCAAAATGTCTCAACCGCAGAATGGAAATCTGTCCATAAAACATACCATAACATCTTGTTTTATCCTATTTAATTCTTATGTGAAAATGGGCAACTAAATTCTTGTAGTTTGTAGGTTATCATACTGTATACCCTTTTAAACAAAGCTTGCACTTTTCTTGTAAGCCTATTCCTTACAAGGTGTGTGTGTAATTATTTGTTTTTGATGGGACGCCTCAAGCAGCTAGTGCCCCGGGGCCTCGCAGGACCATAATTCGTTCTTGGGGCCACTGTATCTGTAGGGGGTTAGATAGATTTAACTCCTCACAGAAGGTAATGCTAGCTTCAGAACATTTTCCAGAGATGAGTTACACTGAGGACATAAAGTGAAAGTAATACCTGTGAAAAATGTGATAGAATAGGATGGAGAGGGTGAGCTAAGGGAAAGACAGACTGTACAAAATGTGTCCAGACATAGAATAGCCAGTGGTTACAGTAAAATTGTTTTATTGTATTGGGGATTTGAAAGAAATGCCTACACCTGCTGGCGATGATTAGATGCTCTGCTTAAGGATAGTTTTTGTGCTACTATAGTGGTTCAATGATGTCAACCCTTCCTTTTCTTTGTCTCTCAATACTTCTAACTTAAGGGCAGTTTACACAGAACTCATTTTTGCATTCCACAGGACTACTTCTCCATGGTTTTTCGATGTAAACATGAGCTAGACAGACGTGCTTGACCACTGCGCTTGCCTCTTGTATCTTTTGCAGTATCTCGCAGATGACAAGTTCAAACTCGAGTTTTTTTTATTTATTTTTTTATTCCACTTCCCATCATGTTTTTAAACTCAAAAATGCATTCATTTGAATGGCCCTTTACTCATATCAAAAATATGTGATTTAATATGTGTAAAGTTGTAGCAAATATTAGAGGTTACAGCGTTTCAAATGCAGGCATTCAAACCATTTATCTAGTTCTGCAGCTGTAATGGAATATGTGGTGGCTCAAATTCTTGGTATACTGTGGCAAGTTCACAAACAAATCATAGGAAAATTATAGTTCTTCCTGTTATCTAAAGCATTAGCCACTCTGTGGGTTAAAATCTCTCATTGGACCATTACCTGGCTGGCACCCCTATAAGTTTCTTGTTCCCATCATCTCTTCACCATCGAACTGAGCCCTGAAATACATGCACAGCGCCACATGCTTCACCTGAAACAAAGAGCTGTAAAACATTCTAAGCCCCGACAACCTGAAAGCTTGTTAGATACTTAGCGGGAGTGTGTTTTCTTCTCTGCCCACCTGCCGTTCCACATGCAGAGACAAGTATGAGTCAACTTCAACAAAAGGAGGCTAAAATGTTCTGTAACTGTTGGATTCCTGTTGTTTTCAGGTCTGACAGCATGCTGAAACCTTCCCTATGAGAGCTTATTCACAAATTCCAGTACCCATAGTGATGCTGAGGTGAAAAAATAAAATACAATAAAATATCTACAGTGGGTGTTTTTCTTCCAACACCCGACACAGACTCTCCAGAGACACTTGACAATCTGTATCTGGTGGAAAAATTGAAGCTGTAAATGAGAAAATATAGTCAAGCGGTGCAAAAGAATACAGTATCCCTTGTAGCTTCCAGCACTGCCTGTTTAACTCCCATCTCTTCAAGATCAGATTTGATCAAATGGAGGTGTTAACCCTCTCTCAGACAAAAAAAATAAATCGTCACCACGACGGAAAAGCCTGGTGACATTTAGCGAGCCGCCATCAAACTTAATCAATCCAGGCTTTAACTTTTCCCTGACTCAATTAAACCCACTGAGCCTCAATTAAATTTCCTCAGCTTCACTCAAACATTCCCTCTGAGGGGATGGATTGAGCATCTCGTCGTTTTTATAAGGTGAGGCCTGCTGAAATACATTTTCTACATCTTTCTGGAGTTTTGAGTTTGTACTTTAATGGGCAGAATCTAAAGAAATAATTTTTAAAGTAACGGAAATTAAACATTTTAAATTTAACATTCAATGTGTAAACATCTGCAATAAACCATAACAAAATAAACACCAAAACAAACCAGACATTTCTCAAAATAACCTATTTTATGTTCCAAAGGGGAAAAAAATATCACAAGGGTAATTTTCAGTTTTGGGTGGCCTATCTCTTTAAAGGCCACTAAAGTGTATTGAAACACACAGTATTATTGAATGTGTTGACGTACATTTATGTCATAGTTTATTTATATTTTAGTAGGGTCTAATGCTAGGTCTGTGACTGAGAGGAGAAATAAACTGATAAATAGGTTTCTGTATTAACATCTGCAAATACTAAGTCTTGATTTGTCTTTCCGAAAGCTCTATTAAATGGACAGTTGGCGGGGGGGGGGGGGGCATAAAATGGAATTCACCAAAACTGTTTGGTTACCAGCATTCTTCAAAATATCTTCTTTTTTTGTTCCACAGATTGAAGAAAGAAAGTCATACAGGTTTGAAACAACGAGTAAACAATGACAGAATTTTCATTTTTAGGTGAATTTAAAGCAACAAAAAAACGACAAAGATCCAGTTCTGTTAAACAGAAGCGAGGCAGATCAGTCAGTGAGGGTGGACAGGCTTATATATCAGGTATTTATTCAGTATTTACCTCTGAGCTTCTCATTGCAAACACAGTAAAAAACCCTGTAGCATCATCAATGCGGCATATATCAGGCATTTTAATAGTGGTGTCTCATCATGAATGTAATTGGCCTTACTGCTGCAGTTCTATTGACATTTCTGCATTTTACAATCAGCACAATTTTACATACGAGAGGAGAAGTTGGTAGAGACATTACGATTAAACCCCAGCTTTAAACATCAATCTCAGTGATTAAAGGATTGAGCATAATTTGTGCCACTTGTCTCAGTTGATCACATCTGATACGTCTCGACAGGAGCCATGATTGCCGGAGAGATTTATTCCAGGCATATGGTTGGCTGTCAGGGTGCACTGGCCAAGTTGCTCATGGACACAATGTGGTACCTGGACACGACTCTCTGAGGACGGGGACGTTTAGATCTCCCACCAACCCCCATCCATCTCAAACTCTACTCTCTCGGCGACCTCCGTTTCTCTCCATCTGTGTTTGTGACTCCGAGACAGCTTGCAACCAGCTTTTGGGAGGTGTGCATGTGTGTTTGTGTGTGTGTGTGTGTTTGTGTGTGTGTGTGTGTGTGTGTATGTGACATGTTGTTTTCTCCTCAAAGCTATGATAAATGTTCCACTCTGTCCTCTCACCATGGAGCAGATGTACCTCTGGGGAGATCACACAACAAACACACACACACAGTCTGGCTCAGTCAGCCAGCTAAACTCTTGGCTTGGCTGCTTGGCTATGGTATCTTGTCACCCCTCTGTTGACATGGCAGCTTCAGTGGTGTCAAAAGCCCAAAGCTGTGCCCAGCTAGATGAGCTGTTCAAGTGAAGAATTATTCGCACACAAACACACACACACTCATATCATCTATAAAACTCCTTCCAATACTCAGTACAGACTTAATCAGGGAAACATTCCTCCTTCACATAACAATTTCCTCTCTGCTGAGACTGGTGATGTGTGGAAAGCATTAAAGATCAAAATAAAGCGCACAGCGCAAATCAGAGAACGAAGTTTATAAAAAGGATAATCTAAAAAAGTCCTTGAGTGCTGTTGGAGTTGTCAGGGTGACTGTACTCTAAATGCACGTGGATGAGGAGACGCAAGCAAACGGGGAAACAGGGAGGGAAGGAAAGCAAATGAGATTGTTAAAAGCATCGAGGGAGCAATAGATCTCTGCGCATTTTAGCCGAGCGGCCAGAACGGCATAAAAAAGCCCTGCGCTGCAGCGATAAGAGAAACGGCACCAAGTGCTCCAAAGAGCAGCAAAAAGGGCACTGCTGCATCTCCGCAGCCAGTCAATGGTAGGAAAACAAAGATGGATGAGACTAAACATGCACATTAGGGCATTATGGATACATAAGAAACCTTACTATTAATCACAATGCATCACAAAAAAAGACACATTCATGTATTTTAAGGGTAATCAGTCCCAAAACATTGTGTTGGTGTATATTTGTCTACATGCAGCCCATGAGAAAATGTGTGAGACACGAAAACGTGATGTTAACAGGATTTTTCCCAGAGTGAGCGGCCAAGTTGGTCTGGCTAAGTGTCTCCCGTGGCGGTAAATTGCTGTGTAGACAAGAGTAAAACCCCTCAGCCTGTCTACTACACTCAGGGGAACTGGACTAAATCTAGCCTCTGGACTGGCCTGTACAGCTGGTTTATTTTCAGAGGATGCTCTATGAAATACTATTTATGGCCAAGCATGCTAATTCTAGCCCCCTGTTTATCATTTGTTTGCTTTTGCAAAATAAAGAAAGCTTATGTTATATGACACTACCACACAAAGTCAAACTAAGCTACATTTCTTCTTTGTACAGTTGCTCTGAAGAGAACAGACTTAAACAATGTAAATAATATAAATCAATTGTGTTGGTCTAACTTGTAGATATTGGATAGGATATTAGGATATTAACTGTCCTAAAATGTCTCTAATTGGTAGCATAACTATATAACAACTAAACCACCATGACAGAGTCATCATGCCTTAAAATAGCTTGAATGTAACTCTACACCCTTGCTTCATTTAGTGTATGTGGACCCATGAATATGCTTATTAGCCCCGCCTCCACTCACGCCAGCTCAGAGATCCACTCGGCCTGAGGAAAACGCTGAACAATGGTATCGCTCTTTACAACGTTGGACACATAACGGTAATAAATATGATTAGCCTTTTGCTTGACTATGTTATCAAACAGCTAATAATGTGTTGCTAATGTTACACAGACCATGTTCCCGTTTGCCACCTCAGGTAGTACCTACAAGGTAGTTTGTGACGTAAGAAACGCCAGCAATTTCAAACTGCATTTTTAAGATTGTCTATAGATCACTGCAGTTTTAAAGAGAAAATACTCAACAATGGTGTTGACTTATGAATTTGCACATGTTTTTTCTTAAAGCATATTAAAAACACCACACAGACATATAAACAACATTAAAAACTTGATTTTCACAACAGGGGGACTTTACTTAGCCTAGAGTAGTTTCAAGGCAGGCCAATTCCAACCAACACTTGTTCTAAGGGGAAGTGTATAGCCTAGATGCTGTCCTACCAGGTGCTTTGTAGAAGCCATTCTCCTCTCTGTAGGGCAATAGATAGACTTCCCCCTCCTTCCAGATGAGGGATTGTTCGTGCCCTTCGGAGAACACACCCTTCCAGCCATCTGGATCTGAACACAGAGCACACACAACAAAGTCTGAGATTCCTGATGAAAATGATTATTTTATGTAATATAAAAATGTTCTTTACAAATTGAACGATCAGCATAACAAATTGTAAACATTTCTATACATTTCAGAATGTGTAAGTTGGTTTGTCTCTCATCTGCTTTAATGGCAGCAGCACTTGAGCTGATGTAAAGCCTGATGGTCATGTTCTCCAAAGTGTTTTTAGATGATCCAAAGAGTGTCTTGTGTTTCAATGGAAGCAAGACCATCTGATCGACTGTGCAGTCGCATGATTAATGTCACAAATTTGATAACTCAATTTGAATGATATGAAATATGTGTGAAATCTGAAATGGCTGTAATCAATCTGACATCACAGTTTTATCTTTGATTTAAAATGTTGAAAATTCCAAACCTTTGTTGAAATGGGATATTAAATACACTGAGCAAAATCATAAACACAACACTTTTGTTTTTGCCCCCATTTTTCATGAGGGCAGTAAAACTGCACATTTTAGAGTGGCCTTTTATTGTGGCCAGCCTAAGGCACACCTGTGCAATAATCATACTGTCTAATCAGCATCTTGATATGCCACACCTGTGAGGTGGATGGATCATCTCAGTAAAGGAGAAGTGCATTGCATTGTTGCTAATTGTTAGCATTTGCATTTAGAAATCATAAATCAGATGCATGTACAATAACATTACGATGTCCAGCAATCAATTTAAATAGTACATTGGGTTTAATTTGTCGTTTAATGAGGTCTAATATATGTTGTTCTAATATATGTTAATTTTCACATGAATAAATTCACAGATCCGATATTTCAAACGTGTATTTAAATGGTCCAGTGGCAGAACTTTTGCCAAGCGTGTCAGAGGTTCTGGGTTCTAATCCGCATGACATGTCCCACCCGCAAATTACGCCTATGCTTAAAACATGTTAGTTACATAAAAATCACATAAAAGTATTTGTAGATATCTTTTTATTTTATTTTATATTTACTTGATTTCTTGAAAAGTGAAATGTGTGTGATTGCAGTGGGAAGCGAGAATTGTGAACACTGATATTCATTATGAAAATCATGTAAAAAAGTGTAATTGATAAATTACCTTCTAGGAAGTCTGAAGTAATATTCATAGCCATGTACCGATTGGAGGATGAACAGGCAAGGGAGTGTCCAAAGCAAAAACATTTCTTACAGCCATCTGGGTTATCCAGCTGGAGATTGAAGGAACCTGGTTTACACCTATAATACACACACATACACATAAAGCAGATATAAAGTACTGGTAGAGAGTGTTCAGTTTTCCTCAAATTTATCAAAATAATTTATGTAAACATTTGGAAAATGTGGTGCTTATTTATTGAGTTATGCGCAGAGAGGAAAGGATATGAGCATTTCTCCACTGATTTGTGTATGATGTGGACATACTAGGAGGCCACAAATTGATTTGTGTCACTGATCTGCTCTGTGCTAAATATAATAATATTAATGTCTCTTGCTCTAATTGCGCACATGCCAATGGTGAAATGCATGCAAAAGGTTGCAGATGAGAAATAAAGAGAAAAGACATGTAATTTTAAGTGTTACGGCCTCAGCCTTATGGGTGTTGCCTGTGTGTGTATTCGTGTGTTTGTTTTGTTTTCTAATTGGGGTTTCTTTTTGAGTGTAGGCTCCGCCCTTGCGCACCTGTGGCCCGTTGCTCTGATGGCTCGTGCTGAGCATATAAGTGGAGTGTGAAGGAGGGTGAGACACGCGACGGTGACTCCGTGCGCGTCATGATGCCTAGCCGCTGATCAACGCAAGCTGTGTTCTTTGTCTTTTGTGCTACTATTTTGTTTCATTCTGTTAGTGTTCGTTATGTCTGTGTTGACTTTAGTGTAGAGTAAATGTGTGTTTACATGTGACAAGAGAAAAATTGAGAGACGTGAGTTTGTGCAGTCATTTATTAGTCTTAATAAATGTTTTAAACTGCTTTCTGTCTTGCGTCTCCTTTTATGTTGCTGAACCCTTTCCAAACGAGCATTTTAACAAAACGGGTTCGTAACATAAATGGGGGCTCGTCCGCATTTTGTCGTCCGTATTTTGTCCAGGATTTGTGTCCGAGTAGTAGCAATTTGATTGATCTAATTTGATTCAGGTGATCCATATTCTCTGGTTAGAAAGAGTAAACCAGCGGGGCTGTGCTTAGCGCCAGTCCTGACGACGGTTTACTGTTTATTGTTTTTCTTTGTTATTTTAGTTTGTTGTTTTTGGAGGTATTCCGGGGGAGAGAGCGATCTCTTAATCGGTACCCTCTGAAGATTAGGTAGGGTATAGTTAGATTGATGGTTAGGTAGGTAGGTCCAGAGAGTGTTGGATCATTCTGATTGTTTTGCGTTTTCTTTTCTTTAAAGATGGCAACGTTTGAGTTAAAGCAATTTATAGATCAGCCTAGTGTTGAAATATTAGAGACATGTCGGAAAAATGATTTGTTTCTTATTGCTCAACATTATGAGATTTCTATCTCTAGAACACTACGTAAAGAAGAGTTAAAAGCTTGTTTAGTGGCTAGTTTGATTACTAAGGGGGTATTTCCTTCTGAGATTGTTCCAGCAGCGGAGTCGACGGCACCAGCTGCAGGAAGTTCGCCCTTACGTGTATTGAGTGGTATTCCAGTGACTCCAGTGACTGTGGCTGGCGCGGAGGTAGGTCCGTCCTTTTCATTGCCTAAATTTGAACCTCTTTCACTTTCCACCGAGGCATCACCAGGTTTGCATTTAGATTCACGTTTAAAGATACGTTTAGCACGGTTACAATTAGAGACTCAAGATAGAGCTCAGGCGAGACAAGATGATTTGAAGCGTCAGATCGAAATGTATCGAATTGATGCAGATACAAAAGTGCGACTGCGAGAGTTGGAGTTGCAGGCTGTTCCAGAAGTCCCTAAAAAATCTACTTCTAAAACATCTGTGAAGGGTAATTCTGAGACACCGGCTGGTCCATCAAATTCGAGTATTAATTCTGTCTCGGCTGGTACTGCATCTGAGTCTATAGTAGCGCCGTTTTCGACACATTTTGATGTGGCTAAAAATATCGCTATCGTTCCACCCTTCCGTGAGAAGGAAGTTGAAGCGTATTTTCAGGCGTTTGAAAGAGTTGCGGGTGCATTAAGATGGCCAACCGAGGTTTGGGCACTAATGTTACAATGTAAACTATCAGGTAAGGCACAAGAGGTGTGTGCATCTCTCTCGTTAGAGGACAGCGTGCAGTATGATGCCGTGAAAAATGCAATTTTACGGGCATATGAATTAGTTCCTGAGCACTATCGACAACGATTTCGTACCACGAAAAAAGGTACGTCTCAAACTTATGTCGAATTCGTTCGCGAAAAGGGCATTTTATTTGATCGGTGGATCAAAGCGTGCAAGGTAACTGATTTTAATTCATTGCGAGAGTTGTTGCTGATCGAAGAGTTTAAAAACTGTGTTCCGGAACGTACTGCGTTGTATTTAAACGAACAAAAAGTCAGCACGGTACAACAGGCTGCTGTGTTAGCTGACGAGTACGCATTAATGCACAAAACGGTGTTCTTTAAGCGTTCGTCTGATTCTGGGGGTCCCTCACTAAAAGAAAATGAAAATCTTTCTGATTCAAAAAATAAATGGGTTCCTACCAGTCCGAAGTCCAATAGAGAGTGCGGTTATTGTCACAAAATGGGACACATGATGGCTGAGTGTCGTACTCTAAAACGGAAACAAGAGCGACAAGAGTCTTCATCTTTTCAGCCTCGAGGTTCTGTTTTGGTGAAAACTTTGTCTCCGTCATTCAGCTCTATTTCTCCTGCGACCCCTGATAGCTGTTTTCAACCTTTCGTGTTCGATGGATTTGTGTCGTTAAATGAGAAGGTCGAAAGCCGAAAACCTGTAAGAATTCTCCGTGACACCGGAGGGTCTCAGTCCTTTATACTATCAGATATTCTGGATTTTTGTGCTGACTCGGCGTGTAATACAAGCGCGATTGTGCAGGGTATTGAAATGGGTTTTGTGCCTGTTCCACTTCATCGTGTCTATGTTTCTTCTGATTTAGCATCTGGTTGTTTTGAGGTTGCAGTTCGTCCCTCTTTACCTGTGAAAGGTGTTGACTTCATCATGGGGAATGACATAGCTGGAGGTAAGGTAATGCCGGTAGTGCAAGTGGTTGATGTCCCGTGTAATGATTCGCAGGCTGATGCACTTGGTAAGAATTTGCCAAGTGTGTTTAGTGCGGTGGTGACGCGAGCACAAGCGAATCGTGACATTCAGGAAAGTGATGCTCTTGGCGATTCTGTCTTTTCAAATATTTTGAAAACTGATGTTCTTCCTGACTCTCCAGACTCGTCTAAGACGACTTCAAGGTCATCTGTTTGCTTTGATCTTACCGCTGACTTGTCTGTCTCGCGTGAGACTCTGTTTGAAGCTCAGCGAAATGATCTATCATTAGACAAATGTCGTGCGAGTGCTGAAAATGACAAAATGTCGCTGCGTAACCATCAGTTTTACTGGAACGATAATGTGCTCATGCGTAAATGGAGTAGATCGTTAAATCCTGAGCAGCGGGAAGATTGGAATGCGGTGCATCAAATTGTGGTACCTTTAAAATATCGACCGCATGTTTTGAGTTTGGCTCATGACCATCCTTGGTCTGGACACCTAGGGATAACTAAGACCTATAACCGGGTGCTCCAGCATTTTTTTTGGCCAGGGTTAAAATCTGATGTCGTGAGGTACTGTAAAACATGTCATATTTGTCAGGTCAGTGGAAAACCTAATCAGATGGTACCGCCTGCTCCTCTATGTCCTATTCCTGCAGTCGGCGAACCATTTGAGCGCGTTCTAGTTGATTGTGTGGGTCCACTCCCTCGGGCTAAGTCTGGTTGTCAATATTTGTTGACAATCATGTGCGTAGCTACACGTTTCCCAGAGGCCATTCCGTTACGGAATATAACGGCTAAAACTGTAACTAAGGCTTTAACGAAGTTCTTTACAACTTTTGGGCTACCGAAAACTGTCCAAACGGATCAGGGCTCAAATTTCGTGTCGCGCGTTTTTCGTGCATCATTAAAGGCTCTTGGGGTGTCTCACGTCGTATCAAGTGCATATCACCCTGAGTCGCAAGGAGCTTTGGAGAGGTGGCACCAAACATTAAAATCTGCGCTGCGGAAGTATTGTATAGAGACTGGGAATGAGTGGGATGATGGAGTCCCATTGGTTTTGTTTGCGGTGCGTGAGGCGCGACAGGACTCGCTTGGGTTTAGCCCGTCAGAGCTTGTGTTCGGACATAATGTCCGTGGTCCTTTGAAAATGTTAAAGGAGGAATTTCTCTGTAATGATTCGTCTGCGAAGCCCAACGTCCTTGATTTCGTATCACGTACTCGTGAACGTTTGCACAATGCGTGTACTGTGGCGAAGGAAGCACTTTCTCTGTCACAAAAGAAAATGAAGAGAAATTTCGATAGGAAAGCAGTTGTGCGTAATTTTCTTCCAGGAGAGAAAGTTCTAGTGCTGTTTCCCATTCCTGGATCCTCTCTCTCTGCGCGTTTCTCCGGTCCTTACGTGATAAAAAGTAAGTTGAGTGAAACTGACTACATCTTACACACTCCAGAACGGAGGCGAAAAACCCGTTTATGTCACGTGAATATGTTGAAACCATATTTATGTCGTGTTGAATTAAAAGCGAACACTGAGAATTTGGTCTGTGAACCGGTGACTGAGTTAACCACTGAGCATGTTTCACTGCTAACTTATGCTTTGCCTACCGACACCGAGGATGATGGGTTGAATGTATCTATGGACGCTTCAAAAGGAGGATGTTTTGAGAACTCTGAAGTTTTATCTTCGCTTCCCTCTCAACTGTCTTATCTTTCGCCTGAACAGCGAGAAGACGTAATGAAGCTGATAGACAGTTTCCCGAGTTTGTTCAACGACGTTCCTCCCGGTACTAATATCATCCAGCATGACATCGAGGTCGGTAGTGCATCACCAATCAAGCAACATGCTTATCGTTGCCCAATAAGTAAGAGAGAAGCGATGAAAAGTGAGGTTAAGTATTTATTGCAGAATGGTTTCGCTGTCCCGAGTAATAGTCCATGGAGCTCGCCGTGCGTTCTCGTACCAAAGGCTGATGGGTCTTTACGTTTTTGTACTGACTTTAGAAAGGTAAATTCCGTCACTGTGGCTGATGCTTTTCCGTTACCGCGAATGGACGATTGCATTGACAGTCTTGGGGGTGCGAAATACATCACTAAGTTAGACCTTTTGAAAGGTTATTGGCAGGTGCCTTTAACCGAGCGCGCTTCTAAGATCTCTGCGTTCGTCACCCCTGATGCTTTTCTGCAGTACACGCGTATGGCCTTCGGTTTGCGAAACGCACCAGCAACGTTTCAACGTTTAATGTCTATCGTGTTAGGCGAGGTTCCTAACTGCAATATCTACTTGGACGATGTGGTAATTTATTCGTCTACGTGGGCTGAACACACGTTGACTCTACATGACGTGTTTCGCCGATTAGACTCTGCTTCCTTAACGTTAAACCTAAAGAAATGTGAATTTGTGAAGGCTTCTGTCACCTATTTAGGGAAGCAGGTGGGAAACGGTCAGGTACGGCCAGTGGACGGAAAAGTGGCTGCTGTCCTCAGCTACCCAGTACCTACTACGAGGAGAGAACTACGTAGATTCCTGGGAATGGTTGGGTACTACCGGTGCTTTTGTAAAAATTTCTCGAGTGTTGTTGCCTCTTTAACGAAGTTGTGTAGTCCTAAAGTTTGTTTTAACTGGACTAATGAGTGCCAGCAGGCATTTCTCTCTGCAAAATCTCTCCTTTGCAGTGCACCTGTACTGTCTGCTCCAGATGTGACTCGTCCATTCCAGCTTGAAGTAGACGCTAGTGCGGTTGGAGTGGGAGCTGTCCTGCTGCAGGAGGGTGCTGACGAAATAGGCCACCCAGTATCGTACTTTTCAGCTAAGTTTAACCGTCATCAGTTGAACTATTCAACGATTGAAAAAGAAACTTTGGCTATGTTGTTGGCATTACAACATTTTAACGTTTATGTGGGGTCTAGTTCTTCTCCTGTCGTTGTTTACACGGATCATAATCCGCTGGTTTTTCTGAGCAAAATGTACAACCATAATCAACGATTGATGCGTTGGGCTTTAATGGTTCAACCATATAATTTAGAGATTCATCATAAAAGAGGATCTGACAACGTGGTCGCAGACGCGTTGTCTCGCGGATTAGTTTAAGCTTTCTGCGTGATTTCATGCAGAATCAGTTTTCTTTTCTCTTCTAAGGAAGGAAAGAAAAGAAAAAATCTGATTCTTCCTTTAGGGGGAGAAGTGTTACGGCCTCAGCCTTATGGGTGTTGCCTGTGTGTGTATTCGTGTGTTTGTTTTGTTTTCTAATTGGGGTTTCTTTTTGAGTGTAGGCTCCGCCCTTGCGCACCTGTGGCCCGTTGCTCTGATGGCTCGTGCTGAGCATATAAGTGGAGTGTGAAGGAGGGTGAGACACGCGACGGTGACTCCGTGCGCGTCATGATGCCTAGCCGCTGATCAACGCAAGCTGTGTTCTTTGTCTTTTGTGCTACTATTTTGTTTCATTCTGTTAGTGTTCGTTATGTCTGTGTTGACTTTAGTGTAGAGTAAATGTGTGTTTACATGTGACAAGAGAAAAATTGAGAGACGTGAGTTTGTGCAGTCATTTATTAGTCTTAATAAATGTTTTAAACTGCTTTCTGTCTTGCGTCTCCTTTTATGTTGCTGAACCCTTTCCAAACGAGCATTTTAACAAAACGGGTTCGTAACATTAAGACAGAGAGAGAGATGGTGTGCCAGGGTGAGGAATAGAAGGTCACCTGTTGCAGGACTGGCCCTCAACATTAGTCTTGCAATAGCAGTGCCCATCTTCAGCTGAACACACTCCTTCACTGCCCCTGTCATCACACTTGCACAACCTGTTTGAACACACATGCACAAACAAAGATATAAACAGATGAATGAGCCACCACTGACGGCCTCAGGTCAGAGTTTCTCTGTCGGGTGTAAACTTTATATATATATATATATATATATATATATACAGTGCAATGCATAAGTGAATACACCCATGCTAAAGTTGACTAAAAAGAGGAATAAAAAATCATATTTTGGAAATTGAACTTAATGCCTTAATTAAAAAAATTAGGAAAAATCCAACCTTTAAGGACACCAATTTTCTTTGTGAATGAATAATGTATCGTAAATAAATAAATGTTCTTCCTTAAAATACATGGTGCATAAGTGAGTACACCCCTATGTTAAATTCCCATAGAGGCAGGCAGATTTTTATTTTTAAGTATTTTTTTTATTTTTTTTTTAGGATACTATGCATCCTGATAAAGTTCCCTTGGCCTTTGGAATTAAAATAGCCCCACATCATCACATAGCATTCATCACAGATGATCTTATGGAAAGTACCCCATGCCAATCTCTAGGTATGGTGAAGGCTATGTGATGATGTGGGGCTATTTTAATTCCAAAGGCCAAGGGAACTTTATCAGGATGCATGGGAATCTATGGGAATTTAACATAGGGGTGTACTCACTTATGCACCATGTATTTTAAGGAAGAACATTTATTTATTTACGATACATTATTCATTCACAAAGAAAATTGGTGTCCTTAAAGGTTGGATTTTTCCTAATTTTTTAAATTAAGGCATTAAGTTCAATTTCCAAAATATGATTTTTTTATTCCTCTTTTTAGTCAACTTTAGCATGGGTGTATTCACTTATGCATTGCACTGTATATACACATGATCTGCTATTTGGCCTAAAATCAGTTTTACCTGGCTTGCAATTACCCATAATTCTCCTACCTCACAAGTAACCTCTCTCCTCTCTTTCTCTCATTTCTTTCACGTTTTGCTCCAATGAACCATCTAATTTTTATCCAAAAACACTGACCCAAATGGGCCACATGAAAGTGCAGTGGGGTATACAATTTTTGTTTGACGTCTGCCTTTCTCCTGTGTTTTCTTTTGTAATACGCCATTATTTGCATCATTGAGTGTACATATGCAATGTGCAAATCTCCTCAGGTGGATATAATCTTTCTTTCTTTCTTTCTTTCTTTCTTATAAAAAATATTATAAAAATTACAAAATTTAAATACACACTACCGTTCAAAAGTAAGATTTTTTTCTAAAATAAATTAATACTTTTATTCAGCAAGGATGCATTACACTGATAAGAAAATGACAGTTAAAGACATTTAAAACGTTACAAAAGATTTCTATTTCAAATAAATTATGTTCTTTTAAACTTTCTATTCATAAAAGTATTCTAAAAAAAAGGTATTGCGGTTTCCACAAATATATTAAGCAGCACTGTTTTAAACATTGACAATAAGAAATGGTATTTAATCATCAAATCAGCATATTAGAATTATTTCTGAAGGATCATGTGACACTTAATACTGAAGAAATGGCAGCTCAAAATCCAGCTTTGCCATCACAGGAATAAATTACATTGAGAAATATATTAAAATAGAAAAGTTATTTTAAATTGTAATAATATTTCTCAATTGCATTAATATTAATATTATAATATTATTTAACTATATTTTTTATCAAATAAAAGCAGCCTTGGTGAGCATAAGAGACTTTGATTTTGATTGGTAGTGCACAATAATTAAAACAATTGAGATTGAGGTCAAATATGAAAGATAAAATAAAGTGAGAAAACTAAAGACTAAAGACAACAAGAATCAGCAATAATAAACATAAGTTCAGTGTTAGATACAAGTGCAGATACAAGTGAAATCAATATTCCTCATACTTTTATAAACAAGTACTGTGGCATTATCAATCAATCAATCAATCAATCAATCTATCTATCTATCTATCTATCTATCTATCTATCTATCTATCTATCTGTTAATATGTTATCATAGAACAATTTTTTAAGATTATTATTCAGACACAGTCTTTCCTCTTGTGGAGGCCATGTTTTCCTGCGTCTTCTGGTTATACATCTTGTCAAGGTTGTTCTCCATTTTTGAAACACAAATAGTCAGCAAAGGTGCAGTGTTTTATCCTTAAAAAGGTTTCTGTAAAGGTGATATAATTATGTTTCATTTGTGGTGTAATTTGAATTAAATCAAATTAGTTTTGCTGTATTGTTCTGTTCCAAAGATTAATGTGATGTACTGTAAATGGAGCTTCTAGTTTGTTTGTAGTACCTTTATAATTAATTTATATTGGCCGAATTCTGCACTGCATTACTTATTTGAGGGTTTCCAATTTACTAGTTAGACATGTTTGCAGAATTCTGCATCCAAGAATCAAATGTTTTTCCTCATTTGATGAATTCTTGGTAGAGATACTCTAGCTATCTTTACCTGCATCCATCAGGGCCGAGAGAATGGAAGCCGGACTTGCAAATGTCACACTTTACACCAGACACACCTGGCCGACACACACACACTCCCTCTGCATCACACTGCAAACTCACAGAGCCTGGAGAGAGACAGAGAGAAGACAGGTTTTTCCAGACATTGGCCTTTGGGTTTTTTAATGAGTACATGGATAGTTTCAGTTGCATTAAATAATCATTTCCTCGTCAAATAATTCTTCCAATAAAGGTTAATAAATGCAAATTTTAACATATTTTATACACACATTTTGCCACCTGAAGCAAAATCAGATATTTCAGATACAAGACGAACACGATTAACATGTAATTAAACAGTGACAAATCATTTTAAAAGTGCAAATTTTTTCCTCCTTGCATTCTGGGAATTTAAAATAATTAATATTGCAATATCTAAATGTACATTAATATTAAAATCATATATGAAGTTGTTTAAAAAAAATGAAACATTTTACCCCATATTTATCACCCGTCTTGCACATTAGCTTTTTCCAAGATCCACCTTTTTTATGTGCATTTTGGGATATCGCATAAAAAAAGCTGGATTGAAATAAGATGCACATAA
This sequence comes from Abramis brama, assembly GCF_963993115.1. Lineage (NCBI taxonomy): Eukaryota > Metazoa > Chordata > Actinopteri > Cypriniformes > Leuciscidae > Abramis > Abramis brama. The sequence goes on along the minus strand of NC_139967.1, from coordinate 22,058,462 downwards.
ATTCTAAAAATGTGTATAAACAACGTATGCGCTCAATTGAGGCGGATACATTTTTTATCCGATAAGAAGTTAAACTATGATGGAAACACATTTACCGAATAAATCCCTCCATGCGCAACAAAAAAACTCACGTGACTTTGCCTCAACTGCGGATGTGACTGGATAACTGGACTAACAAGCAGACCAGTTTCAATTCAGAGCACCTCAAATGTTGGTTAGATCATTCTGAAATGCCTGAGCCAAAGCATGCCATCAGAATAATTTTGCACAACTTTGGATGGAAACATAACTATTGCTAGTGCTACTATTGTAGAAAATCTGTTTTAATTTCTGTGTATGTGTGTTTGTGTGACTTATTTTCCCACTGTAGTTACTTCAGAGCTGTAGGCTAGTATATTTGTATGTATATATGTACATTTGTAGGTATACTGTATGTACATTTGTAGTGTATGAGATAGAGAGCATTTAAGTCCGATTATGGGTTAACAGATACTAGTGAAAGTGTGCATGAGTGTGACTAATGCACACTTGCTTTGCTGAGTGTGTGTGCGTGTAACTCACCCATTGCATTACAGTTGCAGTCTTGGCAGGGCTGTTGCGGTAATGATCTAAAGAAGTTCTCTCTGCATCGCTCACAGTGAGGGCCAGCTGTGTTTTCCCTGCAGCCAACACAGCGCCCCCCACTTCCTGTGCTGCGGTACTGCTCAGCATCAAACACGCATTCATCAGCAAGACCACTGCAGTTACACTCTGAGAAGTAACAGAAACAAGTGGAGGAAAAGATATGGATGAAACAAAACAAAAGATACAAAAAGACCAAACTGCTTAGAAATAGCAATGGACATTCATTTAAACCAGCTTGTTCAGTTTCATTAGGCCTTAGAACACACACACCCTAATAAGCTCCCTTGCCACAGGCCCCTTCTGTCTTGTGGGACATGACTCGTTTTATTACAGTTCCGTCAGTCTATTGACTGCAATAACATCACATTATCACTCTCTAATGGGATACAGTTTCTTGAGCTGCCACTGAAGAAAGGATTACACACCATTATACTAGAAGAGACATACAACAGATAGGGAAAAATGCTTTAAAGGAAATGTACAATTTAATTTTTTGACATTAAAATACTTTCTACGTCCATGGCTCAGGCACGGAAACACTGTTTTTTTGAAAACCCGGCCAAACACAGCAACATTATGTGCGCGTACAATACATGACTTGTGAATGAAATTCATGAAATGTTGATTTTAATTTAAATAAAACAGTAGTTTGGTTTAAAAAAAAAAGTTTTTATTAATGTAAATGCAGCTGTTTTTGGGACTAACAGATCTAAAGTGATTGTAGCTCGGCTTCGTCCATTGTGTAAACTTGTTTATTGGACTACAATTGGCCTCTGCATTAAGCGCATGATTCAAAAGAAAGATGACATGCAATGTGTATTTAATACTTAAAATACTCGATTACACATTGTGTCATACATATATAGAAGAATGAAGACTAGACTGTAGATCAACTACCCAAAATCCTGCTGGAGCTCCATTATAACTGTGCAACGTACTTATTGATTTAACCAACAACGTGAACGTGAGCAGGACCACGTGTTTGTTGAACATGAAGTGTTCAGGAAACCTGTTTGAAAACATCTTCACCTTTAAATAAAATGTATTACTGTAAAAAGATTGTGTTCAATGACAGCAACACCCAGCCAAAACAAAAGAACTGGGAACAAACCTAAGAAAAAAATATATTTTCTGGTTAGTTAAAAAGTGGTGGGTTTCATGTAGTTGCAACATGTACTTATAAATATTTTAGTAAATATGCTTGTTAAAGAGATGTGTGGATGTGATGAATAAATATTTCTAGGTTGTCCTAATTACTAAAATTTTTTTTGATGGATGCAGCCATGCAAAGAATAGCATAGTATAGAATAGTAACAATAAGAATAGTAACAATCCGTCAAAAATGGCTGAGAACAAACAAGCATTTTTTTTTTTTTCCTGCAAGCTAGATTTTCATCTTTTATCTCATGGTTTCTCTCCACTTTCAAACTAGAGGGTAAAAAAGTCGTCCTTAGTCAATTAACTTATCTGTTTGAAGCATTACGAGAGAGGCATATGGTGGCAGCTCTGCGAGTCTGCCATGCAAATGATAAACTTGGCACAGTATGTGATGAAGAACTTTGTAAAACAACCATGCATGAATGCATCTGCAGTTGATTCCACCTCCTCACCAACAGATAGGGCTGCTTTTGAAACCAAAAACTTGTTTATTCATTAAATTCACTTTTATGGGAAGGGACAACAATTACCAACAGAAACCCATCTGTTGACCACTGAAAGTTAATTAAAGGAACGTGGAGCTTAGTGGAATACAGAAGGAAAATAATTAACATGGCTTTTTTCGGCTTATGGGCTTGTCAGAATTGCCAATTACAGCATTTCCCTAAAGTATTTACCAGAGACGCATGACAGCACAAACATACAACACATTACACAAGTGAAACTTTCCTAGTTACTGTGCTAAAAGGCTAACCGATGCGTTGTTTGATTGAATTACTGACTGATGTGAGCATCTACAACCCCATTTCCAGAAAAGGACATTTTGTAAAATGCAATAAAATCAAGAATCTGTGATTTGTTAACTCTTTTTAAATTTATTCAATTTATTTAAATTTATTTCACTGACCAACTTAATTGTATTTTGTAAATATAAACAAATTTGTATTTTGATGGCTGCAACACACTCCAAAAAAGTTGGGACAGAGGCATGTTTACCACTGTGTCACATCACCTTTGCTTTTAATTAGACTTTTTAACTGTTTGGGAATTGAGGATAGTAATAGTTGCAGTTTTGCAGGTGGAATTTTTGCCCAATCTCGCAATACACAAGACAGCTGCTCAACTGTCCTTTTTTTCCTGTGTAGCAGACTATGTTAAGTGACAAGGGTTTTCCAAAGTACTTCTGAGCCCATGTGGCTATTTTTAACACAGTATAACGGTTTCTCATGCAATGCCATCTGAGGACTCGAAGGTGCCGCACATTCAACAGAGGTATGCAAGCAAGGAATGAGCTTTGTATGTGGATTTTTTGTTTTCTTCAAACTAGGTTCTTCTCTGTCTGCTGGTCAAACAGGACCAAACTCAATTGCGTTTGCAATGATTGAAGCTGTTTTTTTTTTTTTTTGGTATATATTTTATAGTTGTTTTCACATGATTTTATATCATTTCATTCAGTATTACTGTGTGATTACTATATTATGTTTAATACAATGTTGCTTCAGTTAAAAACAAAACGCATACTGCCCACTCAATTGGTCATCTGAAAATATATTTGTAAAATATGTGTAAAAAAAAGTTCAAATCTTGTTTTTCGGGCCCAAACAGCAATAAAAACACACACAGTAAAGTGAAAAAAATTCAATCACAACCAATGTTCAAAACGCAACAAATTAACTTTTTAAACAACTTCATTTGAACATTGATTTGAGAAGGTAAAACTCTGTTAGCTCTAACTGAATTTCATGTTTAATGAACTTTAAAACATTTAAAAAATATGATGCTGATGTGGAGACTTAAATAGATGCTAAATTTCTCAGATAGGCTACTTTAAAGACAACGCACAGATGGGCCCTCAGCTAAAACTTCAGTTTCTTGATTGATTTAAATTTACATGTTAGTTTGAAACTGAGAAAACTGATGAAAACCATTTATTATTAATTAGTCAAATGAAAAACATTGTTAAAATGGAAAATGTAATGTATAATTTACTTGGGGCCAAAAGCACTTTTTCTTGATTAAAATCTCAATGGATTACAGTGTCACTAAATTAATTAACCAGGTGATGAAACTTGCAGGATTAACTTCAAGCTTTTTATAAGATCATAAAAAGAAACCATGTGTAGAATAAATGTTTTGATACAATATATATAGTTGTGTAGCAGTACACACACGAAAATAGGAATATATAATTATTTTTTTTTTTTTTACTTTAATCATAAACACAGGAAAAATACACATTACAAGATCCATTCATTTAAAAGGGACTGAACAAAACAGGGAGTTTAAATACAAGATGAACCAAATGACTGACAGTTGATAATCATACGTAACCATAGAAACAAACGAGGAGATAATCAGTAACCAAAACTGAACGGAATATCAAAATAAGAGTCTGTATGTGTATATATATATGTGGTTTTAGGCCATATAGCAGATCATGGGGATATATATATATATATATATATATATATATATATATATATATATATATATATATATATATATTATACATTATACATCACATCTGAGTGTAGGATTTTCAGGTTTGTGATGGATCTACTCCAAATAGACAAATAATCAGGCCGTACTCACTCACACACTGGTTGGCTGAATCAGCGGTGGCCCGTGCCCATGGCCGGTCCTGGTAGAAGAGAGCACAGTGCTGGCAGTCGACCCCTGCAGTGTTGTGCTCACAAGCACACTCCAAACCTCCATCCTCATTGGTTATGCAGTCACTGGCATGGCCGTTACACTTGCATCTGCAAGAGAGTTGAGAGCGCATTATTAGCATTCTTTCAAGGCTCATTGTTTTCTGTGGACACTCATAAAAAAAAATCAAGCTCAGGATGTGGCATTCTGAGACAAGATTTACAAATGAGCCAGATGGTTGAATTTAAAACCAAATTACATCAAAACACAAAGCAAAATTTGATATGCTACAGGGACCTTAACAGAGAATATGAATTGGCAGAGTTGATCAATATGTCAAAAATACTACGTAGAAACACATTCTGACCACAACGTTTGCCATTTGTTTGGCAGAAATTACATTACAGAGCTTAGCAAGTGTTGTGTATTTTCACCAACTTGCACTGATAATAGCATTAACATTTGTGCACTTTATTATGAAGAAACACCACTTTGATATACAATATGAGCTGATAATGAAAAAACAAAAGCAGACATGCACAAACTATATACAGATGGCGAACAAACACACAAATACACAAACACTGTCTCTTCCACATCCTGTTTATACTACTAATACACTTAAGATGTAGAACACAGATCAAATGGCTGGCAAAACTCTCTCTCTCTCTTAATGAAGCACAGCTCCTCTTGGTATGACATCACTCACTTGACATTTTCCATCATTTGCTCCCTTTCTCTAATTTCTCTTGGTCAGTAAACATCTGCCAATGAAACATCGGTGGCAGCTAAAACACATGCAACATTACATAGTTGTGTGTTTATTCACCTGCCCCCCACGGAGAAATCAGATATGGCATAAAAATATGAGCGAAGCACTTTGGCATCTTTGAAGAACTCGTCTCCAAAAGTGTTTAATCTGTCCAGAGAGATGAGAATATCTGTAGCCGTCACCCAGTCCTACAGAGAGGAAGAGAGAGGAAAGTAAAATGAGAGAGAAAATGCATTAAACTGAACAAAAGTGACAGTAGAGAATTTTCCATTTCCATTTCAAATAAATGGTGTTCTTTTGAACTCTCTATACTTAGTTTAAAGAATCCTGAAAAATACGTAATGGTTTCCACAAAAATGAAGCAGCAAAAGCACAACTTTTTTCAACATTACTAATCAGAAATGTTTCTTGAGCACCAAATGTATCAATGTATTAAAATAAATTAAAATATTATTTGAAGAATATTTACTTCATATTAGGTTGACAACTTATTGCTTAAAACTATGGGTTGTGTAAAACAAAATAATTATGATTGAGCTCAGAATCTTTAGAACAGCTTTAATTCAGTAAAGGTGTTAAATTTCAGAATGCACTTTATTAACAGTTTAGAAGTAAGTTCAAAAACAGATGTAGTTAAGGTGAGAGGTTGTTCTGAGGTCATGGAAAATAGAGTACAATTACATACCATAACATTTTTCATAATTCTTGTGTTGAAGTGAACTTCAAGGAAAACAAAGCTAGCACCTCTGTGTATTCATGTGTATGTGATACAGACCAAAGCATAAAGAATGAGATGGTAGAAAGAAATAGAGCCTTCCTCATTTTTATTGTGTATGTGTGCAGCTGTGTGTCTGGTCAAGTGTGTGTTTTGGTTTGATCATGTGTGTGTTAGTGTGAAAGCAATAGAGTTTGGTCATCCTTATCAGTGACTGGCTTGTTGACCCCTGTTCTGTCCGTGTTAATGGGTTTTGAGCCCAGTGTGACAGCCTGGCGCGTGTAGGTGAGAGCACACATCTTTCATTCTGGGGGAACAAGATAAAAAAGGAGCGGAGCTGGCCAGCACGTCCCTGCCTCTCGGAGGGATGGTAAAGTTTATTCCTTTTTAGAGCAGTTGAGTAAACAAAAGAAAGAAACAAATAACCCCTACATGTCTCTTTGTCTTTCTAACGACGCTCATCTGACTCTGCTTCTGTTTTTACTATACATGTCGCTCTGTTCTTCTGCTTCCACTTCTCTGTGTACAATATTCTCTATCTTCTCCTCAGAGTGTCTCTCTTTTCTCTCACCCATCCTTAGCTCTCCACAGTTTTTTAATGCCTACTTTACTTTTTCAACTCTCTCTCTCCTGTGCCTCTCTTGTTTTTGTTTTTGCAGTTCTTGTGCATCATGTAGAAAAGGTCTTATTTTGGGGGCAAAACAATGTGCAATGAATCATAAACAATAACAGCTCCAATACTACAGAGTGAGAGGAAGCTATAGAGAGAGAGAGAGATACAAGCTGTGTTCTACAATCTAATGAGTTACCTCTGTAGGCAGTATTTTAAGTCATTGTGGATGCGCTGCCGACGTGAAAGCTGTGCCAAAAGGTAGACAACTTAATTATGCTGCCTTCTAAGATGTCTTCTTTTAGCAAATTACTGGCACCACTGCATTTATCCCTTACAGTGGTGGCAATTCTATCACACACTACAACAAACTCCAAGATGTACAAGATATTTAAATATATAATGCATAAAAAAATTATAAAAAATATAATATAATAAAATGTAATATAAAATATACGGTTAGACTTTATTTTAAGGCGTCTCTGTTGCAGTGTAATTATACATTTAAGTACTAAGTAATAATAATTAACTAAACGTACTTACTATAGGGTTAGGATTATGGTTTGGTTTTGGTTTAGGGTCAGTTGTATGTAGGGCATACTACATGTAACACGTAACAAGGACACTGTAAAGTGTTTCCAAATATATTGTATAAACTCATTCAATACTTAAAACCATATTAAAAGTATTAAAACTGAAGTAATAAATAATTCAAAAATCGACTGTAGCACTTTACAATAAGGTTTCATTTGTTAACATTGTATTAACTAACATGAACTAACCATGAGCAATATTTTTTTTTACAGTATTTATTAATCTTTGTTAATGTTAGTTAATAAAAATCCAGCTGTTCATTGCTTGTTCATGTTAGTTCACAGTGCATTAATGTTAACAAATAAATGTTTTGTTTTTAAATATGTACTAATAAATGTCTATTAACATTAACTGACATTAATAAATGCTGTAGACGTATTGTTCAGTCCTATTCTCATTTGATTTTAATAATGAAATTAAAATTAAGATTAATAAGTGCTACAAAATTTAAGACCTTTCATAAGTAAAAATAATACTTAAGACTTTTTATGGCCTTAAATTTAAAAAATCAAATTTAAGACTTTTTAAGGATCCGCAAGAACCCTGTTTCACATTAAGCAGCACAAATGATTTCAACATTGATAATAATCAGAAATGTTTCTTGAGCAGCAAATCAGCATATTAGAATGATTTCCGAAGGATAATGTGACTGACAACTAGACTGGCTTATTTAAATAAGCTGATGACTAATTAATTGAGGATAGTGATCAGGTATCAAAGGTGGGCTTGTATGAGCCAACAGAAAAGCAAAGAGATGCTTAGCTTTCTTTATGCCCGGTTTATGTGCCTCAGTCAGGATTGTAACTGTTTTGTCATCTCACTGCATATTTGCCATGATTAATCATTTTGCCACTTCACATCTCAGCTTACAGGCTCAAACCCTGTGGCAAGAAAGAAAGTCCCCTGGGTTAGTATTAAAAGCACATGAAATGCCATGAGGCAACTAGGCTATCAAAAGGGTTGCTAATCCATAACTGTAAATATGGCACCAGGATATGCCTACAAATAAAGTTAATTTGAAAAACTGAGAGACAGATTAAAAAATAACTTCCTATTGAACAAGCATTCAAATTTCCATTAAAAGAGTTCAAAGGGTTACTATTCTAACACAAATTATCCAGTTATCAATGGCAGTGACATTTAAAGTAATGCAGATTGTAATGGAAAAAAAAAATAGTTCGTTCTGAACTATGGCTGAACTATGGCTAGCATCCCAGTTGAACTATGGCTAATTGTCTCGAGTGAGCTGCTCTTTGAAATATTACTTACATGGCAGGATGGAAGTATTATTTGAGAGGTTAATTATTAGATAGTTTATTGGTGGTTCTTTGCACAAACGGCAGCAAGCACTTAATTAGTCTCCATTTGCTTCGACCAGTTTGGCTGATGAGTTCAGAAAAACTGCTGACTAAAGGACAAAGCATTTAAGTGAAAATTGAGAAATAGTGTCTCTGTTCTCAATCTCTTGTCTGTGTTAATTTATTTTTCTTCTTTGAAGAGTTTAGAGTCACACTTTCTACGTGCTCTCTCCATCCTCCTGCCATCTAAAGTCTCCTCCCCTCTTATATGGGTCGTAGCCAGGAGGGTCTTCATGATTAGAATGCATCAGGAAGAGGCTTGTCCCTTATTTCAAACTGAATAACATTTTTTTATTTGATTGCTTAAGTTCACTGTGCTACTCGTTTTATGTGCTCTATCTCTCATTCTCATTCAAAGCTGGTGTTCCATTTTAAAACCCAGCTCTCAGCCTCAACCAGAGAGAGAGAGAGAGAGAGAGAGAGAGAGAGAGAGAGAGAGAGAGAGAGAGAGAGAGAGAGAGAGAGAGAGAGAGAGAGAGAGAGAGAGAGAGAGAGAGCATGCATGCCAATTTAATGGATGACTGAACAAATTAAATTTGAATTCGCAAGACAACTTTCATCTTCAGCATGGATTTTGTTGGTGTGGGAAAAAATATATAATGATGCCTTTCAGACTAAAAAAAAACAAATATCCCCCTTTGAAGTAATCCATTACTTTGCAGCAAACCATCAAGTATCTGGTTACAAGGTGTGTTTTCACCTTGTAACCAGCCAAATTGTTTAATAATTATGAAAAAGGAAAAGCCTGCATACATTAATGGTTTAACATCAGACTCCTCTCCCTAAACAATGTCTGAATAAGTGCAGAAAGCGGTGCAGTGCAGGGATGACATCAGAACCCGGAAGTCTAATTTGTCACTGGTTCCTTTGAGATTTCACCATGGGGTTTTATAGGGTTTTTCAATTTTATAAGTAAACTAAAGCCTGTGGTAAACATAACTTGGCAATACTTAGACTTTTTGTTCAACAACGTGAACTGCACACACCCACACCTATCACACGATGAAGAAAGACGAAGGCAGATCAACAAAGACGAGGTTTAATCCACAGACAAGTGATAGACAGTAACAGCGTGTGATACACACACACAAAAAATAACCGACGAGGGACTGAACATAACAGGGAGTATTAAGTACACAAGGCAAATGATGTAACTAAACAGGAACAGCTGACAAGACTTAACTAATTAGAAACCACAGTGACTATGAGAACTAATACAGACAAGACAGAAACTGAACATACATGTGACAACATCCTAATCTGTATTATCTAGAAACATACGTTTTCAAAAATAAACATAACTGCTTCAAAATTCGTGTTTTTCGGTATGGGTCATTGTAATTTACGTTGTAGAAACGTTGTTGGTCACCAATGCTGCATTTATTTGGTATACAAATGTATTAAATTTAATGTGGTAAATGTATTATTTTTTTTAAAGTGTTGTCTATTTTAATATTTTTAAAATGTCATTTATACCTGTGATTGCAAAACTGAATTTTCAGCATCATTACTGCAGACTTCAGTGTCAAAAGATCCTTCAGAAATCATTCTAATATGCTGATTTGGTGCTCAAGAAAAAAATATTTTTATTATCAATGTTGAAAACAGTTGTGCTGCTTAATATTCTTTTGGAAACTATGATACATTTTTTTTAGTATTCTTTGAAAAAAGTAGAAAGCATTTATTTAAAATTTGTGTAACAATGTAAAAGTCTTTAGTGACGTTGAATTGAGTGATCAATTTAACGCATCATTTTAAATACAATTATTAATTTATATCTTAAAAAAAAATCTTAAAGATATAAAATTCTGAATAGTAGTTTATAAAAATAAATAAATAAACAAACAAAACAAACCATTACTTAAAAATAAGTGCTAGTCATCAAATTGTCCCAAATTAAAAACCAAATTAAAAACAAATTAAAAAGATCACAGAACACCGAACTTTAAAGATTTTATACAACCTTCATAAAAAAAGGTTTAGTATAGCAGACATGACTGCATAGAGCATACTGCAGTTGATCCGAGTGCTGTTTTCCCCTCTTTGAGCTTTTTTCTTCTCTCAAATTATTCTCAGATTGAAATACAACCCAGGGGGCCTCTTGCTCTGTCATCTGATTTGAAGTTCAAACTTCCTTCCTTTTCTGTCATTTTTTTCTTCTGAGAGATTTAAGAGTGGAAAAGTTAAATTCTATCAACACAAATCACAGTAGGAGAAACACTAGGATTAAATGCTATATTAAAAGCAGGATGCTGTCTGTTGGCATCAAAGCTTATGAAATATGGTTTTGCAGAGGAGACAGAATGGGTCAACCATGTGTCAGGGTGTGCCTCTTTTTTTATGTAATTAATCTTACAATATTTTATAATAAGGCTTTTATGATGTATATTTTGCAACAGAACTTAAACATCCAAAACAGTGTTGTGTGCTGGGCTGGGCTTAATGCACTCGTTGTATGTGCGTACATATGATGATATTTTTTTCCAGCTGAAAACTCACAAAGAGTTAAGAAAATGTGCAATGGAATCAAAACAGCACCTGTAATATACAACGACTATGACAAGAAAAAACAGGTATGATTGAGCATTCTGTCCTTTTAAAAGGTGGCATCTTGTGACATTAGGCCTACGTCCTGTTTTTGGTGCGTTTAGATGTCTTTCCATGTTGTGTTCATATCTCAGTAGAACTGCATGTTTGTTTGGAAGTGGACAGAGAACAACCGTTTCAGGGGTTTTGGTCAGTCTGGTTAGACTTCCAATATTATGGCTATGCTGAGTGTGGGCCAGTAAGAAAGCTAATTTAGATATTTTGGAAAAATGAGAACACAGCAGGAAATGACAAAAATCATCTGACAAAAATTGTATCATAGCTCTCTAATTTTTAATTGATTTTGTTAAACATTTTTAGCAGGGTATGAATAGTATTTCTTTTGAATTTTGAGTCTTCTCCTATAATGCCTGATGAGTTTGGAGAACACCTGACAAGAGATCAGAGACCATTCCTCCATACAGAATCTCTCCAGATCCTTCAGATTCCCAGATACATGTTTGCGCTTCTTCTTTTCAGTTCAGCACACTCATTTTCTGTAGGTTTCAGGTCTGGGGACTGGGATGGCCATTGCAGATGCTTGGTTTTGTGCTCAGTGACCCATTTTTGTTTTGATTTTGATGTTTGTTTTTGGGTCACTGTCCTGTTGGAAGATCCAAACATGGCCCGTTATAAGATTTCTAGCAGAGGTTATCAGGTTTGGAATTTTTATCTCTTGGTATTTGATCAAATCCATGATGCCATGTATCTGAACAAGATGTCCAGGACCTCTGGCAGAAAATTAGGCCCACAGCATTAAAGATACAGCAGAGTATTTCATTTTACACATGGGGTTCTTTTTTATCCCTGTATGCACCAAACCCATCTTAAGTGTTTGCTGCCAAAAAAGCTTTTTTTTTTTTCATCTGACCATAGAACCCGTCCCGTTTGGAGTTCCAGTAGTGTCAGTTACTTTGCAAACGTTCTATGGACAGATGAAACAAACCAAAAAAAAGAGCTTTTTGGCAGAAAACACTTAAAGCTACAATATGTTTTTTTTTTTCGCCACTAGGGGTCACTAACCTCTTACAATAACAAAGGCGTAGATTGATGACGCATAATCGGAATCATGGATCTTGTTGTCATGCTGGTGGATCTAATAATGTTTATGGATGAGTGAATACATTGATGTTTTTAACATGACTGTGGAATGAAGCAGGGCACGATTCCTAATGAAAGACAGATATCAGTACCACACGCGAGTCCCGCGGATATAAAGGAATAAGGACATTTCATTCTACCAAACTACATGCAAGTGCTGAATTACTCACACGGGTCAGATTATTAGATGAATGAAACTTGTGAGGTAACACAGCGCTGTTTCACTTGGTCTACACCAGGGATGGACAACTTCGGTCCTGGAGGGCCACTGTCCTACAGAGTTTAGCTTCAACCCTAATCAAACACACCTGAACAAGCTAATCAAGGTCCTCAGGATTACTAGACAATTACAGGCAGGTGATTTTTTCATGGTTGGAGCTAAACTCTGTAGGACAGTGGCCCTCCAGGACCGAAGTTGCCCATCCCTGGTCTACACTATCATACTAAACTGCATTTGAGTGAGTTGAAAGTTATAATGTTATTCTATGTGTTAGTTTGTTGGCTGTATGAGACTAGCAGTAAGCTAGATCAACATTAGAATAACATACTGATCATATTCTAACATTTCATCATGTTGAGCTATATAATTAGTTTTATGTACATTTTGCTCACCTGTCTAATAAAGTACATGCAAGAGTGGCATCTCTGTCAAGTTGAAGTTAGTCGTGGACGTGGAGCTCTCGGCATCTCGAAAATGCCACGCTGATATTGATCCGTGTTTTAGTTCTCCTTTTGTCCCAAAGTCTGCTTGCCATGGTCCATAATGTTTGAACGAAACAACAACAGCGTGAGCGTGCCACTAGACGTAACGCAGTTGTCCACGTCTATCGCCATGGTTTCTATGGCAGTATGAGCGGAAACCAGGGATAACGTGGATATTACGTCATTGACAGGCGACAGGTGTACATGGACGAGCCATTATTTAAAATTGGAATTTCTCTGAAATTAAAAATCTTTGGGAACTTTTGTAATATTGTAAGTACACAACTGCAGGAAATATATCACACTGTGCAAGTGATTTTGGATTTTTATTACAAAAATCGTACATATTGTCGCTTTAATATGGGTTTGGTTCATACAGGGATAAAAAAGTACCCCATGTGTAAAATGCTAAAATACTCTGCTGTATCTGTAATGCTGTGTGCCTAATTTTCTGCCAGAGGTCGTGGACATCTTGTTCAGATACATGACATCATGGATTCGATCAAATACCAAGAGATACAAAATCAAAACCTGACAGCCTCTGCTAGAAATCTTATAACGGGCCATGTTTGGATCTTCCAACAGGACAGTGACCCAAAAACAAACATCAAAATCAAAACAAAAATTGGTCACTGAGCACAAAACCAAGCATCTGCAATTGTCATCCCAGTCCCCAGACCTGAACCCTATAGAAAATGAGTGTGCTGAACTGAAGAGAAGAAGTGCCAACATGGATCTGGGAATCTGAAGGATCTGGAGAGATTCTGTATGGAGGAATGGTCTCTGATCTCTTGTCAGGTGTTCTCCAAACTCATCAGGCATTATAGGAGAAGACTCAGAGCTGTTACAGTATCTTGGAAAAAGGAGGTTGCAAAAAGTATTTAATAAAAGGGGGCCAATAATTGACAATGTGTTTATAATTGACAATGTGTTTTGGAGAAATATGATTTCTTCATAATATGATTTTTCCCCCCATGTGTTTTGGAAGTGACACTGCAGTGGAAATGTTCATGACTGATACAAATAAAATAATTTTTCTGTCATGTATGTATATACACAATTGGAAGTTGTTAGTAGGCACATAAACTAGTGAGAGTGTGAATCAAGTGTATTTTCTGAAGGTCTACAGGACCAAAATGTCCATAGTTGCAGTCAGAAACACCCATACTGTATATATATATTCACCTACTGTATTAAACAGTTAGGTGAGCTCTGGCAGCTGCCTGTCACCTTTGATTTTCTGAACTTCATCTGATGGCTGTGACTGCATCTCTGTGTGGAAGAAGCTCCCTAGAAATCTTTGGAAAAACTTGCAGGCTGTATTTTGTAGCACGGCATGCTGAGCACACTCATGTTTAGCCGTGAGATTCTGCTCTGAAAGTCTGAGAGTTAGAGAAGCTTGACAGTGAGGTATATTTCCCTCAAAGCTTTCCTCTGGAACAACAAAGCACAACCATCTACATATCTATAGGCCGAGGAGATGAGCTGCTGACTAAAACAGCAAGTTATTGTCAACAAGCCATGAAGGTAAATATTTACGCATACACTGTAAATCCCTTGGGATAACATTAGAAATGATTCATGTTTATATTTGGCATTCTAAAATATGTATCCAGATGGGCTGAATATAAAAATCATACTACTGCATTACATGACAGACAAAATCTCATTGTAAAATAACATGACGTACCTGTAACACAACACTCTGGTCGAAGTTGTAGGCACTGGGTCGTCCTTCCAATGTGGAGAAGGCCACATTTCCGCCGGTAAGTGGAGAGATGTCACTAAACTCATCCGTGCAGAGTGCCATCCTTTCCTTCTCGCCTGGACGTATGAAGCCCTTACTGTCCCTCCTGTACGTCTTGCGACAAGAAGCACTGTAATATTGATATGGCTGCCATGGTCCATTCTCCTCCGTACGCTTGTAGATGGCAAAGCTCTCTGGTCGGCTGGTGTAGAACTTCAAACGTACATATGTGATTTCAAAGGCCTTGCCTTGGAAAAACAACAACAATATTAATGTCATGTTAATCTGGACAGATCCCACAAAATTCAGTACCTTCCTGAGTTAATGTAGGCTAAATACTAATGTAGTATTTAGTTAATAAAGCCCAGGACAGAATTAAACTGACCTGTAAACTGAGTTAATGTAAGATTTGTATCTACATTGAAAAAAAATTATAACATCTAAATTAACTGGTTTTATCCATATTCAAATGTTATTCAATGCAACAAAATTAATTTGAAAATAATAAGGTAGAATAGGTCTTTAGGTGATATTTGCAGTTTACCACTTGTACGTCCTATATCTATATCGAGCCACATCAAGAATGTGCAGGTGTTAGATCAAGCCAAAAGAAAATCAAGGATGAAAAAGGAAAAAAGGACGAGGACACTTTATCCAATTTAGAGTGGAAGGCAGTTTTCTTGTGTCTGTAGAGAATACGTGGAGTTTGTGCCTTGAGAAAATGGCATACTTGGTGGTACTTTGTCAGTTTAATTACTACTCAAATCTTATTGTCCAATTTAACTGGAGAGTTCTTTAACCCTGGGTTGCTCCATAGGGACTCTTCCTGCAGCCAGTGCACTGGAAGAGATAACTGACTGATAACACACAGCTATTTAATTTAAACCTTTTTAAATTTAGTCAGATTATTGTTGTTCTGCCGTGTTTTGAGGTTTGCTAAATTGCTACCATCTCTGTAAAACTAATTTAATTATTACCAGTGTTGCTGCCAAAAGATCACTGAGTCGTCATCCACTAATAATTCCCACAGATGTTAGATGTTAAAATGCCTGTATGAGGTCAAAATAAGCAATAATCACATGACCGTACTGATACAGATGAACAGCTTGATTGCAGTGTGATATTGTTCACAACAATTCAATAAACATGAATTTAATCTTGAGTAACTTATGTTTCAGGCACAATATTACCAGTTATTTTCTCTCTTTTTTTTTTTTTGCCCCGCCAGTGAAAATATGTCCAGATAAAGTCAAAGCAGTCTCAACAATTGTGCATCTTTGAGCACAGGTGTGTGAATCAGTATTTTTTAACAAATCAGTTGATTGAATGATTCAAGGATTCACTCAGTGCATCCATCCAAAATAGCAAACTTTCCCACTATAGCCTATAGTAGGCGAAAAACAGTATGTGACAAGCATTTTTGAATTCACAGTACTTACAAAAGTGGATGATTTACTACATCCGGCAATCCGGCAAATCAACTTTCAAATTTGGTCATTTTTAAAAGAAATTTAAACAATAAATACCGTTTTGTGGCTCTTTAATGTGTCTGACAGATCGCTGTAGAGTCTCAGTTAAAGCTGCTCGTGAACCGATCATCTCTTCCTTAGTTAATTTATAGCATCAAATACACATGAATGAACATAAGAAGGAATGTTGTTTTAACCCCGTAAAGACATCAGTTTTTCAAGTTCAAATTCTCAAACGTTAATCGTGCCAAAGTTCTGTGTTTGCTGGGCTGTTGCACAGGAAAATCTTTGGACATACCATTTGAACACTGTATTAATACTTCTGTCTTACATTTCCATCGCCAGTTTTGTTACAGTTCCGTCGCACAACTCTGAACAAAATTGAATGATGTCAAGGCATAATGTGATTGGTTATCAAGGCACACGTGATCCAAGTAAGCCGTTACGCTTGTTCCAATGGTAGAGCCACGGACCCTCGTATCTCCCAAATAATAAGACCATCTCTGGAGTCTGGTCTGCTCTGGCATCAACACAACACACATGCATTGTGGTGCTCTCACATTGCAGATAAATATTTTGTAAGTGGTAAATTGTGTTTTTTTGCTCAAACAAAACACTCGCGTCACTTCATTTAGCACCACTAAATTTGAGGTTAAACCACTGGAGTCACATGGATTACTTTAACACAAGGATTCACTTTTGATGTGCAGAAATTGAAAGCTGTTAATAACCACAAGGTACAAGTCAGCCAGCAGCGAGTTTGATTAAGAAAAGAATCAGAAAGACAGATGTCTGTTTGTGTTATGAAATTATGAATCAACTGTTTTGGTATTGACAGCTCTTTGGAATGACAAGAAAAAGGTGCAAAGACAGAAGAACCCATTATAATCAGTGATGTTGTCTACACTGGATGCGGTGCGACGCGAGCGACAAATCTCAGACAGTAAACTGATGCCTTGTTCTATTTATGACGTACTGACACAAAGGAAAAAATGCTCATTCTGCCTATAACACAACGTTACAACATCAAGCAATATTCCAAATAATTTATATAATTATAACACTTTATATAGGGCGATTTGTGGTTAAACCACTGGAGTCACATGGATTACTTTAATGGCCCATAATGCACTATATAGGGGGTAGGGAACGATTCAGACAGTGTATGCTTTCCATTGGGGAGAGTGAAGTCTGGTTCCAATTTAATGTCACGAGAACCGCCGCAGCGCGCACAGACTGCTCCGGTCTAGAGACGATAGCACAGAGCGGATCATATGCACAAGTCGGACAAGTCGGAGCAGACCACAAAATGTATTGGATCCATTTGAAGTCGATACAGAATGCTATATTTTAAAGTAATATTGAGGAGATTAGGAGGAGAAACGGTTAGACAGACTCAGTGTTAGAAACAGCCCTGACGAGTAAGAGATAACACCAGTGCCATGCAGCAATATAAATTACACACTTTTCAAACTACACATTCTCAGCATGATTATGTTCACTGTTTTGCTTTAGTAACAGTTTCATATTAAATCTAAAAGGGGAATCTATTACACTGTTTCAGTGGATATTGCGTCAACACACTGGATAACACTGCAAGTTTCAAGGCACTTCAGTGAGCCTTTAATTTCACCTCAGCATGTAAGAAGAAAATATTGGCTGGATTTGGTCTCCAGCTCTGATCTTGATGACTGGAACTGTCAAAACAATTAATCACTCTGCGGGACCTGAATTTGAATATACAGTAAGCTATATATCATGTGTTTGTCTCCCACAGGTTTAATGTGTTCATACAGTATGTTCATACTGTACCTTTACAGAAAGACACAGCTGTTATCCTGGAAAGAATGAGTAGACTAAACTTATCTGTGTGGGTGAGTTTGTGTCTGAACTCAACTGAACCTGACCAGACTCAATATTTATAAACTATAAAGAGCTGCATGTAATCATGTCTGTGTATGGTAAACCAACCCGATCTCACGGGAAAACGTACAAATTCTACGAGGTGGCTAATTCGTACGAATTCATACGACCTCACTCGTACGAATTCGTACGATTTTTGCAAAATCGTACATATTTTACGAATTGCCCAATTCGTATGAATTCATACGAATAACCTACCCCTGACCCCGCCCCTAAACCTACCCATCACGTGGGTTTAGACAAATCGTACAAATTCGTACGAGTGAGGTCGTACGAATTCGTACGACTTAGCCATCTTTTTATCATTCGTACGAATTCGTACTAATTGGTCGTGAGATAGCGTTGGGTAAACTGGAACATTTTTTTTTTTTCTTTTATTAAGATTTGGGAATAAAACAAGTTTGTAAACACTATAAAATGAATGTACAACAAAATTAATGACTTGAACTTAAAGCATAGAGTTTACAGACCAACTGAAAACTGTTTAGTTATGAACTGTTACATGTGTCTACATATGTGATATTTCTGTGTTTGCACTTGGTCTAAACAAGGTTTGTTAAAACAGTATGATTTGCATTCAATGATCTTTAATGTTGGGTTCAGTATTTTACAGCAAAGTCTATATCACATATTGGTCCTTTGAACATCTTTGAATGAAAACCACAATGGAAACCAGATGTGGAAACATTCCTTAGAAGTCTGCATGTGTGTGTTTGTGTATGTTTACATGTGTGTATAGGAAAGACCTGACCTGCCACTGGACCTCTGCTGCTTTCTGTGTTTGTCTTATTCTTTGTAGTGTTTTCTGTACCACCCCCATCACTCGCTCTGCTGTCTGTCTGTGTGTGTGTGTGTGTGTGTGTGTGTGTGTGTGTGTGTGTGTGTGTGTGTGTAGGCCTCCCTAGGATGTATTCTGTTTGGTTTGGAAATGTGAGAAGGCCTTTCACAGACATCCAACTGCAAGGGATCTTTGAATCAGAGCAAACACAAGAACATACACTTTCTGTTTTGTGCCTGGTTAGTCTATTGAAACCATTTTAATGCCATTTCATCTCCCATTTTTTCTCTTTCACAAACTGTGCTTCCAAGAATATCTTCAAATCATATTTACACTTTTGATGTGCAGAAATTTAAAGCTGTTAATAACCACAAGGTGCAAGTCAGCCAGCAGTGAATTTGATTAAGAAAAGAATCAGAAAGAAAGATGTCTGTTTGTGTTATGAAATTATGAATCAACTGTTTTGGTATTGACAGCTCTTTGGAATGACAAGAAAAAGGTGCAAAGACAGAAGAACCCATTATAATCAGCAATGTTGTCTACACTGGATGCGGTGCGACGTGAGCAACAAATCTCAGACAGTAAACTGATGCCTTGTTCTATTTATGACGTACTGACACAAAGAAAAAATGTTGCGACGCGAGTGACAGCGGTCGCGTCCGGTGTAGACATGGTATTAGCTTATTCTGCCTATAACGCAACGTTACAACATCTCACAATATTCCAATAATTTATATAATTATAACACTTTATATAGGGCGGATGGGAAAGTGTGTCCAACTTTTTGACTGGTACTGTACTATAACAAACACGTAAAGAATATCCGCCAATATATCGATATCCAAAAATCCAAATCGGTCGGGCTCTAATAAAAACCTAATTTAAGTACTGTAGTAAGCATTCATATCATAGCATATTATAAATAAAATATTAAAATTTTTAAATCACCGCTGAGTTTATCAAATTTATCAGGTACCTTCAAGACATGCTATCGATGATCCCTACCTAATTTTGTGCCGATAGCTATTGCAATTTCATGACGAGTTTTAAAATGGCAGACTGATGGTTCATCTGATCCTGGCAAAATCAGTATCCACAGAATCAGAATGACACAAGGAATCCACAGCTTTTGATTTATGTGCAAAAATAGCATTTTTTTCAGATCTCATGACCTGTAGGTGGCGCTGCTCCCAAATTTGTCATGGACCCTCAGATCATGGTTTCAGTTTCGTTTCGATGGATCAAAGATTTGCCGAGATACAGCCTCTGAACCAATTCTGCATAAACATCGTTAAGTTTGCAACATCATAACTTTTGAACAAAGATGAATAAAAAAAATTGTTCAGTTATTTCTGTGTGGCTCGGTCCAAATATCATCTGAAGGAGCAGTGTAGTGAAAAAATGGAATTCTATACTTTTCAAAATGACCTCTACTTTAATGGATGGAGTCTTGATGTAAGATGTTGAATGTGGAGCATGAGGAGAGGAATCAGGTCTTCTAAGTTTTATTTTTCTAGAAAAATCATAACAGTTAACCATATGCTATAACCATTTGAAAAGTACAATTTTTAACTGGTTTCAGCGCTATTAAGTTTGCCCTAGAGACCCCGAATAGTCAGATTACTATTCATTACCATCAAGTGAGACAATTTTCATAATTTTCCTACTCCTACTGGTTCATGGGGCTGCCATTGACTCCCATTTGGGAATAATAATAATAATAAAACTAACAGTTGTTGGCTGCCATCATTTTGAGTTCTTTTAGCAAGCTGTGGCAGTTAATATGCTAATAATCAAAGCTGTTGGTGTGTCAGCTGAGTGCCAGCTACTGTTATGTGTAGTCTTTACCCATATTTAGTGAACGTTTGTTATTTTTACAAATGCTTTGTTCAAGTGCTTAAATTCTGCTACATTGGGTCTCTGAGGGTTAAAGAAGAAAGAAAAGAGCAAAATTTCACAGAATACAAATAACAAAATAGTTTCAAAATAGTTACATTCTTACAGACATATGGGAATGCTTATGATTGAAAACACTGTAGCGTAAAGTCTGCAGGGCAATAATGTAATAGAACTAAACCAGCTGAGATATCAGAGTCATCCAATCTGATAGGCCACCAAAATGACATTAGATTTCTCAGGTGTTTACATCAAATTCACATTAGCAGATTGAGACTGCTCTTGGTTGCTGTTTAGTTAGCATACAGTTTACAGAGCACAGAATACTGGGTTGAGTGTTTAATATATTAAAAAACAAGGACATTTTTTAAGTTTACATTTTCCATCTAATATTCCTATTTTATTTTATTTGAGATTTATTTCAATTACCGAAAACAATTTTGATCAGTTTTAGTTAACCCTGTTTCTACAAATTTCAGTACACATTTTGTGTTTTTGCACATTGTTTCCCACTTTCATCGATATTAATGCACAATAATGGTGACTTACCTAGATGCAGTGTGATGTTGACTGAATTAGGATACTGAACTCCATAGAACATGGATTGGCTCTGCCACCAGGTGGGCTCTTCATCCGTGTGGAAGTCAGTCAGGTAAGTGGCATTGCGATTCAGTTCCAAGTCCAAGGCATCACAGTGGTGACATGAGCGTGTGGACCCTGTCTGCATGCAATAGTCCTCTGGTGGGATACCACACACATTTGAAACGATAACGGAACGATTGAAGGCCGCATTTTCGAAGTTAGGCAAACAGCGGCTCGGGACGCCCTCCTCATCATAACAAGAGTCCATTCCAGCAAGAACACGGGAGAAGGTGGTGAAAAGCAGAAGTAAAAGAGAGTGAAGTGCAGAGGAATCCATCCTTCTGCACAACGGCCTATAACAGAAACGACTTCAAAAGAGCAGAGAGCTCGAAAACAAGTCTAGCAAATAATCCAAATCAGAGCCACATGCTACAGGGAAAAACTTCAAGGGAAGTTCAACAGTTCAGTGTTCAAAGGCAAGCATAATGAAGTATGTGATATAGCAAACACACATGCAGATACACACATTTTGTGTGATGCAGAAACAATTCTCTGAGTTTGCATGCAGCAATAAAGTTTCATATAATATACAAGTTGCACGAACACATACATTCAGATAAGCAGGAAAGGTGTAAAGATACTGGAATATTCTTCCATCCTCAGTCTTTTTCCTCAGTGCATTTTTCTTTCTATCAGCATGTGTTTCCACTCTAAGAAGCCGAGGACACAGACTCTCCTTCTCTCTCGTAGAGATTCGCAGACAGACAGAGTAGAAGGAAGAGAAAGGTTGGAGGGGAGTTGACTGGGGTTGACCAATAATTAGATAAATAGAGGGAGGGGCTACATGAGAGAATGGATAAAAAAAGTATAAAGAGGAGAGAGAAAGTTTGGAAGAGAGACACCCTATTTTGTAAGAAGAGATAGGAACTGCTGTTAGCATATGTATTTCATTAAATAACTGAGGGATCAAAGTTTAGCTGGTTAGCATGACCCCAATAGCCCCTGCTGGTTGATGTCCATAACTACAACACACAGAAAAAAAAAAGAAAAAAAAACCTTGATTTGAGTACATACAAACTTATAGTATATAGAATATATGTATTTTTTTTTTATTTTTTTTATTTAAAAAATATAGTATTTTTGGGGAAGATTAAAACCTTTTAAACTGAATCCCTTCATTTACAATTCAGGCATGTATATAATATATAGAATAATAATTCATAGAATGTATCATTTATGTCTGCCATTATTCAGTTATTGAAATTATCATTTAACAAATTAACAAAATTAGTTATACTCATCTAGTCCCTGTGCGTGTTTTAGGAATTTTGTTATATTTCCTGTTTTGTGTGCCATGTTTCTTTGTAGTTTTTCTGCTCGATTAGTCTACCCAGGTGTGTATTGTTTCTCTTGTTAAGCTTGTTGGGTCCTGTGTATATGAATATAGCCTGTAACAAATTTGCTCAAAGACTAAATATTAATAATTAATCATAACTTGTTATAACTTGTACAATAAATTAATAAATTAATAAATTGAGTTTGTCCAGCGAACACTTTTGATTATTCATTAATTCTTAGAAAAGGGTATTTTTCATTAGCCTGGCTCTGCCCTCCTACGTACTTCCGCTCAATTTTAATTTTTCTTCAGTACTCCGTCTGGGTTTGCGGTATATTCTTGGGTTTTCTCTGGCCAATTTTTTGGCGGCCCAATCAGCGAACAGAGGGAGTGGCTGAGAACGATGACGTTGAGGTTGTGCACTAGTTTGAGTTGTAGGGTTACGTCACGAAAAAAAATTAGACTTAAATTGACTTTGCTGCAAGCAAAGAACCAAATGTGCACAAGTTCTATTAATTAAATCACGAACAAAACTAATCTAAACACACATACATGGGTAAAATGGTAAGTGATAGAATGAAGCTGGAAACGGAAACAGGGAATGAAGCTATGGAAAAGATTAATTTAACTATGAAAAGAACCATCAGCTTATTACTTTCAAAGCCTTGTAGAAGGGTTCACAGCTCATTACTAAACCTTAATTGTACGATACTTGCATTGCCGTTGCAGTTGAAGCAGTTTCATAAGGTTCCTGATTTGATGGTCTATGAGTCCATCTATGGCATTGAAGTTGCAATTGATTTCTTCTGTGTTGAATGAAGAAGATATGATGAACTTACACAGTTATAGTTTAACTCCGTCATGTTCGAGGAAGTTGCACATGGCTTTACTGTATGTGTTGGGCCTGCCGACCCGCACATGCACAGCAACCAGCAGAAACAGGAAGAGAGAGAAGGAACTTGTGTGAGGCTTTTAACCTCTGAGGATGGCCTCTCATCCTCATCTATACATCCATCGATGCTCGATTTCTATTCAGTTGAAGTCTATATTGAGTTGCTGTGTGCGTACGAGGAAAGTAAGTGAATATTGTCTATATATTTCCTGTTGTTACTGAGAAATGCGCAGTTTATTTTCCTATTTAAACAGTAGCCGATTAGCATTATTCTGACTGTATTGCTCTTTCTGTTTAGTATACCACCGAGTTTTTCTGTGTTCTATTTTGATGTGAGATGTTTATGTATTGGACACTGTTATTATTGGATGCACACACTATTTCAGCTGCTAATCACATGCATATCATGCCCAGTTGAGTGTCCATAATCCTTTATTAATGACATTCTTGTACACAGACTGAACACTGTTTAATCATTTAAATATTTATGTTTGTGGAATATATGTATATATATTATAACTGTCCCAGCCAATTTAAACCAGGCCTGCTACAGGAAAATGAGGGGGAATCAATTTTGTAACATACCTTGAACGTTGCAATCAGAATCCTCTACAAAAGATACAGAGTAATTCACAGGACCAAGACATTTGATCACTTTAGCAGGACCCTTCCATTATTCAGCAAGCTTGTATCTGGTTCCTCTGTCAGAGACCAGATACATCGGGGTACCCCATCTGGTGAAGATTTCTTCCATCAGGTTGTGTGCAATCTGTGGACCTTTTGCAACACGCAAAGGAAACAACTCCACCCATTTTTAGCAGTAGTCCACAATTACTAAAAGATGTTCATTCTGTTTTGGACTTTTGGGAAATGGTCCCATGAGGTCAACTCCCAGCATATGTCCGGGTTCCACTACTAGCGTAGACTGCATATGGCCAGCTAGTTTTGAAATGGATAGTTTGTGTTGCTGACATACCTGACACTCCTTGCAATGTTTCCACACGTCTGAGCACAGAATAGGCCAGTAGCAAACATCTATGAGTCTTAGCAGAGTTTTGAGTCTTTGAATTCAAACCTCTAAAATCGACACAAAATCGTTGACCACCTCCCTTCTTCGGTACCAGTACCACAGGTGCAGCCCATGGAGAAAGTGAGGGTCTGATTATCTTTTTGCATAGCATTACCTTGATTTCTTGTTCGATGTATTGTTGTTTCTCAGGTGATACTCGGTATGGTTTCTTACGGATGGGTACTTCACTGGTTGTAATGATGCAGTGTTTGACTACATCTGTGCCTCCTATTTCATTGGTGCAAACGGTGGACCATTCTCTCATCTGATGCTTGAGTTGCAACTGGCATTCTGGAGATGTGTCTGCATTGGTGACCAGTTGATGGATAAATGCTTGCGTTTCAGGTGACTCTTCTGGTACGGGTAAAGCAAGGTAGAAAGACAGCAATGCACTGCGAGAATTGAAATGCAGGAATGAGAATGGTTCTTCTTGGCAGGTGTTTGAGGCAGGCAAGGTATACTGCGCTTTATGAAAATCCAAACTGATTCCTGTAAACATCAGAAAGTCCATACCCAGGATGATAGGTACTGTGAGATCCTCATCTTTCATAACATTCAATGTCAAATCATACCTTCTTCCTTGCACTTCACATTCGCAGTTCCACACACCCAAAGCAGATAGCACTTGGCCATTAGCTTTCTTGTAGGTCTGACCACGACTGGAACTCAGCTGTTCTTTGTGTCTCAACTGTCTCCAACAGGATTCCTGTATTAGAGTCAGTGAACTACCTGTATCAATCATGGCTTGAAAATATCTCCCACAGATCAACATTGGTAGGGTGAGAATCTTCAAATTGAAGAGATTGGCATTAGGATCAGACTGTAGAATATGTCTGTGTGAGGGATTGGACTTGGGATGGGTGTCTCAGTCAGTATGGTTTCTCCGCTTCAGTATCTCTGCATTGGCCTCCAGTACTTCTTGGATTCTTCCAAATCTCTCTCAAATTCACTCACCTCTATTACAGAGCCCCTTAACAAAATTCCAAGTCGAGGGTTGCAGTTTCTCAAAATAGATTGTACAATCTCATTCTCAGACATCTCCTTCTTCCGTCTTAAACACAAGGCGCAATAATGGTATGCAAAGTCACGAATGGATTCTTTTGGACCTTGTTTTCTCTCCAGCAGACATTTGGCAGCTTCAGCTTCATAATCGTCAGTCAAGAAAGCTTGCAGGAAATATTGTTTGAACTGGTCCCAAGTGAAAATATGTCTTCTCTCCACCAACCACCAGTCTTTAGCTGTCCCCTTTAACACTGAAGTGAGAGATGCCAGTATTTCTGAGTCAGTGAGCGATCTGAGAGCGAAATATTCTTCACAACGTTCAACAAACAAAATAGGATCATTGTCTTCGTCTGAACCAACTTGTGGGAATTCAACCCTTACCGGAGGGTGATATGGGGCATTCGTTGTAGTATCAGGTATGTTGGGACTATGGCGATGTAGTTGCTAAGTCTGTGATCTATTGGAGTTTTTTTGGCAAGGCAGGGGTGATCAAAGGAAGGGAAACAGGGACAGACATGACATGAGCATATGGCTTAAGTCACTTATACTCAGCTCAATAACATTTTTAACTCTCTCGCACTCCCTTTCAATCTTGTAGTACAACTTTTCTTCTATCAACCAACATTGGTCCATAAGCTCAGAGTGTGAACAACATTGACTCACGTTTTAGGTGCAGGCTTGAACTTTACCTTCCAGAGCGGTTATGCGGTTGGTCAATGAATCCATAAACTGTGTTGAAGGGTGAATTTCAGGAACTGCTTCATCAGGAGGAGGTGGTAGAGGAAGAGGAACATCAAGAGGAATGTTGGAATCATTATCTTCATCAGAGTTGAGATTTAATTCACTGAAATTATGGATGAGTTCTTGCTCAGGTTTTGGATCTCTTCTGGTAACAAAAGGACCGGCAATGAAACTAGGATTGGGTTCGTACTCATCCTCTGCACAGTGTGATGCCACCGACATGACTGAAACACAACATACAACAAGTAATAAACAAACACAAAACCATAGACCTTGAACAATCGTTTTGCAAATCATTCCTGTTTGGGTGCCAATCTATAACTCTCCCAGCTAATTTAAACCAGGCCTGCTACAGGAAAATGAGGGGGAATCAATTTTGCAACATACCCTTATGGATATTATGTTCAAGGTTGGATTGTGAATGCATGAATAAACAAATGGCAACAAAAATCTTTTCCCAGCATATATTGAATCATTTACACCATATAATTCACCATAAACAAAACTCCCATCATATAAAATAATCACAAAAAAATAATCAATGTCCAAAATAATGGTGTGAGCGTATGAGTATGAAATGTCCAATAAAGATACAGATGAATGATTTTGTTTTGTAAAGAGAGCAGTCACTAAAATGAGCAGTCTTATCTGTTGATGGTAGGATAGATGAAATGATGAAATGTAGTAGATGTCCATGTTGGTATAGGTCTGGAATCCTTTGAATCAAGTCCTTGGGCAGTTGCAGTACTGCACCCAAGCAAGCTCCAAAGCTCAACACTCAACCAGGCAGTGTAGTTTTATGTGTACCATAAAATCCTCTACAAAACATAACAACTCATTAACCTTTTAGAAACCAAACAAATCTAGCACACAAAACAATCAAATAAGTATTCTTTCCCAAACAATACACTTCACAAACTCTTCACAAAAGCATGGACAAAAGATGGAATATAAAGTAACAAACTCATGGTTGAGCAGAAACCAAGATTTCTCAAGCCAGGATCACAAAGAACAGAAGCTACCATGTGGTAATTCAAACTGAACTTACTTCTTACTCTTCTACTTCCTCTTTTATTCAAATTAGAGGTGTGTTACTAGGTGTACCCTAGTGGCCGGGATGAACATAACACTAACAATTTAATACTATAAAACATATAACAGGCAGTGTCTGTTACAATATGAATGTTTATTTCTCTTGTATAATTTGTTACAGAACCACACATGTATACTCAAACAGCTCTTCAGTAAACAAAGTGAGAACTTAGACCCTGCTTGGTGTATCTCTTCAACTAAGAGTCAACTCACACAGTTCTAACCGACTGCCTGCTGCGTTTCGCACACATCTAAATTAGCCAAACTTCGAACCTCTTCATTTCAATACTAATATGTTGTATCGTAAAACACGATCATGCAGGTCATCCAAACACATTCGTAGATACCCAGAATTATATATATATGCGATCTTAATTAATTGAATAATAATAACACATTCATTACAGGATTGATACAAAGGCAAAAACACTATAAAAATGTGTGACCACTTAGGAAAATGGGATGCATGATTGTACATGTCTCGAGTGATTGTTCGACTGAGTAGAAATAGGGTACATTATCTAATAATTCTATCATGAGGCATGCATAGAACAAAATACAATACAAGAGACACCATACCAGACAGTCAAGTCAAGTCAAGACACCTTCATTTGTATAACACTTTTAACAATATAGATTGTTTCAAAGCAGCTTTACAGTGATAATAGGAAATTAAAGTAATAGAGATTGTTTTGGCTTTACAGCAGCTCTAGAAAAAAGTTATTGTCCAGCTAAAGTTAGTTTTGATTGATTCACTTCCGTTGCAAAGATCATTAGTTATTAACTTAGGCTTACACGACACAGTTCTAATAGAAAACCCTTAATGTGCTCCGACAACAGACATCTGCACAACAACAGTGCCTGGTGGCTCGAGAACGCAAACCTTGAAATAGGTTCCAAGGTGCAAGTGTTGAACATTTTTGAAAAGCGTTATCATCTCTGCGCAAACTTCAATCCGTAAAAACGCTGACGGCATGCACATGCGTACTACGTTTCTAGTCTATAGGTATGCGCGTTTGAATATATATGTGCGCAGGCGTGTAGTCTTTCTTTACAAATTGACCTCACCAAATTACTTGTCTGGACTTAAAAATTCGTGACCCTGGATCACAAAACCAGTCACAAGTCGCACAGGTATATTTGTGGCAATAGCCAATATAAGACTATAAGACTATGCGCCCTATTATCAGAGAGAAGAGCAGCACCATCCCAGGAGGGATGAATACCCTCTCTTTTCAACAGGTCAGGTCCTTCCCAAAAACTTTTCCAATTGTCTATGAACCCTATATTATTTTGCGGACACCACTTAGTCAGCCAGCCATTGAGTGAGGACAGTCTACTAAGTATCTCATCACTGAACAGGAAGGGGGCCAGAGCAAATTACAGTGTCTGACATCTTACTTGCGAGTTCACACACCTCTTTAACGTTAATTTTTAGTGACATTTTTAGTGCCGACGTGAATAATAATCCTAGAGAATTTACGATTAGCATTAGCCAGCAGTTTTAAATTTGCTTTGACGTCAAGCGCTCTGGTTCCTGGCAAACATGTGACCATGGTGGCTGGTGTCTCTATTTTCACGTTCCGTGTAATAGAAACGCCAATAACTAGGGCACATTCAACAGGATTCACAGTGGGTGCTTCACTGAGTGGGGAGAACCTGTTTGATGTTGTAATTGGAATGGAAGAGCGGTGTTTTGTTCCGTGACTATAGCGTCTCACGATCACCCAATTGCCCTACTGCACGGGCTTTACAGCCGGAACTGAACAATGTACAGAGTTCACTAAGCTAGTCGCATCCAAAGCAGTATCTAAAGCCCTTGCATACTTACTATCCTTGATTAAAGTTTGGATGTGTGTCTCTAGTTCTGAAATCTTCTCCGTCAGCCTGACCATCTCCCTGCATTTATCACATGTGAAGCCCTCGGTGCTGACAGAGAATGCTACTATACATGTGACACGAAGTGCAAGTGACAATAACAGGAGAAGACATGACTTACCGTGTTAGTTGACTGATCCTACTCACCGCAGTTGTTTGATAGACCCGTAGAAGGCACGAGAGAAAAAAAGATGGCAAGCCCAGATGGCAGGTTAACAGGATAGCAATGTTGTGTTAGCGATAATGATTTAGATACAAGCTAGCGAAGTCAGATTAATGTGATAGGCAATATTAGACAATATCTAATATATGTTGACGAGTAAGTTATATTTAGCAATATAAACAACAAGGAATGATAGTAAATAGAGATTCAAAACAGAAAGCTATACAGAGCTTACAGACGCAAACCAGCAGTAAGGCAGACAGGAGCAATCGATCACCAATATTTCACCAAGCAATAATAATCATACACACAATAACCTGGTATGCACGTTCATTTATAGATAAGTTTGTCTATAAATTAATGCAGGAAAGTCTTAGTCTTATTAGTTTGAGGGTTGTCATGGCCCCCTTTTTTGTGGTTGGTGAGGGATTTTAAAGATTATTTGTTAAATATAACAAATACTTGTGTTTGATTTGTCTCAGTTGTTACATGATCCCCCCTTTCGATCGTTGTTGTCCCATATGGACAACAGCGAGCGACGTTGAAGGTGCAGAAAGATCAGACACACCTCTGACATACAAAGCTAGAAGGCCATGGTGGGCTCTGTTTGTTTGTGTCTCCTGGAGTGGTGTTTGTTCCATGGCGGATGATGTAGACAGTAGCCAAGTTCAGGTCTCTGGGCTTGTGCAGCAGGTCTCGAGGCAGCAGTTGCCTTCATAGTTTCACCTGTCATCCTGAAGTCAGTGAGTTTGGGGCAGGTGTATGCTTGTGGTTGCATGAAGTGGTTAGGGATCTGTGAATAATGAAGAGGGTTTTAGACTGACCTAGTGCTGGTGGCAGGAGGGCAGCAGGTGGTTGTTAGCCTCTCAGTCATAACTCAGGTGCCGACTTGAGCTTGCTTGAGCTGTATTGGGCAAGGAGTCAGAAGCTTGTCCTTCGCAGTGCCAGCAGCTGCTGTAAAACTGAGACAGGTGTGACCGGCTGTACTTGTGCAACCTCCGACTGACACCTGTGAGAAGGATGTGAAGGAGGATGTTGTTGTCGACTGCTGTTGGTCATCCTGTGGTGCTTGCAGGTTGAGGGTGCTGTCTTCCATTGCTTGGCTGGTACCTGGACTGTTGCCATGGTGACAGTTCTACGCTGGTCCTGTGCTTGCTCTGTCCAGCTGCTCTCATTGTTCAGCAGCTGTCTGAGCTTTTTGATGTCTTTTGATTCTGGTTTGAGCCTCAGTCTCTAGCTGGTCTGTGAGGCTTTAAGCACACGTCCGCTCCTAGTGGGACTCTGTGAGGTTGCTTACCTTTACCGTTCTGATCTGTTTCAGATCCATGAGACAGGGATTAAGGAGATGATAACCTTGGTCAACTCTGTGTGGCTTTACCCCTGGCTGGGGTCGTGTGTCATTAGTCCTTTTCTCTCATTGTCCAGTTGTGTTTGACTTTGGTTCTGTGGGTTGTAAGCCGCCCTGGGTGGAACATTTGGCACATTCGTGATGAGAGGAAGGGCAATATGCTAATGCACGACCATAAAGGGTTCAGAGCTAAAGGTTTAGTAGTTTAGCTAGGTATAAAGCATACAGCTATGTGTTTCATGTGTAGCTAGCTAGTGAAGTGAGTCTTGTATCCTGATTATCTTAGCTGTGGATGCTAGGATGCTAAGATTTGTGTGGTTCTGAGAATATTTTCTGAAAAGGGCATAAGCCAAGATTTAATAGATGACTGAAGATGGTTCTTATGGCCAAATTATTTCTTTGAACTTACTGATGGCTCACAACAGGCTTGATGAAGTGAAGAAGAGGAGGAAAAGGAAAAAGGACTGCTTGTTAGAAAAGATGCTGATTCTACTCTGTGTGTGGATAAAGCTTAACAAGCATTAGTTAAAATATTTGTTTTTGCATTTTATCATTACAGGGCAGTATGTGGAAGAGGTGTTAGTGAGGCCAGCAGGGGGTGCTCACCCTGTGGTCTATGTGGGTCCTAATGCCCCAGTATAGTGACGGGGACACTATACTGTCAAAGAGCACCGTCCTTCGGATGAGACGTTAAACCGAGGTCCTGACTCTCTGTGGTCATTAAAAATCCCATGGCATTTCTCGTAAAGAGTAGGGGTGTAACCCCGGTGTCATGGCCACACACCATTGGCCCTTACCAATCATGGCCTCCTAATAATCCCCTTACATTGAATTGGCTCTATCACTCTCTCTCCTCTCTCCACCTATATCCGGTGTGTGGTGAGCGCACTGGCGCCGTTGTACTGTGGCTGCCGTCGCATCATCCAAGTGGATGCTGCACACTGGTGGTGGTTGAGGAGAGATCCCCTGACATGATTGTAAAGCGCTTTGGGTGTACAGTAGTACACATGAAAGCGCTATATAAATGCCCGATTCTATTCTATTCTATTCTATTCTATTCTAGACAGGAAGCTAAGTGGAGAGAGAGGGGGGATGGGATAGGGGCACAAATTGGGACTATTGTTGACGAGTAAGTTATATTTAGCAATATAAACAACAAGGAATGATAGTAAATAGAGATTCAAAACAGAAAGCTATACAGAGCTTACAGACGCAAACCAGCAGTAAGGCAGACAGGAGCAATCGATCACCAATATTTCACCAAGCAATAATAATCATACACACAATAACCTGGTATGCACGTTCATTTATAGATAAGTTTGTCTATAAATTAATGCAGGAAAGTCTTAGTCTTATTAGTTTGAGGGTTGTCATGGCCCCCTTTTTTGTGGTTGGTGAGGGATTTTAAAGATTATTTGTTAAATATAACAAATACTTGTGTTTGATTTGTCTCAGTTGTTACATGATCCCCCCTTTCGATCGTTGTTGTCCCATATGGACAACAGCGAGCGACGTTGAAGGTGCAGAAAGATCAGACACACCTCTGACATACAAAGCTAGAAGGCCATGGTGGGCTCTGTTTGTTTGTGTCTCCTGGAGTGGTGTTTGTTCCATGGCGGATGATGTAGACAGTAGCCAAGTTCAGGTCTCTGGGCTTGTGCAGCAGGTCTCGAGGCAGCAGTTGCCTTCATAGTTTCACCTGTCATCCTGAAGTCAGTGAGTTTGGGGCAGGTGTATGCTTGTGGTTGCATGAAGTGGTTAGGGATCTGTGAATAATGAAGAGGGTTTTAGACTGACCTAGTGCTGGTGGCAGGAGGGCAGCAGGTGGTTGTTAGCCTCTCAGTCATAACTCAGGTGCCGACTTGAGCTTGCTTGAGCTGTATTGGGCAAGGAGTCAGAAGCTTGTCCTTCGCAGTGCCAGCAGCTGCTGTAAAACTGAGACAGGTGTGACCGGCTGTACTTGTGCAACCTCCGACTGACACCTGTGAGAAGGATGTGAAGGAGGATGTTGTTGTCGACTGCTGTTGGTCATCCTGTGGTGCTTGCAGGTTGAGGGTGCTGTCTTCCATTGCTTGGCTGGTACCTGGACTGTTGCCATGGTGACAGTTCTACGCTGGTCCTGTGCTTGCTCTGTCCAGCTGCTCTCATTGTTCAGCAGCTGTCTGAGCTTTTTGATGTCTTTTGATTCTGGTTTGAGCCTCAGTCTCTAGCTGGTCTGTGAGGCTTTAAGCACACGTCCGCTCCTAGTGGGACTCTGTGAGGTTGCTTACCTTTACCGTTCTGATCTGTTTCAGATCCATGAGACAGGGATTAAGGAGATGATAACCTTGGTCAACTCTGTGTGGCTTTACCCCTGGCTGGGGTCGTGTGTCATTAGTCCTTTTCTCTCATTGTCCAGTTGTGTTTGACTTTGGTTCTGTGGGTTGTAAGCCGCCCTGGGTGGAACATTTGGCACATTCGTGATGAGAGGAAGGGCAATATGCTAATGCACGACCATAAAGGGTTCAGAGCTAAAGGTTTAGTAGTTTAGCTAGGTATAAAGCATACAGCTATGTGTTTCATGTGTAGCTAGCTAGTGAAGTGAGTCTTGTATCCTGATTATCTTAGCTGTGGATGCTAGGATGCTAAGATTTGTGTGGTTCTGAGAATATTTTCTGAAAAGGGCATAAGCCAAGATTTAATAGATGACTGAAGATGGTTCTTATGGCCAAATTATTTCTTTGAACTTACTGATGGCTCACAACAGGCTTGATGAAGTGAAGAAGAGGAGGAAAAGGAAAAAGGACTGCTTGTTAGAAAAGATGCTGATTCTACTCTGTGTGTGGATAAAGCTTAACAAGCATTAGTTAAAATATTTGTTTTTGCATTTTATCATTACAGGGCAGTATGTAGACAGGAAGCTAAGTGGAGAGAGAGGGGGGATGGGATAGGGGCACAAATTGGGACTCCCAAAACACAGCAGAACTGTATGACAGTGCCCTGCCCACTGTCATACCAGCCCTTAACCAGCATCAGTTTTATAAATATTAGAACCTAATTGTGTAAGAAACATGGGAGGAACAGAATCCGATGGCAAACAAACAGCTGTCAGAATCCGTTCCCCCACCCCCAAGATGAGAGATGTTGATGTAGTGGCTTAAAAGATGCTGATTCTACTCTGTGTGTGGATACTTTTACCAATATAAGAGAGTATGTAGACAGGAAGCAAAGTGGGGGCGGGCCGTGGGATCAGAACGGTACTTGAACTCAGGTCTCTTGAAGCACAACAGTACTATATGAGAGTGCACTACCCGCTAGGCAATTGGCACCACCTACCCATCATCAGTTTTGTGAATTTTAGACCCATACGATGAGGTGTTTAAGTAGTTGCTTTAAATATGCTGATTCTAATCTGTGTGTGGATAAAGCTTAACCATCATTAGTTTAAATATTTTTTATTTTTCATTATAGGACAGTATGTAGACGGGAAGCAAAGTGGGGATGGGATTAAGTCACAGACTGGGACTTGAACTCAGGTCTCCCAAAGCACAATAGAACTGTATGATGGTGCACTGACCAAGATGCCATTGGCAACAACAAGCCACCATCAGTTTGACAAATAATAGAACCTCATTTTTTAAGAAACGTACAGGGAACAGAATCCGATGGCAAACAATCCAGCTGTCGGAATACCTACTCCCGACGGCAACTCCGACGGCAACCTACTCCCATTATGAGACGTGTTGATGTAGTGGCTTAAAAAAAAAAGAAAGTCTCATTCTATTTTGGTGTGGATGGAGCTGGGGGGACATGGGGGGAACAGAATCTGATGGCAAACAATCCAGCTGACGAAATCTATTCCCCTACTCCCATTATGAAAGGTGTTGACGTAGTGGCTTAATGGAAGTTTATTCTATTCTGTGCATGGATGGATCTTAAGCAGCATCAGTTTGATACATATTAGAGCCTCTTTGTGTAAGAAATAGGGGGAACAGAATCCGACGACAAACAACCCAGCTGTCGTAATTCGTTTCCCCACTCCCATTATGAGAGGTGTTGATGTAGTGTCTTAAAAAAAGGCTGATTCTATTTTGTGTGTGGATGGAGCTTAACTGGCATCAGTTTAAAGAATATTTTTTGGGAGTTTTTGCCTTTTAAATAGGACAGTATGGGATAAAAAAAATCCACAAGCTGGGACTTGATCTCGGGTTGCTCAAAGTCCTACAGTACTAAATATCAGTACACTGACCACTTGGCTATCAGGGGCAATTATTTAAAGGTCCCGTTCTTCGTGATCCCATGTTTCAAACTTTAGTTAGTGTGTAATGTTGCTGTCAGAGCATAAATAATATCTGTAAAATTATAAAGCTCAAAGTTCAATGCCAAGCGAGATATTTTATTTAACAGAAGTCGCCTACATCGAACGGCCCGTTTGGACTACATCCCTCTACTTCCTTCTTTAATGACGTCACTAGAACCGTTTTTTGACTAACCTCCGCCCACAGGAATGCTCCCTCAACTCTACCGAAATTCGTTTATGTACTTGCACACTTCTTAACTTACTGTGTTTACTCAGCTCTTACGGTGATTTTCTGAAGTAAAACTGACGCTTCATTTTTTGTGTGATGTACAATAAACTTTATTAAACTCATCAGTATATGTTTGATCATCATTCAGACAGCAGACTTGTAGGCTATTAATAAATAATGGATACATACAAGCAGATGACAAATACGTTATAATAACCGTAATTAAACTACTAAACTATACCTGTTTCATCTCTATACAGCACTCTGACTCTGTAGGCATTATTGTCCGACTCGAAATGAACACCGTTACTGAGAGTTTCTGATATTATCATCATTCCATGAGATGAAATTGTCCTGACAGACTGAGCACGAGCTCATGAAGCTCCGCCCCCTGGGTCGTCCAGCAGCAGCTTATTTGCATTTAAAGGGCACACACTAAAACAGCGCGTTTTTCTGTGCCCCAAAAAATGACAATTTAAACATGCTGTAAAAAATGATCTGTTGGGTATTTTG
Source organism: Abramis brama (assembly GCF_963993115.1). Classification (NCBI taxonomy): domain Eukaryota; kingdom Metazoa; phylum Chordata; class Actinopteri; order Cypriniformes; family Leuciscidae; genus Abramis; species Abramis brama. The sequence continues at coordinate 22,022,656 of NC_139967.1, read as the reverse complement.
AGCTGAAACTTCACATACACACTTTGGGGACATCAGAGACTTATTTTACATCTTGTGAAAAGGGGCATAATACGGGACCTTTAATATCAATCTGATAAATATTATAACCTCACTGTGTAAGAAACATGCGGGGAACAGAATCTGACGGTAAACAATCCAGCTGTTGGAATCCGTTCCCCCACCCATATGATGAGAGATGTTTATGTAGTGGCTTTAAAGATGCTGATTCTACTCGGTGTGTGGATAAAACTTAAAGGGATACTCCACTTTTTTCGGAAATATGCTCATTTTACAACTCCCCCAGAGTTAAACAATTGAGTTTTACCGTTTTAGAATCCATTCAGCCGAACTCCGGGTCTGACGGTACCACTTTTAGCATAGCTTAGCATAGATCATTGATTCTGACGAGCCCAGTAGCATTTCTTTCAAAATGACCAAAGAGTTTCAATATTTTTCCTATTTAAAACTTGACTCTTCTGTAGTTAAACCGTGTACTAAGATTGACGGAAAATGAAAAGTTGCGATTTTCTAAGCCTATATGGCTAGAAACTACTCTCATTCCGGCGTAATAATCAAGGAACTGTGCGGCCGTACCATGGGTGCAGCAGGCGTAGTGATATGACGCAGCACCTGAAAATAGTCCCCAGCTCGGTAACTTCCAACATGACCGGGACTAAGTTTGTGTAGTTTTTTAGGCGGCAAATTACCGAGGTAAAGTGAGTGGATTTTCCTGTGCGATTAGCCATGGTTCTGTGCGTAGTAAAGGGCTGTGATAGTAAGTCAAGGGTATATTCTACCGTCATGTTACACCGGATACCAACGAATAAAAAGAAACTAAAAAATCAATGGTTGACTGCTCTGAACATTGATCTCAAAACACCGGTAGAATCGATCAAGAAATGCCGTGTTTGCTCAAAGCATTTTGGACCAGATGACTATAAAGAAAACACGGACAGTACGGTACAGCGTCTAAAGGATACAGCCATCCTAACAATCTTCAATGTACAGACAGGTCCAAGTGTATCATCATCACCCATGGCTGTAAGTATAACAATTTTACTTTTTGTAAAAGCACTGCCGTTGTTATCTTCCTGTGAAATGCAATCAATGAGTGCTAGGTTTTCTCGACCATTCGTCTTGTACAGTATATAACGTTAGTAAGTTTTGTTGTAGAGTTCTGGTGAGGTAGCGTATAGTTTAATTAAAGGAAACTTGTGGAATTTTCGGTATTGTTTATCTACATTTTCTATGGTACAAAATACTAGTGATGTCACGTTATCTGCTGAAGCTTTGGAGCGTGTGTCGAAAAATCATCTCATTGATGACGTCCGAAATCTCGCTTGGCCTGACTAGTTCAGGAAGCGGTTATAATCTTGTAATTTAACAGTCCTCTACCCTTTTTAACTCTGCCACTTTCCATTTCTAGACTAATAATATTGCCCCTCCTGTCTATTACGTGCAAAGACTTGACACATTGGATAGCCCCATTCATTTCAAGCCAATACGTTTATTACACCGTTATGTTACAGTATATGCTACATAGAAGGGGGGAAGACCCCTTGAATCTGTGCTCTGACCCTGGTTTCAGATTCAGCCTTGCAAGCAGCCTTTTAAAAAAATTGAATTGTATGTAATATCATATTACCTATGCCAGGGGTTTTCAAAGTGGGGGCCGCCAGGGGGCGCCAGGGGGGCCGCAGCAAGTTGGAAAAAAAAGCGGAATAAAAAGTTAAAAAACGTTAAAAAAATAAATATTTGTTAATATGAGTATTGTTATGAAATAACATTATAATAATTTGTTGCATAGCCTATCTGAACATTATACTTTTAATGCTAATCTTTTAGAGATGAACTGATTGATCGGCTAGTGACCAGAATTGGCCGATTTTCACGTGATTTTCAGTCTGACATATGCACTGTCAAATGCACTCTGGCGCCGCATTAATAACATCGCGGGACATCAGCATCACACATGCACACAGAACGCACATGTAGGAAACCTTGTGAATTACGGTCGTTTCAGACCACGAGCGGCGCGTGAGCAGCACGAATTTTTTCCGGCGTGCATGTTCAGTGAGTGCATTCACACCGCGAGCAGGAGCAGCGCGTGAGCGTCAAGCAGGAGCGTCGCGTGAGCAGCAGTGAAGCGGAGGGTTTCGGCGCCGAGTCTATTTTTGCTGCGCTGCTTACTCTCAATTAAAGTGAAAGCACACTTTGATGGACAAAATAAATATGATTTCACACAAAAAGTACCTAAAATGCACATAATATGCATGTATAGTGTGTTTTAACAAGCACTGGAGTAGGCTATGTCAGAAAAGAAAATGAAGACAAAAATATTGGTAAAGAAAATTTACCAATTTAAACTTGTTTTTGGTGTTATTTATATATATATATATATATATATATATATATATATATATATATATATATATATATATATATATATATATATACACAGTACCAGTCAAAAGTTTGGAAACATTACTATTTTTAATGTTTTTGAAAGAAGTCTCTTATGCTCATCAAGCCTGCAGTTAAAAAAAAAACAAAAAAACAGTAATATTATGAAATATTATTACAATTTAAAATAATGGTTCTCTTTTTTAATATATTTTAAAATGTAATTTATTTTTGTGATGCAAAGCTGAATTTTCATCAGCAAGTACTCCAGTCTTTGGTGTCTTATGATCCTTCAGAAATCATTCTAATATGATGATTTGATACTCAGTTATTATCAATGATGGAAACAGTTGTGCTGTTTAATATATTTTTTTGGAATACTTTTTTCAGGATTCATTGATGAGTAAAACTTTAACAGCATTTATTCATAAAAACAGCATTTATTCAAAATAAAAACATTTCTAACAATATAAATCATTACCATCACCTTTTATCAATTTAACACATCCTTGTTGAATTAAAGTACTAATTTATTTTAAAAAAAAATAGTTATTGTTCCCAAACTTTTGAACGGTAGTGTATATTGTTACAAAAGATTTCTATTCTAAATAAATACAGTTCTTTTTAACTTTTTATTCATCAAATAATCCTGAAAAAAGTATTTCAGGTTATAAAAAAAAATATTAAGCAGCACAACTGTTTCCAACATTGATCATAAATCAGCATATTAGAATGATTTCTGAAGGATCATAAGACACCAAAGACTGGAGTACTTGCTGATGAAAATTCAGCTTTGCATCACAAAAATAAATTACATTTTAAAGTATATTAAAAAAGAGAACCATTATTTTAAATTGTAATAATATTTCATAATATTACTGTTTTTTGTTTTTTTGTTTTTTTAACTGCAGGTTTGATGAGCATAAGAGACTTCTTTCAAAAACATTAAAAATAGTAATGTTTCCAAACTTTTTATATATATATATAACATTTATTTTCTATATATATATATATATATATATATAGAAAATGAAATCAGAATCGGCTAAAATCTGTATCGACAGGTCAAACTAAATGAAAAATCGGAATCTGCCTTGAAAATTGTAATCGGTGCATCTCTATAATCTTTCTGATTGGCTGGTATCAAACACCATCACATAATCTGATGTTCACCTAGATGTTTTATTTATTTATTTCTACATGTGCCGTAAGGGGGGCCTTGGCCAGAACCTAGTGGTATTTGGGGGGCCTTGGCATGGAAAAGTTTGGGAACCCCTGACCTATGCTGTTGAAAGAGAGGTGTGTTGGATTTTTTTAGCTTGCATCTCAAAGATATTGCCATTGACTCCGTGGAATAACCTTTTTTTCTTTTACTTATCAATCAGGATGAGCTTGATGTACAGCAGGATCTACCTGAACATGAGCATTTGTTCAGCCTTTTTGCTGGTGTACCACAGTCAACCCCTCAGAAATCCAGACCTTCAAAAGAACATGCAGCGGAGTTCAAAATTCTGTTACTGTTGCAGCCGACAAGTCCAGCACAGACAGTGAAGTGCACAAAGCCATTTGCTGCCCTGGCACCCACATGGACACAACTGGTAGGAAAATTAAACTTTTCCCCATGTTTTAGTTTTTTGTACTGTGTTATGAATAAACTCCTAAAAATATTTAAAATCTCTGTATTTTATAGGACACCGCATCTTCGTCCAGTGTCATGGCTGTGTCCAGTCCAAGGAAAAGTTTAATCTATGATGTGAGTGTCCATGTTATATGTCTGCTATATATAATCCATAATGAAAATATTATTCATTTTTTCACCATTCTTTTGACACTTATCTATAGCATATGAAATGCAATCATAGAACAGTCAGATAATTGTTTATTCAAATCATTTCTATGCGAGTAGACAAATACTGGAAGAGAAACTAAACATTTCGATGTTGAATTGTCAATAACAGGAAAAACACACCCCATCTGTAATGGATATCAGTTCAGCATCAGCCTTGGACATCAGCATGTGTTCAGAGCCTGCTGCCGATCCTGCTGATGCCAGTTTTGATCCATTCACAAGCCCCTCGACCTCTTCCACAGGAAGCACTTCAAGCAGCTCTGAACATTCCAGAGGATGGAAGGAGAGAAAGTGGATTGTGAATGAGTCAAAACTCATGGAGCTCTTCCAGAAATGCTCCACTTGTGGAGCTCTGATCTCCCAGACAGACCAGACCATATCAACAATTGGTTGCAGAATCAACGTGAGCTGGAAATGCAACAACGGACATACTGGACAGTGGGAATCATGTCCAAACACACGTGGAAAGCCGGAAAACAATCTACTAGCAGCAGCTGCCACTCTCTTCACTGGTGCAACGTTTACAGACATTGCTGAGTGGGCTGGGCTCTTGAACTTGCAGCTGCCCCAAAAAACAACATACTACAACATACAGGCAAGCTACCTCATTCCGGTGATTGAAGCAGCATACAAGAAGCAGGAAAACATCATAAAAGCGCAACTAATCTGCCAAACTCAGGATGGTCAGGGAGTGCAGCTTTGCGGAGATGGGAGGAGTGACAGCCCAGGCCATTCATGCAAATATACAACCTATTCCTTCATGGATGACTCCTCCAATCAGATAGTTGTTTTTGATCTGGTTCAGGTAAACAAATGGACACAACACTAGAAATAAATTTACTAAAAAATGATGTCTAAAATGTCATAATCTGTAAACGTGTTGTCACGGGTCAGGGTGTGTCACCGGTCCCTCTCTGTTGTTTGTTTTGGTCCTGTCATTTTTGCAGCTCGTGAGGGTGGCAATTAGCACAATCACGAGCTGATCTTCCCCACCTGTCGCTCGTTTCCTCTACCCTTTATATCCCCAGCTGTGTCTACCAGTGTTTGTCAGTGGATTGTTTTGTCGCGTGTGTGCTTCTGGTCTGTTGGTGTTAACTGTGCTACTTACCAGTGATCTGTGTTCAGGATTCCTAGACGTGAGGATCGGTGCAGGACTGTTCACCTGCTGGTTCCTGTCCTCGTCTATTGCTGGACATTCCTGGGTTCTCTCTGTCACGTTGGTCTCTGCTTCTCTTCACGTCCGAAGGATTGCGGCCTGTTCTCTCTGGAGCCGCAAATTGGGGAGGCTTCATGATTACTCACTGTGTCACGGAATTTATTATGTTGTTCACAAAGTTTTCTAATAAACTTTTCTCTTCTCCTCACTGCATTTGAGTCCTCCTCATATTTTACTCCAGGCCTCACGACACTTGTTTCCTCTAGGTGTCCCAGGCCACAAGTTCCGTAGCAATGGAACCAATGGGCTTGGAAAGGACTGGAGAGGCTCTTGGATGAAGGCATTGACATCAAAGTGGTTACAACGGATAGACATCCATCCATCAGAAAATTGATGAGAAGAGTATCCTAACATCATACATCAGTTTGATCCATGGCATGTGGCAAAAGGTTAGTCTATTGGGCAGTAGAGCACAACCTGTTGATACTTATTATGTGAATTGATTGGATTTTGTGAATTGATTGGATTTTAACAATATTGATGCCATTGTCAATCCTGCTTTATCGGTCTGATTCTATATCAATTTTCTTATCCTTTCGTTAGAGAAGCTAGTCTACACAGGTTTTCAGTAACAACAAATGAACCTATAATATAGCCTATGTTACTACGATGGCCATAATGGCATATTCGAATAAGGTAAAAAATTATTACTGTGTTGTCTATTTCAATTTACTTTCAAAACCGACCAGTTGCCCATATCAATGCCCATTTAAAAAAAAAAATGCAAGCATTGATGGGATAATCAAGGTCAGACGCATATTTCAGTAGATTGAAGGATTCGATGGATCCTTTTCACATTTCCAGGTTTCTCAGAAGTGGAAGTTGTCATCTATATCGGTGAATGAGAGAATACATTAAATGTATATTTTGTGTTCCCATTTGCTCAAATAGCAAAATAAATACTCCATAGTAGTGTTTTCATAACTTTCAAAAACAGGGAAAAAACAGAGTAATTGATAATGGCAGTCAGAAGAGAGAATGATGTAATTTTTAGCCTTCACTCCCATAGCCGCTGTATTAGAAACACCCTCACAGCAGTTTTAACAAAATTGTTTTTATTTGATAAAAATGTAATTAAAAACTTTGCAGGATTTACGATATTTATGTTTGTTAAAGCGTATCATCACAGTCTGAAGGGTCTATTCTCATTTCTACTTTACCTGATTACCGATTCCTAATCCTAACTTTTAGGAAAGTAGCCTTTTGTGTGAACATTATCTGAAGTTGACTTGCAGTATAATAATGTACCCTTGTAATTCAGGTATAAAGAAGAAGCTGGTTTCTGCTTCCAATCGGAGGTGTTGCAAAGAACTTGCTCCTTGGGTGAGGAGTGTGAGCAACCACATGTGGTGGAGCTGTTGCTCATCCAAGGGAGATGCAATGGTACACAGTCATACACACACAACTCCTCACAAAATGAAACTATAATTGATTGCTCATATGCATGCTATAAAGCGGTGTAATGCATAGTGACATTGCTGGTTATCACAAAATTTGCACAATAACTTGATGGCATGCAAATAAATAAAACATTCTCCAGATACTTTGAATGAATGCTATTACTAAAGGAATTTTCTGTCTGGGCTCTTATGTTATTGTCAGGAATTGCGCAGACGGTGGATATCAATATTGCACCATATCACAGGGGTTCATCGCTGGGAGGAAAATGGCATGGAGTACAAATGCTACCATAAAGAGCTGACAAGAGACCAGCAAATGACAAAGAAATGGTTGTCTGTGGACTCCCCTGCCTACAAAGCCCTGTTTGAAATAGTAGTAGATACACATCTACTGAAAGACCTGGAGCACATGACGCTATTCAAACACACAGGTATGTTTATGAAAAAGTTTAATGTGCAGGTAGTGTAATGGCCAACTAAATTTACTTTTAGTGTGAAGTGTCTGTGAAAGTGATATAAAATGTATAAGTGTTATGGTCATTTGAATTACTTTAAAAAAACACAAATATTGGATTGACCCCAGTCCAGACACAATGTCAGTCCTGTACAGATCATGAACACATCATTTCATACTGGTTATTGTTTAATTTGGCAAATTTGTTTCCCTGTTTTGCCAGGACAACTCGAGGTCTTTCATAATGCCCTGTTGAAATACTGTCCAAAGCATCTACACTTTCATTATTCATCGATGCAGGCACGCACAATGTTGGCCATTATGGACCACAATGAAAACCACACTACACAGCGTGAACAGGCAAGAACAGCAGCTGGTAAGACCTAAAAATATTACAAAATGAAATGCTCTCCTATTACTATACAGTTTTTTACCAGACATGTTTGAGATGTCAATCATAGAGATGTCAGCACATGATCGATACAAAATCTCTGGCTTAGACATACCGTTTGACTGAACAAATTAATTTTTAGTAAAACAAAAAATGGGCTGATATAAAAGGCCTCTAAATATGTCATAAATATCATAACCATTACAGACTAACTCACAATACCTTCCTGTGTGTATAATTTCAGGCCTCCCAAGACACAATGTTGTCTTTCAAAGACAATCTAAGCAGTGGATTGCCAGACCCATCTATACGAAGACAACACAAACATTCACAAATGGTCTCATGGAAGGAGTGATTGAAAGACGATTGGATCCCACTGTCAAATTCAAAGATTCGTCATCCCATGTCAGAAGACCTCGTCTGGCAGCTAACATCGCCTTACAGCCAAAACCCAGCAAGGAAGATGTCCTAAGAGCGTACACATCAAGGTTCAAAGGTCCATCAGAGAAGCTGTGATTGTCATCTGTAACTCAGAATGAACACAAACACACCAACTCCCCATAGACCTTGTATGTTCAGAATACACTGGGACTTCACATCATATACAGTGAGGAAAATAAGTATTTGAACACCCTGCTATTTTGCAAGTTCTCCCACTTGGAAATCATGGAGGGGTCTGAAATTGTCATCGTAGGTGCATGTCCACTGTGAGAGACATAATCTAAAAAAAAAAATCCAGAAATCACAATATATGAACCATTTTATTTGTATGATACAGCTGCAAATAAGTATTTGAACACCTGTCTATCAACTAGAATTCTGACCCTCAAAGTCTGCTTTTAAAATGTCCACCTCCACTCCATTTATTATCCTAAATTAGATGCACCTGTTTGAGGTCGTTAGCTGCATAAAGACACCTGTCCACCCCATACAATCAGTAAGAATCCAACTACTAACATGGCCAAGACCAAAGATCTGTCCAAAGACACTAGAGACAAAATTGTACACCTCCACAAGGCTGGAAAGGGCTATGGGGAAATTGCCAAGTAGCTTGGTGAAAAAAGGTCCACTGTTGGAGCAATCATTAGAAAATGGAAGAAGCTAAACATGACTGTCAATCTCCCTCGGACTGGGGCTCCATGCAAGATCTCACCTCATGGGGTCTCAATGATCCTAAGAAAGGTGAGAAATCAGCCCAGACTGCACTGTATTAAGGAGAGGATGACCGGGGCCATGTATTGCGAGATTTTGGGGAACAACCTCCTTCCCTCAGTTAGAGCATTGAAGATGGGTCGAGGCTGGGTCTTCCAACATGACAATGACCCGAAGCACACAGCCAGGATAACCAAGGAGTGGCTCTGTAAGAAGCATATCAAGGTTCTGGCGTGGCCTAGCCAGTCTCCAGACCTAAACCCAATAGAGAATCTTTGGAGGGAGCTCAAACTCCGTGTTTCTCAACGACAGCCCAGAAACCTGACTGATCTAGAGAAGATCTGTGTGGAGGAGTGGGCCAAAATCCTTCCTGCAGTGTGTGCAAACCTGGTGAAAAACTACAGGAAATGTTTGACCTCTGTAATTGCAAACAAAGGCTACTGTACCAAATATTAACATTGATTTTCTCAGGTGTTCAAATACTTATTTGCAGCTGTATCATACAAATAAATAGTTAAAAAATCAGACATTGTGATTCCTGGATTTTTTTTTATAGATTATGTCTCTCACAGTGGACATGCACCTACGATGACAATTTCAGACCCCTCCATGATTTCTAAGTGGGAGAAATGAAAGCTTTAGCATAAGTTCTGCTGGGAAGACTCAATTACTACGTCAACCTTCTATCCAATCATATTCTTATGCTCACTGTATAAAAGCTCGGTACTTACACATGTTTGAGTTCGCAGATACTGAAGCGACGATTACGTCTTGCTCACCTGCTAAAACCACCATGTCTACTGACGCACCTGTTGTCTGCGATTACTCAGAATCCGACGATGAATTCATTCCGCCTTCTCCTCTTCCAACACGTCGTAGCCATGGGCGAGCTGGCCTTCGGAGGACATAATTATTGCTGTGGAGGCCGCCGGTATTCCCATCAGCCGAGGTTTATCCAGAGAGGAATTACTGCACTTGGCCTTCAATACTCTGGGCAATCCACCAGAACCTGCTCCTCACAGCCCAGCAACCACTCCTGCACCTGGCCAGACGAAACAAGCCAGCAGGAAGAGAACCGCAAAATCCTCGTCACCACACCCAGCAAAAAGATCTACGCAGCATTCTCAAGCTTCTACTTCGCTGGATCCATCCGAGCCCGCTGCAGTTAACTCTCAAATTCTCCAAGCCGTCCAAAGCCTCTCTAAAACCGTCTTGGAGTCAAAGATGTCAAAGTTTGAACACTCACTCAATAATTCCAATAGCTCGGTTCCAGCTATTAACGTCTCTGCAATGTCCCAGCTTCCTCCCTCAGCCATCGGATTAAGCGATACATCGAATGTGCCATCTACTTCAGCCCTGCCAACTTTTCTTCAGCCGATAGAGTCAACATTTCAGGACGCCTCTGCCACACCCGAAACTTCCTCCTTCAACCTTTCTTCAGCCGTACCAGCTCAGTCTTTTGGTAGGCGGTTCGTCTCTCCAGCTGCAGCTACAGTGTCTCCTCTTATTAGAGCGAACATTGTCCAAGGTAAGGATATTAACTTGGCTTCACTCCTGCTTCCCTCGCCTGCCGTTGACAGAAAAATGGTAGACTGTGGTGACGTGGCAGTCCTCCTCAAAACATCCGATCCCAGATTAAACCGGAATCTTTCATTCGGCGAATTCGTCATCGCATTCAGCCTTTACAGAGATATTTTGTGCCAGGTTTTTCCTGATCGGAGGGAAGAGTTAGATCTGTATCTAGCTTTAATGGCTGACTTTAACCAAAGGTACGGGGGAACCTTATTTTACGAATACCACAAGTCTTTTTCAGCCAAATCTGCTTCTTTCATCTCGCTCTACAACTCCAGACTAGACTGGTCCGTCACTGACACGGAATTGCTTGTTCGCCACTTCGGGGGTCAAAAAATGCTGACATGTCCCATTTGTAGCGCTCATGGACATTCGGCTTCATTCTGCCCGAAAGCATTCGCTAGTCAAGCGCCGGGTGCTGTCCAGGGTTCTGAAAATGTAAGGTTTCCACAAAAGAGCAGGAAATGCTACGCGCCTGTTAGAAGTGTTTTTCCCTGTGTTAATTTCAATGAATCTGTTTGTGCTTTTTCTCAATGTAAATATGAACACATCTGCAGCTTTTGCAAGGATCCTCACCCGAAATCGGTCTGCCCTCGCCGGTACAAACCTCCAATCAGAGGGAGAGGGAGAAAATTCTGAGAAAGCACCCTTCAACCCCCATTAATATTTCTAATCTCTCTAACTACCTTTCTTCTCACCCTGACCCGACTTTTGTCGATTACTTAATCACAGGTTTGTCACAGGGGTTTCGGGTGGGTATCCTCTCCCATCTCACCACTTCTTTCATAGCCAAGAACTTACAGTCAGCTATTACTGAACCAGAAGTGGTATCTAACCTGCTAGAAAAAGAGGTCAATAAAGGATACGTTATAGGCCCTTTCGCTTCCCCTCCTTTCTCGACCTTCCGGATCAATTCCATCGGCGTTGCAACTCGGAAATACTCCGGCAAAAAACGTTTAATTTTCGACATGTCATCTCCTCATTCTGCCTCCACAGCGAGCGTTAACGAATGTATACCTCTAACACCATTTTCCTTACATTATGCCTCAGCAGACAACGCTATCCATTTAATCAAGATTGCCGGTCAAGGAGCTTGGTTGGCTAAAGCTGACACCCTTCCGACTGGCCACTTTTCGGCGTCAAATGGAATTCAAAATTTTATTTTGCAGTACGGCTCACATTCGGTTGTAGAAGTAGCCCTCACATCTTTAATAGCCTCTCTGAAGCATTGTGCTGGATCCTGCTGAACGTCTGCAAGCTTCCATTCGTTTTACACCTACTTGATGATTTCCTGCTGATCGATTTTCCGTCTCAACAATCTTCAATTCTTGACATACTCAAACAGATTTTCAGCGACGTCGGCATTCCCCTCTCCGCTGAAAAAAACCATGGGTCCCTCTACTTCGTTAGAATTCCTAGGGATTTCCCTCGACACAGTTTTAATGCAAGCTTCTCTTCCCTCCGAAAAGCTCGTAAGAATTAGATCTTTCCTCGAATCTTTTTCTTCTCTTCAAACTGTCTCTAAGCGCTATGAGCATCATTCCTCAAGGCAGAGCTTTCATTTCACGATTGCTTACCTTGGCCCATTCTGTAGAAAAACTAAGCGACCAAATTCTTCTCGATGAAGGGTGCCTGTCTGATTTAAATTTTTGGAAGCACTTGTTAAGTGAATGGAACGGTATCTCTTTTTTCTACCACGACATTTTCGAATCGTCGATCGAATTACAATTATTCACTGACGCTGCCCCTTCTATCGGGTTCGGGGGCTTCTTCCAAGGGGAATGGTTTGCCGAAAAATGGCCAAACGATTTTCCTAAAACTCTTTCTGGTTCAGTTTCATCCGCGCTCTACGAGATTTACCCCATAGCCGTCGCTAGCATGATCTGGGGACACGCATGGTCTCGTAAACGCATCTTGATGTTCTGCGACAACGAAGCCACAGTTGCCATCATTAACAAAGGCAGATCATCATGCCTTACAATCATGCCTTTCGTGAGACGGTTAATCTGGCAATCCGTTGTTTCTAATTTTATCATTAAAGCTGAACATATCCCTGGCCATTGCAATGTTATTGCTGACGCACTCTCTCGGTTTCGATTTCAGACCTTCAGACGGCTCTGCCCGTTAGCCAACCAGGATCCAGCACCCTGTCCTCCCCTAGCAGCTATAATATTAAATTAAACGATCTGTTTACATCGGCTAGAAATTATATTTCTAAAGGTGTCGCTCCCTCAACTTTCAAAGCTTACACGTCCGCATGGTCAGCTTTTTCTATGTTCTGCTTCGCCTTCCAAATTCCAGTATTTCCCATTTTAATTTCAACCGTTTGTTCCTTTCTCGTCTTTAATTTCGAAAATAGAAACCAAAAAATCTCTTCCATCCGTCGACTCCTCGCTGGCATTCAATTCTATGCAAAAATCCATAATCCTAATTTTCCTAGTCTTTTTTCTGAAACTTCCATTCATTTACTTCTTAAAGGTTTTGCTAAATCCTCTAGTAAACAAATCGATAAACGTCTGCCCATTACTCTGCCGTTGTTGCATAAATTCATCAGTTCCATCCGGAACGGTGTCTTTTCCTTTTACATCAATATTCTGTTAGAAGCAGTGTTTCTAGCTGCTTTTTACGGCTTCATGCGTCCAGGTGAATTCTCCTCAGATACTAATAAATTCGATCCTACCCGTGGTATTTCCTCTTCTGATATTTGTTTCTCATCTAATAGCTTCACTCGAATTCTTAAACATTCAAAAAATGACGCTAAAGCCTCCGGCGTCACCTTATCTTTCCCCAAAATCAACAACAATTTTTGTCCATTCACATCTATGGTTAAATTTCTTAAAATCCGCCCTAAAACTTCTAATTATGCCCCTCTATTCATCTTACCTAACGGTGCACCTCTTTCAAAAGGCTGGTTTCGAGCCCAATTAAACTCTGTCGTCAAAAGCTGCAGTCTATCCCCCTCTCTCTATACCGGCCACTCATTCAGAATTGGGGCAGCTACTACAGCAGCTGATCGAGGAATCTCCACGTCGGCTATCAAGATCTTGGGCAGATGGTCTTCCTCGGCCTTCGAATCATACATAAGACCAGATTCTAAAACCATTCTTCAAGCCCAGCAAGCTCTACAGTAACCATAAGGTAATTACTTAATGCAACTACTGGTGGTGGTGTATAATCCTAGTTCCTTCATCCCGTTATTATTTTAGCCAGCACTCCTCATTGGCTACCTAGCCATCTATTATGTGTGGCCTAGCGGCTCTGTTCAGTGTGGCCTCGTCTCCATGTGGCTGTAGCAGCCGTTGTGCCTTCGTTACATGTTCGTCAATTGATTAATAAAAAATTTAAAAAATTAAAAATAAATAATAAAAAAACGGCTATTTTATGCGATATTCATGTTCTATGTGGTCTACTGTGACCGTGTAGCCTAATGTGGCTGTCCCGTGGTCTTGTGGCCATTAACCCTCTGGGGTCTGGGCTGTTTTTGGGGCCCTTGAGATGTTCTGACATGCCCTGACATTTGTGCTTTTTTCAGTTGCTTATAAACATATTAATGGCAAAGGTGTAAATTCACTCTATAAAGCACAAACAGGGCTACCATAATATGTGAGCCACGTGTATGTACATGTTTTCATTTTTGAGAGAATGTTTATGCATGGTTATTGAAAAAACTAAAAACTAAAATTTCTGAAACAAGGCCACAAAACACATAGTAAATATGTGTCAATAAGACTAATGGATGTCCTCGCCTAGAGTTTTTTCTTCAAAATTATGTGAAAATAGTCTTGCTTTATCGTTCACATAAAACCATACATTGATTTAAATTGATGTAAAACAGGTTTTGCTTGGAAAGCCAATATGCGAGGGGGGCGTGAACGAGGAGTGGTTTACACCTTAGAATACAATGTCCCACCCACTCTGCATAATGAGCCATTCATTCAGGTGTGACACTGACTGAGCCACAATGCAAGGACAAAAGATATATTTAGAAGAAGACTTATATTGACCATTTAAGATTTTGCTTACATCTATCTTGTAAATATGTTTTGCTATTTTATTAAAATGGTTACAATTACAACAATAATTACAATTTCAACAATATTTCAAGTGTACTCTTTCTTTGTAAAAAAAAAAATGATTATAGGCCTACATTTTATCTATGTATTCATTAGTTTGAATATAGTCAACATTGGAACAGCTAACATCTTAGTTGATGACTTTATTTTTGACTTTAGGAATTGCTAAACAAAAGCTTATTTGATGTGGCAGTATATTCTACAGTAAAAACTGTACCCAAATCTAGTCAACAAGATGTTGTCTTTCATATTTCGCCTGACTGTAACGTTGTTTTCATGAAATATTAGGGCATATAAATGTTAATTTGCAGTTTAATACGTTGCTTATACAAATAGCCTACATTTTATTTCAACATATTTCAGTCGATTTTTTACTCATCTCAGTATAGCAATACAGTTTGCTAAAACATCATCATTCATTCACACACGCGATTTAAATATAACTTCTGGCAAAGATGAAGTTGACGATAGGCTATTGACTCGCGATCTTCGCAGTAGGCTAGTGAACGCACCGGAGAAATGCACATTTATTAGGCTACATAGTTTTTTGTTTTGGATGGTTTTGTTTAGAACCAGCTTTCTGTAAATATATTTCACATTTTTTAGACGTGTGAGGCGAGTAGGCTACGGTCTGGTTCATGATGATCTCCAGTTCAAGCACCTTATGTTGTGATTGCTAGCCTATATTTACTTTAAATCCAGGAAATTTGTTAATGAAAAAAATATTAAAATTAAGATACAATTGATACAAAACGAAATTCATTTTAAAGAAAGGATTTGTACTTTCTGTTTTGAGGTCTCTGTGAAAGTTTGAAAGTCTTTTAGTGCTTTTTTTAGAGCGCTCGCGTCCATAATGGAGAACTGTCACGTAATATTGTTTTTTCCTCATAAATGCGAACACGAAAAATAAAAGACAAAAGACTTTTAAGTAAAACTTACTCCGAAATTGTGTCCTCGGCGGAATTCACTCTTCAAAATGCTGCCGTTCGTCGTCTGAGGCATTGATCGGGGGGCGTATGCGATGCATACTAGATCACCTAACTATTTACATGTGAATCGCGCCGGGGGGCGGGGCGGCCTCAGCTCATTTAGAGATAATGAGGCAGAAGGAAAAACGGTACCTCTCCTTGCTTTCAAACGGATTACATGAGTTGAAAACATTTCTTTTAAATGAAGTAATTTATATAAAAAACAAGAGATTTCAAACTTCATAGAGACATATCTCACGTGCCTGTGTGAGAAGTATTCGCTGAGTTATGATTCATTTTCGGACGCGTTTCAGAATGGACTACACTGGCAGAGAGAAGGCAGAACTCGCCTCGTGTTTATTTTTCTTTATTTGGCAAAAAGCACAACAGTTTGTTTTTATTGTGAGTATACACAAAAATAATACACATTTAACAGGATCGATTGATGTATAACACAAGCATATAAAATAAAAATTAATATTAGAATTTTGATTACTTTTTGCACTGATAAGGAAAAAAGCGATCAGATCACGCCGGCGTGATTGCCGACCTCTAACGGTACGTTCACACGGGTCGTCAGCGTCAACGCTTGACAGAAGGCATGGCTGAAGTTTGGCACTGACGCCATGGTCATAGCAGCGTCAGCCAATGAAATTAGACAGGAACTCAACAACAAGCTTCATTGTCATTCAATGGTCATAAAGGACCGGGTGATTGCCCACCGCAATAATTAGTTTCTCCTCCATTTTAAAATTTATCCTCAGTTTGCTGCTCTTGAACAGGATGAACGTGATTGGCTGCCGCCTGGCTACTGTATTTGCATAGAGCGATCTGATTGGCTGACGCTTCCGTCGGCGGCGCTTCACTGGCGTTGCTCGCGGCAGAAGTTGAAAAATTCTCAACTTCTGCCGCGAGCAACGCCAGTGAAGCGCCGCCGACGGATCCACAATTCTTTTCGGCAACGCTTGACGTCACCCATTCAAAGTCAATGGGAAGCGTTGACGCTGACGCCCCGTGTGAACGTACCGTGAGGGTTAAATATGGCAGGTTCTGTGTGGCCTAGTGGCTCTGTCTTGTTGGCCTCGTTCAGTGTGGCTTAGCAGCCTTGTGGCCCGGTGGGCCTCATCTCTGTGTCGGTCTCATGGCTTCGTGGTACCATGTTGCCATGTCCTATGTTCGGCCTTCAAGGCTGTGGCCCTTATGGCCTTGTTCTGTGTGGCTTAGTGGCCGTTGTCTGTACGTCTCGTCTAAGTGTGGGTTTATGGTTTGGAACTCTTTATGTTCTGTGTGGTCTACTGTGACCGTGTAGCCTAATGTGGCCTTGTCTCGTGGTCTTGTGGCCTTCATGGCATGGTTAAATGTGGCCTAGTGGCCTTGTACTCAAGTATGTCTGTCTACGTGTGGCATTAGTGGCCTTGTGGCCTCGTGGGCCTTGTGTACATGTGGGGCTTGGCGCCTTGTGGCATATGTTTGCCTTGTCCTTTTAAAAGATGCCTGAACGGCCAGTGGCCCCTTTGAGGCATAGGTTTAATGTGGCTTAGATGCCATAGTCTTGTGTGGTTTGTCTTCATGTGGCTCTAGTGGCTTGGTCTTGTCCTTAAAAGATGCAATGGTGGCCAGTCGCCCCCCGGGGCATAGGTTTGCGTGGTCTTAAAGGCCCGTTGTATCTTGTCTTTTGTTTAAAAAAAAAAAAAAAAAAAAAAAAAAAAACCTTATGTGTTGTCCAGTCTTACCTCGTCTCTTTGTGGCATTAGCGGCCGTTGTGGCTCATAGAAGCCTTGTCTCTGTGGTCTATCTTGGCCGTGTGGCTCATTAAAGCCTTGTCTCTGTGGTCTATAAAGGCTGTGTGGTCCAATGAGGCCAGAGTCTGTGTTATGCTCAGCCCCAGGCGGCTGCTATATGTGGTCCAATGAGGCCTGTTTTATTATTTTTGCCAAGGCGGCTGTCTGCGTGGTCCATGTGGCCTTGTCTATGCAAGCCAAAAGCGGCATTGCTGGTCCTATGAGGCCTGTCTCTGTGTTTTCCTAGGAGTGAACTGGCAATTTTATTTTAAAAAAAAATAAATAAAAAAATAAATAAATAAATAAATAAAAACATAGTTATATTAGAATTAATTGTCCTTCTTTCCTATTAAACTTTAGGCACGCTGTATTTTTCACATCTAATCTACCATTTGTATCTTCCTTCTCTATTTTTCAGGAACCCCAGGACTCTAGACTGGTGGGTATACTCAGTTACCATCTTTTGGGGGTTGGCGGGCCCCGTCCCGGTGTATTTATACTCCACCTATTTTTGGGGGTCGGAGGCGCCCCTGCCTTCATCTTTAGGCAGGATTTGCAGATCCGATACTCTCGGATTATGCACTATGGACGGGGCCTACGCCAAATGACTTTGTAGATTATCAGCTTGCTGAGCTTTCAATAAATGTACGATTTGTTGGAATAATTCTCCCGAGTCGTTCTGGTAGAAATGAAAGCTTTAGCATAAGTTCTGCCGGGAAGACTCAATTACTACGTCAACCTTCTATCCAATCATATTCTTATGCTCACTGTATAAAAGCTCGGTACTTACACATGTTTGAGTTCGCAGATACTGAAGCGACGATTACCCCCATCCTCCCCACCACCACCAGGATGGTCCTGTCCATACCCCCCGGGGGGGTCGGCTGCGCCCCTGCCATCATCTTTAGGCAGGATTTGCAGATCCGATACTCTCGGATTATGCACTATGGACGGGGCCTACGCCAAATGACTTTGTAGATTATCAGCTTGCTGAGCTTTCAATAAATGTACGATTTGTTGGAATAATTATCCCGAGTCTTTCTGGTAGAACTTGCAAAATAGCAGGGTGTTCAAATACTTATTTTCCTCACTGTATGTAAATGTTTAATTTGTTGTTTTATCGTACAGTTAAATAAATGATTGCATTCTCAATTTGTGATTACCCTTTTGTTTGAAAATATCAGCTAGGCATATGTATTTTACAAGTAAAAGATGTTAGATATCATGTTGTAAACAAAACCAAATATATGTTGCTCTACTATATTTCTATAAGTTGGTAGATCATGTAAAAAAAATAACAAGGCTTCACATTTTTCTAGGTACATGAAGGCAAAGCTTTATTTAGACCAATTAAATTATGACAACTCACATCTTTGAGTTAATAATATGGGAAAGTCTGATCGTCAGACTAATGTAATCACTGATAACATAACCCAAATGTTTCACACTGAAAGCTTGTACAATATAGAACAGAATATAATCTTTATAGTCCACCAGATTGCAAAAATGTCTTTGGACTGTAAGAAGCCATAAAATCTGAGCACTTGGAATGTAGGCCTACAGAACTGTAACAGTACTATAATATATTTATTGCATCTTCTGCTTCTTGAAATCCTACATAAAATCCTGATTCTGATGGATATTTTTGGCGAATGGCACCAATCACACACGATGGCAATGGTTTTCGGTTGCCTCTTCCCAAAGTCTCTCACTTCAGGGCCCACTCCATAATAATGCGGTACGACACCAACCTGTATTGACTGAGAAGATAGCACATCATAAATATAAACGTGAAAATGCATGCTGACAGGATGCATTCTAAAAAGTTGACTCATGCATTGTAATGATTGCAGGAATCACTTACTCTAACGATAGCTGGCCGTCAGGTCCGCTCGGCACGGGACGTTTTTTCCAGTTTTTTTTGTCAAAAAAAAAAAAAAAAAAATCGACCACTGCAGGATGCAGCATCACTAAGAAGTCCTCGGATGTTGCGACACGTCACTTCCTCATCAGGTAGATCGACCCTTGTCATCGATGGTAAGACCTGGTCCCACTCGTTACAACACAGGCACTCACTTTCGGTTGGCATAGGTTGGCAAGACCCACACTTGCACCACCATTTCGAATGCTCTCTTCCTCCCTTCTTCCCCAGTCTGTTCAGCCATACTTTCTTGCCTTTCACGTTCCAAAAGCTCATTTTGAGTGTATTCCGGTTCAAATAAATACAGTTCGGGATCAGCACCAAAGTAAATGTCATCTAAATCGTCTCTCACAAATGTCTCCATGCTACAAGGCACACGCTCCCTGTGCAAGCAGGTTGTCACGTTGGTTTGTTGACGGTAAGTGCTTCGTCATATCACTACACCTGCTGCACCCATGGTACAGCCGCACAGTTCCTTGATTATTACGCAGGAATGAGAGTAGTTCCTAGCCATATAGGCTTAGAAAATCCGTCGATCTTAGTACACGGTTTAACTACAGAAGAGTCAAGTTTTAAATAGGAAAAATATTGAAACTCTTTGGTTTTTGAAAGAAATGCTACTGGGCTCGTCAGAATCAATGATCTATGCTAAGCTATGCTAAAAGTGGTACCGTCAGACCCGGAGTTCGGCTGAATGGATTCTAAAACGGTAAAACTCAACTGTTTAACTCTGGGGGAGTTGTAAAATGAGCATATTTCCGAAAAAAGTGGAGTATCCCTTTAACTAGCATTAGTTTAAATATTTAAGTTTTGCGTTTTATCATGATAGGACAGTATGTAGCATGGAAGCGAAGTGGGAGAGAGAGGGGGGACGGGATCAGGAAAAGGACACAGACCGGGACTCAAACTCAGGTCTCCCAAAGCACATCATCACTGTTTATGTAGTGGCTTTAAAGATGCTGATTCTACTCTGTGTTTGGATAAAGCTTAAACAGCATTAGTTTAAAGATATATATATATTTTTTTTGCATTTTAAAATTATAGGACAGTAAGTAGACAGGAAGCGAAGTGGGAGAGAGAGGGAGGACAGGATCAGTAAAAGTTCATGAGCCAGGACTTGAACTCGGTTCGCCCGAAGTGCAACAGCGTTATAAGACGCTATTGCCTGCTCACACATTCTGGTGTTATGCGTTGCTAAGAGAACAATGCCAACTAACAACACAACTCAAGCATAGCAGCTTTTGGGTTGTGCCAAAAGCCATAACATAACTTATGATTATGAATATTTGGATCAGTTAATCTGATTAACTTAATGTAGCTAAATTCATATTACAATCAATTAATCAGTTTGTCCAGCGAACACTAGACTTTTGATTATTAATTAATTCTAAGAAAAGGCCACAGAAAAATAATTATTTCTTAGCATGTACAGCGCTTAGAGCGTTAAATCGTTAAATTGACTTTGCTGCAAGCAGAGACTCAGAACCAAATTTGTATTATGCACAACTTTTATTAACTAAATCATGAATACAACTAATCTAAACAAACGAAATACACACAATCACATATACATGGGTAAAATCGTAAGTGACAATGAAACCGAAAAATGAAACAGGGAATGAAACTATGGAAAAGATTCATTTAACATTAACAAAGCCTTGTAGAAGGGTTCACAGCTCATTACTAAACCTCCGTTTAGTCAGTTAATTGTACGATACTTGCATTGCCGTTGCAGTTGAAGCAGTTTTGGTCAAAGTTCCTGATTTGATGGTTCTGTGAGTCGATGGTGTTGAAGTTGCAATCGATTTATTCTGTGTTGGTTGAAGAAGATATGATGAACTTGCATGTTAGTTCGACTCCGTCATGGCCGAGGAAGTTGCACATGGCTTGATGTGTGTCCGGTCATACACATGCACAGCAACCAGCAGAAACAGGAAGAGAGAGAAGCAACTTGTGTTGAGGCTTTTAACCTCTGAGGATGGCCTCTCCTCCTAGGGGTCAGTGAGCCAATCGTACTTAAGCTTGTGGAGGGAAATTTTTACGGATCTCTGTGTTCTAGCAGGGCATTTGCATAATGTAAAAAACATTTTCAAAAGTTTCAAGTACATTTAAAAACAGCCACAAGACTGACCAATCTACTGTACAACACATCTATATACAAATCCTAAATATACACACTTAAGGTAATACACACAAATATAATATACACATTTAAGAAAAATGTGTAAAAAAAACACAAAAACTCAAAACAAACAATCAATACGCCAGAGAAAACAAATCCATTTTTAAAAGAGACTTAAAAATTGTCTGGGAAGGTGCCACTCTGATCTCTAAGGGCAGGTTGTAACCATGGGCCAACCACAGGAAATGCTCAATCCCCTCTTTGAGTCGTGAGTGTGGGACTAGAAGGAGTGTTATTAGTGTTTTTGCTGTTGTTATTAATAATTGCTCAAATACCAAATACAATGTATTTTTTCAATTTCCGTGTTTGAGTTCCATAGTGGGAGCAGCACGGCCAGATAAATTTTGGGCGCTGCGGCATATTAAATATATTATAAATAGTTTTTCCTTGTGAGAAATACAATGTGTGGCGGGAGTGCGTGACAAAAGACCGAAATGAGTGACTATCACGCTCAATGCGTGACACTTGAGAGCCCTGTATCTAAAAGGACACCCAAACTCTGCACATGCGTAGATCTAAAGGCAGATAAGCTCCTCAAATCGATGCTTGTGGTCTTAAAATTATCAGTGGGGCCGAAAACTAATCACCTCAGTTTTATCTTAATTTAAAGATAAAAAGTTTTAAACAAGACAAGATTTAACCTCGTCTAAGCACAATAAAAGAGAAGTTAATGCAGATGTTAATTCTCTTGATAGTTAAATATATGTGGGTGTCGTCAGCATAAAAATGGAAGGAAACACCATGTCTTATTAAAATAGAACCCAAGGGTAGCATGTACATCGAGAAAAGGGAAGGGGCCAAGATCGAGCCTTGTGGGAGGCCACAGGAGAGGTGAGCGACAGAAGAGGAGAAATATGCGGGAAAAGAAAATATGCTAAGGATACTTGCAGCCAGAGTAATTCAGTATACTTCAAGTGTCTCAATGATTAGTTAACTTGAAGTGTGCTATTTTGAAACAACTTTTTTGTACTAAGTGTATTTTAGTTGTAATTAAATTGTAGTAAAGCATAACTTTAAGTGTATTTAGTGTACTAAATTCGAACGACTTCAAGTAACTTAGTATACTTTAAGTATATGCCTGTGTAGGGACTAATTAGATGCTTGATTAGTGATATTAAAATACAAGTACATTACAAGTGTTTCCGAAAGATACAAGCAATATACCATAAGTGTATTTATATATAGTTTTATTTTTGCCATTTGTTAGGATAGGACAATAAGTGAGGTGGGAGAGAGAGGGAAAGGTTCACAAGCCGGTACTCGAACTCGGGTCTCACGAAGCACAACGGCTACATGTCGGCGGACTTGCCCATGAGGCTACCGGCGCCGACCATAAGCGTATACTACAAATTGCACACTTTGTCTTTAATAACAAATGCACATTTATAGACAAATAATACTTAGCTATACTTTGTACAAAATACTATTGTATACTATAATGCATTTTGAAAGTATGCTTTCAATGCATTGTTACATTGATCATTTCCAGCACACAATTAAAAATATACCTAAAATATATTTTAATAAAGTGAAAATAAACACTTTTAAAAAAATATTTCTACACTTTTTAGAAAATATACTTAAGTACAATTATTTTAAAAGTGTGTTAAAAGTTGTATTGTGAAAATAGTTAAAAGCATGATGCTAATATACTTTTAATATATTTAAAGATAGTAACATTTTTGTTAGTATATTCCCAATGTACTATTGTAAAAGGGAATATATTTCTAATACAATAAAGCATACTTTTTTTTCCACTTGGGTACTTATCTTGACCAAAAATGTTCTGTTCAGTAAATAAGACTGAAACCACTTGAGGACAGTACCTTTTATCCCCACACATGACTCTAACCTAGAAATTAATGTGGAGTGGTCAACAATATCAAATGCTGCCGTTAAATCTAAAAGAACAAGGACCATGGAGTCACCAGAGTCAGTATTTATATTTTTTTAATTTAGCACTCGCAAAAGGGCCGATTCTGTGCTATGAGCAGATTTAAACCAGACAGGAAAATCTCAGAGATACAATTACAATTTAGAAAGGACTGAAGTTGCTCAAACACAATTTTTTTCCAAAACCTTAGAGATAAATGGTAAAACAGAGATTGGGCGAAAATTGTTCAACACAGAAGGATCCATTGAAGGCTTCTTGAGCAAGGGAGTAACAGTAGCCACTTTGAGATTATCAGGAACAGAGCCGGTAGAAAGACACTTAAGAAAAGACATCAAACCCAGCTCAATAGAGTCAACAATTAATTAAAAAAATCTAAGGTGTAAGATGTCATAAGAGCAAAAGGTGGGTTTAAGAGTAGCGATGGTGTTTTAATATAGCCTGGTAATACCAAACTCTGCTACTTCGCTTTGCTTCGTAGACATAGTCTGGCATATCATAACTGAAAAGCGTTTTCTTTCTCGCGGGGGGGCGCTTGTCGGAGATTTAAAATCATTGGTTACCCGTAAGCCAATCACATAACGTTTGGTTATGGCGTGTGTTATGCGCATGCTCAGCCGCATCTAACTTGCGCTGTAAACACATGTATGATGCGAAAACAAAACCATCGAGCGAAATACCGGAGTGAACATGGCTGTGAACGACTTTTGCAGATTATGTGAAGTAAATCTACGCATCCACAGTACACTCAGCGTCTACGTCACGGCTCTCAGCCCGCCCTCTGTTCGTTGATTGGCCGGCTGTTTTCAGGCCGGGGGAAAACGGAAAGCTATTACGCTTTCTCAGACTGAATACAGAAGCGAAATGAAATTGAGCGGAAGTAGGAAGTCTGACGTAGTCAGGCTAGTTTTAATATACCTATATAGGGATGGGAACCGAGAACCGGTTCTTCTTCAGAACCGGTGCCCAGTGAATCGATTCCTTGGAACCGTTAGCATGCCTGCTTAACGATTCCGCTTATCGGTTCCGCTCGTTCAAATGTGACACGACGTCACACACGTGCTGCGTTGTTTTGGTTCAGAATGTAGCAAACACTATGAGCAAACATGGCATCAAGGCAGAAGCGCTCTGACCACGTCCTAACTACATGCGACGCGACGGCGCGACACGCGATAAAAAGTATAATTTTCCATGTTAATCAAAGTTTAACCAGCCGCGACACGCGACAATTCTATTTGAAACGGATCCTATTTTACTGCGACGTCGGGCTGGAACAACAATCTCAAAGTGTGGCAATGATAATATCAGGTACTATTTTTGTGCTTTATTTAATGTTAAAAGAGTGTATAATGTGCCTGAATATCATTTAGTGCTCCCAGCTTTGTAGCTGTAAAAACAACAATGGATAAGTCACATCAGATCTTGAAATTAAACAAATGGAAACAAAAACGTTAAAAATGTGAAGAAAACACGTGTATTATTTGACAAAGATTGGTTTAGTAACTCAATAGCCTAATCCAAATGAGCACTGTTAATATTCCAAAAGGCACAAGCTCTTCCTTAACTGTTTTCAGTCTGTGTTTTTAGTTTTTATGGCACATAAATGGCAGTTTTTTGTTTTTTTTTGTCCGGACCAATGAATGTGAAAATTATCAATTTCCTAATCCTAAGGCACTCTTCTTGATAATCTTTCAAGGCACACACTAGTGTGCTGTGGCACACTGGTTGAGAAACACTGCCCTAGGCTATAGGTCCCTGGACTTTACTTTGAGAAGTAGCTCACCTACTTTAAGGTTTGTTCTGAGGTTGCTACACATAATTTGTGTATACTCTGTGCTGTGTCTTCTGATCAGATATTAAAGCAAGTTAATACAAACAAATTTGTACTTATTCCCTCACCCAATAAGAATCGATAAGAGAATCGATAAGGAATCGGATCGATAAGCAATATCGATAATGGAATCGGAATCGTTAAATTCTTATCAATTCCCATCCCTATACCTATAGCCAGATAGGTTCAAAAAGATTCCAGAAGGCAGGATGCAGCCAAGGGGATGGGAGGTTCAATATGAGAAGAGCTTACATTGTGTCTTAAATTAGAGATTTTGTCATTAAAAAAAATCTCAAGAAGCCTTCACAAAGAATATCAGAAGCAAGAGACATTGTATTCATTGGAAAGGCCCCCAAAACGCTGTTATGTAGTTATGTAAATGAACGGCCAAAATGTGCAAAATGTTTTCCGTTTTTAATTGAAAACAGTATTGTGTAAACGGCCCCTTAGATCCTCGCCTTTGCCTGCTCATGTTACAGATTGAATGACCCGCTATGGATCTAGCAGGAGTTCGTTTAATTCTTCTCCTCATTCTCTTGAGGACCACACCTATGCGTTTTTGGACTTGGCTTTTTAAACCCACTTCCCAGACAATACACGTTTTATCGTTCTGGTCTCAATTAACCCCTCAGAACTCAACTTTCCTGTGTTGGTCCTCAAGAAACATTTAGTGAGTTTGCAGAGCGAGCGCTTCAGCTAAGCGGATCCCCCTTTGCCGTGGGCGACGTGGAGAAGGACCCGTCGCTTAAACATTTTTTTGGGGTGGGCTATACAAGGTACTGAAGTATTGAGGGAAACCCTAGTACTGCAGCACATCGCCGCTGTTAAGGCGATGAAGTTAAGGCAACTAAACAACCAAGAGAAATATATGTCTACCCCAAATGTAACATTTGATCTGTACAGCACCAGGGGAATAACATTATAATCTCGTTCACGGTAGAGAAAGATGCATGTCAAGTGTATTTAAAACTTGATCAGACTCAGGATTTCACTCGTTCTTCAATTTATTTGACCAGTAAACAAGGAAGGTGAAAAACCTTTAAACATACAACAAATAAAACAAATTAAATAAAGATAAATATTTCCCATCAAATACAATAAAGCACAACAAAGTACATCAGGCAAAGGGTAAGTATATTTTACACATAGATTAACCATTACTTCAATATTTCTCAACCCAGGTAAACAGTGTAAATCAGGCATTGAATAACCAGAAAGCCAGCTCTACTTTTAGACCCATTTACTTTTAAATTAACCTGTTATTCTTTGTTTAACCTAGATCATTCTACACAGAATTTATATATGACATATTGCATTCATAATTTCAACCTAAATGAAATCAAGCATTCCAAATACTATAGATTTGCATAAGATTACTTCTGTTCAGAAATGGTTAAGTCTCTTTGTACAAAGCTAAACATTTACCCAATGTACAGAAATGTTTTAGCTTCAATCTATTAATAGTGCAATTAACAATGCATCTCTATCAACAGACCATACATTTCACTTGCCCATACAGACTACTACGTAGCCAGCGATCACATTTAAACAATCTTCAGAGTCCAGTAAAGAGATGTGAGATTACCGGTAGCCCTTTTTGATCTTTTCCTTTTCCCATGAGTTTTAATTCCGTGATTCTTTAGCGACTTCTTTCTTCTGCTGTTCTTAGCTGTGTTGCAAACCTGAACAAACTCGCGCCGCTTCTATTGTCTGAAGGTTTCTGGCGTGTGCTGCTAATTAATCTAATTTCGCTCACCTGCTGAGGCGCGCTGCAGAGCTGCACGCTCGCTGTTACGCGCATGTAGAAGCAAGGCCGCTGTCACATGCACCCGCACGCAGACACATCTCCCGGCAGATCGCCGCAACACCTCCCACTCGATCTTTGCGCAGTGCGACCGGAAAGATCGCACCTCTCAGGCGAGCTTGTCCCCGTCGAATTGATCCTCTGCTGGGACGAGGACGATGAGGCGCCACACGTCCCGATGCAGTATGGTACCCTGGAAATCATTCTCCTTAGACCCGGACTCTTTGGCAAAAGGTTTTGGAGTCTTCGTCTGAACACACCCGCTCGGAGATACTTTCACGTGGACATCCCGGACGATTCCTTTGGAATCTGCATTCACACTGATGACTCTTGCTAGCTTGAACTGCCCCCTTAGTGCATTTTGGTCGCAGAGCCAAACTATGTCTCCAATGGCAACGTTTCTTTCGGCAGTATGCCACTTGCTACGGATGAACAGGTTTAGACCTGCAAGCTGGCTCCAGGACTTCCAAAAGTAGTTAACTTGAGTTTGCATCTCTTGCAGCCTTTTGAAGGGGTAAGTAGTGTAGTCGAATGCTTTGAAATCTCCACTCTGTGTGGCTCGACCAAGCAACAGGGTGTTCGGACTGATGTATTGGATGCGTTCTTCACGGCTCTGGACCCTGGCGTCGATAGGCCTTTAATTGGCAAGGTTGGCAGCTAGCTTGAGCACCGTCAGGAATTTGCCGAAGGTAAGGCCTCCTCCTTTACCAAGACTTTGGAGAGCTCTTTTAGTGATCTTGACAGCAGCTTCGGCAGCGCCATTTCGGTGAGGTGAGTTGGCTGGAAGGATTTTCCATGTCCAGTAAGTCCCATTCTTGGCAGCATATTCTTCAAGTGACTCTTTGCTTTGTTGTCTCAGGTAAGTGTACATCTCTTCTAGGACAAGTTTTGCTCCAATAAAATTCGTACCTGGATCGGACCAGATCTTCTGAGGATGGCCTCAGACAGAAGTGAACCTCTGGTAAGCAAGTAGAAAGCTCTCTGTTGTTAGCGTGCTTGCCAGTTCGACATGGATGGCTCGGCTTGAAGCAAGGCCGCTGTCACATGCACCCGCACGCAGACACACCTCCCGGCAGATCGCCGCAACAGTGCATGTAGGCTACACAGGGACCGTGAAGACACTGAATTAAACATAAAAACAGCCCTCATCATAATCACAAATACACTTACATTTGTATAAATCAGTTTTTATGAATGAATGGCTTGCTCTAACTTTTGCTCTGGTCTTCGTCAACAACACACGCTTGCACCACCTGCTGGTGAGGTCGACTACAGCTCGGTAATCTGCTTTTCCTGCAATTCCTGGATGTTGATGTTGAATTTACTGTCGAATTTGAACCACTGAATTTGTGGAAGCAAATATGTAAAGCGAAATAAAATGGACCGAAAATTGCCTGTTGAATATTATAGGTTGTATTTTTAAACAGTTTGAATATTTTGGAAGTGAAATATGAAAGGTGAATATGGATTATTGAATTTCTATTAATGAAAATGTTTTTGAAATGTTTTGGATTATTGAATTTCTATTCATGCAAATGGGTTTGAAATGTTTTGAATTGAAATATTCACAGCTTAAATATTCAACCATGTTGAATTTCAGCCCATAAAAATGCAAGCCCTAAAAATATAATGCATTAAAATGCAAGCATGGCTAATGCAATGCATATTTTCTTCAAGTAGTGCAATTCAACAGGCTTTTTTGTTTCAAAAACATTTGCCATTATTTTACTTCCATATTCATTCATCAACGAATTGACGGTCTTTCAGTGTTTGTGATAAATGACAATATAACTATTGATTTCAGTCGAGTTGAATGTAATTTGATTGTGTGCACTCATTAAGTCAAGGTAATCTCAAGCAACAACATAATCATTTGTTTGACAGACACAGCATGGAGTAAAAAGAATAGAGTGATTGATTTTCCTTTCTGGAAACCTTTTATAGTAAGGAGAATTCTCACCACACAGAAATGCAATCATTACAAAGGAACATGAGGAATAAATGCAACCCACTCATGACATTGCTTTTCATTGACAGAACTGTGATTGGACAGTAATTCAATTTTGTTGTGGCACACTTTCTACTCTGTTAAGACTGCAATGCATACGGCAGCATCATTCAGGCATATGCAATGATGTGTCTCATATTTAACTTGCCAAGAGTAAAGAGTCACACTTGCAATACAGCTGGATAAGTGGATTATATTTCAAGGTGTGAATGTTTTTCATTCCAACAGGAATTTCTGCATTTTATTGTCTAAAAAGCAAATCACCATACATTTTATTGAAGAGATAAGTGGCTGTAAAAATAAATAATGACATTTTTGCTTTTCATTATAGCATAATATTAGGTTGCAATATGCAGGTCGCAAATGCAAACATGAGTGTATTGAGTTTTACGTTGTTTCTATGTAATGACTGCATTTCCTAAATTTCTAAATTCTCTCCCATATATTTATGTCTACATTTGAAACTGTACTGGTAAAAAGAAATCTAATCGTCTTTGTCTCAAATAGTATGCAGGGGTGCAATTTAGTGGCTTTATAGCACTATGCCACCAGGCAGCTCCTCAGAGCCATACCTGCTGTAAAAACAGCCCACCATTTTTTTTTTTTTTTTACATTTTTTTTTTTAACCAAGATGAATGAGCACACTTCACTCAGAGAACCTACTAAACATTTGGGGGATATAAAGGTGCAAGGGTAGGGGACCAGATATTCATTCATCATTTGCTACACAAAATCTCTCTTTTTACGAAGTGTTTTAACAGGTAAAGGTCTTATGGACATACAGGTTACATGCACATTTATTCATTTATCAGACGCTTTTATCTAAAGTGTCCTCAGAGAAGGAGATAAGTCTTGAGAAGACAAGAGACAACGTGTGGCAACGTCTGTGGCATGTTGCATTTCTGCTATGGCAACATCGCTGTCTACGTGCTCGCACCATTGTAACAACGTAGAATTGTAAGACGCGATAGGGCTGTAAGCAACGTTGTTGTGCGACATTCAGTAACTGAGAGACGACATTTTTTTTGTAATTTTTTTTATGCTAGATAGATATCCCCCATTTAGCATTTTATGTTTTGAGGTTAATTTTTAATTAGTCATATGTTAGATAATTATACTTTTTAAATATTGTTTATCCTTATTATTTAATGGGGCTATCAGTAAATTAGCCTAATTATAATCAACACCTGCAAGTGTAAACTTTGAAGAGTAAAAATTACAGAAGGTTACGTTAATTCAACTTTATTAAAACTGCATAGGCATATGGTAATCAAATTGCACTTCCAAAAGTCATACATTTGTGAAAAAAAAGAAAAAAACTAAATAAACGAATATACAAATTTCTATTCTGTATAAATAAAACATAAAAAGCAAAGATCAGAACATTTAATGAACAAAACCGGGTTCTGTACATGGCAGACGGGAGCATAGTCGAAAGCCGGGCAATAAAGGTCGGTAAACGGAATCAGTCCAGGAAACATCAACAAATCCAGAGGAGCAAAGAAATGAGACTAAATAGTAGACAAATCAAATGAAAAACGAATCAGTGCAAGTGAGGCTACATTAGTCACATTAGAAAATGAAGTTGGTTGTGTTTGAATAATTACCTTTCTTATTAGCTGAGGTAAATTGAACGCAATACTCACGTATCCTTGCTCGAAGAAGAATGAGACAACACACAATGAGCCCAAGGGGCGGTAGAACTTTCAAATGCTGATTTTCGCACTTCAGGGCAGTGACGAGTATGTAGTCCAGTGGTTGTCCAGACACCCTAGGCACAACCTTAAGCAATGGCCCTGAACGGTGGTTTAATGTCAACATTGTGTCAACGCTGTAACAACCTTCAGCACACAACGTAGTTATAGCAACCTTTTGGCCATGTTATTAAAACATTGTTAGAAGGTTGGGTACATTGTACCAACGTTCTGTGTTTGCTGGTAGAGTCCATGGGTCTGTACATACATTTCCTCTCTTTCTCTATCCTTTGTCTTTTCACCTTCCTTCATCTCTGTCTGCTGGAGTCAGGGAATAGTCATTATAAAAGCCTTCAATATGATGTTTCTCTTTTTCATTGCTCCATGCTGGACTAACATGTGTGTGTGTGTGTGTGTGTGTGTGTATATATGTATATGTATATATATATATATATATATATATATATATATATATACACACTGTATATACAACCATGTAGAAGTTTTTCTGTTCCTTGTCTTTGAATGTAATTTTGCATACTTTAAGATGGCTTTTTCCATGAAATGACATTATGACATGGACAATTTGGGGTTACTAAAAATTCTGATGTTATTATCCCATTGATGAAATTTATAAATCAGACTGGTGCTCTTGTTGATGTCAATCAAATAGTGAAGGTAACTTGTATATCAATAAAGTTGTCACGGACTCAGCCACACCGGCACTCCCTCAATCACCCAATCATCACACTGACTCCACACACTCGTTCACTCTCACCCGAGTTTTAATCACCCGCACCTGAACTTCATCATCCCCACTGGTTAAATACACTCACCTTCTGTTCCCTCATTGTCTGGTCTTGTCTTTGACTGGTTCACAGACCTGTTGATAATCACAGAGTGTTCAACTACCTGCTCGTCTAGTATTGTTCATCGGAGTATCCTGTTTTTGTCTGTCCTGTTATCTGGATCCTCATCTGTTCCTGTCTCTGTCCAGTCTGCTGTTCATTTTCCTCCTTCATCTTCAACCAGCACTGTCCACTATCCTCACCAGCTCGATCCCTTCCACCATCACCAGCACAAGTCCCATTCACGCAAACTGATTGAACTGCCTACCATTTCTACGATCCGTATATATATATATCATCCTGTATATATTACATCCTGCAAATAAACTGTGTTGATTGTTTATGATCCATCTGAGAGTGTGACAAATGTATACAATGTATTATATTTATCCATCATCCAAACCGATTTATCCTCTACGGGGTCATGGGGATACTGGAGCCTTATTTTTTCTAATAGTAAGATATGACTTATTCATATTTTTATATATATCTTTTGTATTTTTATGTATTCAATTATTTCTTTGGTTATGCATTTGTTTGTTTTATTATCAAAGATACTGGGGTGGGTAAAGTCATATAAACAAACTGCTGTAGCCTATAATTTAAGAAAGCTGATCTGGTTGTGCATACGGTATTGATTTTCTGTTCAAATGGGAGTTGAAAACTTCCTTTCCTTTCTATAATGCATAATTAATATATAATGGCCCAGATATATGCTTCATTTGCACACATGCACAATGCAGGTTGCCTATGTATAAGAAATGCGAGCCCTATTAAGGACAATACCATCTTTTGGAGCTGATTTGCTTTTAGATGAATGGCCAGCCTAAATGTGTGTTTAAAAAATGAAGTGAAATTATTAAGAGGAAATGAGCCATGAGCACCTCAGCATGGTGCTCAGCCAGTCACCAGCACACACAGACAGTGAGAGCAAGTTTGTGATTTATGGATTTTTTCCTGCCAATTTAAGAATTACAGAAGGTGAACAGAAAAAGAACTAATCTAGATGAAAGAAAGACAGAGTGTATGTGTGTCCATGATGTGCGGCACTGCAGGGGGCTTTAATTGTACATTGGACTGTCACATTATGGAAAGAGATGCTCAAACAAGGCCAAGGAAGTTTTTGGCAAATGAGACTGAGAAAGAGGGCACAGACAAATTTGAATTTGAAGTGTGAAGAGATGATGAGAATAAGACATAAGACAATTAGGTGGTGGAAGAGGGAAAGGTGGGTGGATGCACAGAAGGTGGACTATAAAGATGAAAAAATACAATAATGGAGGGATGGGGGTAGTAGAGAGGACCAGATATAGAAAAGATGAGACCACTCCATCACGCTGTGCATCTCTAGACCCTTACATGAAAACATTCCATAGAACCCTAATGAACCTTGAGTGTATATAATAGTGACTGAAAACACAAAGAGAATGCAGCTATAGACCACATTCAATACAGCCCTTAAAGCATCCTGCACCACAGCACAAATCCACTCCATTGTGCAACTCTATTTAAACCCAAAGATGGTTTCATTCTCATCTGTTTTGATTATAGTTTGAGCACATTTCATATAGAGTAAATGAACTGTGGTTGGGAGAAAAGAGAGCAAACTCAAATGATGCCCAGCTCACAAATGGACGCACATTCAAATGCATTCACGCATAGATAAAGAACAAAATGCGTTTTGTGATAAAACAATTTACAATTAAATGAGAACAAATTAAACTGGCAAGGTTATCTAACCATAAAGAAAGTACATATATTGCATTTGTGATTATCTCAGCATTTAGCAAACGATAGTTTACTACTAAAATTGAACTGGAAAGTGACAAGGAGAGTACATCATTTAAGCAATATAGCCATGGATGGATGGATGGATACTGCAAACAGACATATACATACATACTTAAATACACACTGTACATATACACAGTAGACAGACAGATACTGCAGACAGACAAATATATGCATACATACAGTATATACAGATACTGCAGACAGACAGATACATGCATGCATAAATAGACAGACTGCAGACAGATACATGCATACTGTACATAGATGGACAGACAAATTGCATTGTATCATATTAAAAACTGCATATAAATAATTCAATAATATCAATAGTATACTGCAATAACAATGCCAATAAAACTGAATTAAATTGAATTGACAAAAAGTGCCAGAAAGAGACAATATGTACTATTGTCATACCAATAAAACTGAACAAAACTGAACTGAAAAGGTAAGAGAAAGCAAGAGAGATAGAGCAATAGAGATGGATAGAAAGAGAAAAAGAATAAGAGAAAGATAAACAAAAACAGAAAAAGAAAGAGACAGTGAAAAAGACTTGAAAAGACAGAGGGAGCAGAGCAGATTGCGGTCAGTGATAAGCATCTGTAAAGGTCAAATTGAGAATGCTGTGGAAAATAAATGTCATGGCTGCTTTGCCATTAGACCCAAAATTAAGAGCAGTGGCACTAATAAAACAGGAGTGCTTTTACTTTTCCTCCTGCTTATCTTCAGACTGCACAAGAAAGGGCTGCTTTGGAGTTGTAGGTCTTCTATTTCAGTCAGTCTCTGACCATATTATCTTAAAATGCATACTTAATACTACAGAGTTATTCAAAGGACAATACACATGAGAGTGACTTGCAAATTCATTTTCAAATTAATTCTAGGAAGGGAACACGTCATGCCTGGTGAAGAACAAATTCCAGTATATCTTGATGGAGGAATAAACTATTGTACTTTCAGAGAGAGGTTGACGACTAAGGACGTTGAATGAAAAACTTTTTATCATTGATTTTAATTTAATCATTTGTGATACAGGTTCAAAACCAGCTTATCACATACAAAAATGTCAAATGCACTTCCTTTAACCCAGTGAATATTCTGCTGAATATGTTTCATGTAGAGGCTCATGGTTTCCCTATAACATCAATAAAACCAATAAGACCAATAAAAAAAAATAAGAACACCCCCCCCCCCCCCCCCCCCTGAAATTTTCACTGACTTCTGGCTCCATTTGCCATAAATCATCTAAAAGATGATTAATTTAGCTAATTAATGAACTTATCCTAAAGTACCCATATACATAATGAATCCTTAAGATAGATGCTCACACACATGCACACTTTTGTCATTCTGACTAATTTCTGTTAGCATGGGTTTCTGGTAGCATAGCTGCATGGGTTTTCAATTCACAGTGTTTCAAAAAAAGGCTCGCTGACTCAGAGCTCAGTGTCTTCTCTCAATAGGAAAGATGTTCATGTCTCTTTCAAAGACTAACGAACGTCTGCATGTGTGTTGGATGTGTGTGTGAAAAATATATTTAAGACAAGTCTATAAGTGATTCTCAACTGATGGGTCGTGACCCAAAAATAGGGAGCAGGTCTGTTCTGATAGGGTCACAGACATACAGGGGAAAACAATGTTAAATAGGCTACTAAAAATGCTAAACAAATAAACAAACATACAACGTGTAAAGGTATAACGTTTATGCTTTCTGCATCTTTAGTTTTGGATGCTTAATGTTTGTGTGCCAAGTCAAACTGGATTTTAAGGACATTTCTGTTTATTTTTATAAATATAATATAATATAATATAATATAATATAATATAATATAACAAACTTCTAACTCAAGGTTTTTAAATTCATAGGCTGCAAAGTGTGTGTGGCAGATGTTGGTGAGCCTGGGTCGGGTCAGTTTGTTTACAGTACAAGAATGCACAACAACATTATTTTGGTTTAATAAACTTTATTTAAACTTTCGTTTGGAGTTAAAGTCCACATGAAATCAAAATTGACCATATTTACTTTGTTTGCCTAAACTGATCGTTTTGTGGTGAACAATTCATCCATGCAAGTCAATCCACACAAAAAAATTTTTTGGCTTCGTAATCTTTAATCAAAATCTGAAAATGCCCCTCCCCTCTGCATTGGAGGACCTTCCCTGATGACGTAGGTTTGAGGACTTGGGTTGGGAAACGCTTAACCACTCCCCTCAAACCGTTAGTCTGTTATGAGCGAGAGATGGAGAGGAGGACCGCTAGAGTAAAACCCTGCCCTCTGTTCAATATTCCTTTTCACTGGGAAATACGTCACAACACTGGAGAAAAGTCGTTTGCAACTTCCGGTTCACGCGGACTTTAAGTGCGCACACTCTTTAACGTTTAGTTTGCTGAGTTTATTCTTACCGTTC
Organism: Abramis brama; assembly: GCF_963993115.1. Taxonomy (NCBI): domain Eukaryota; kingdom Metazoa; phylum Chordata; class Actinopteri; order Cypriniformes; family Leuciscidae; genus Abramis; species Abramis brama. The sequence continues at coordinate 21,987,016 of NC_139967.1, read as the reverse complement.
TTTTTGTTTGCTTGTTTGTTACGTCTGAGTTCTGTGAGCTGGTGCACCGTCAAAAGGGGTTCGGGTGGAAACTTCGGACATATATATATACTGCTCAAAAAAATAAAGGGAACACTTTTTAATCAGAGAATAGCATCAAGTCAGTTAAACTCCTGGGATATTGATCTGGTCAGTTAAGTAACAGAGGGGGTTGGTAATCAGTTTCAACTGCTTTAGTGTTAATGAAATTAACAGCAGGTGCACTAGATGGGCAACAGTGAGACAACCCCCAAAACAGGAATGGTTTTACAGGTGGAGGCCACTGACATTTTTTCCCTACTCATCTTTTCAGGCTGTTTTTCACCAGTTTTGCATTTGGCTAGGGTCAGTGTCACTACTGGTAGCATGAGGCGATACCTGGACCCTACAGAGGTTGCGCAGGCAGTCCAGCTCCTTCAGGATGGCTCATCAATACGTGCCATTGCCAGAAGGTTTGCTGTGTCTCCCAGCACAGTCTCAAGAGCATGGAGGAGATTCCAGGAAGACTCTAGGAGAGCTGGACAGGGCCGTAGAAGGTCCTTAACCCATCAGCAGGACCGGTATCTGCTCCTTTGTGCGAGGAGGAACATGATGAGCACTGCCAGAACCCTACAAAATGACCTCCAGCAGGCCACTGGTGTGAATGTCTCTGACCAAACAATCAGAAACAGACTTCATGAGGGTGGCCTGAGGGCCCAGCACCAGGGAGCTCGATTGGCATTTCCTATTGAACACCAGAATTGGCAGGTCCGCCACTGGTGCCCTGTGGTTTTCACAAATGAGAGCAGGTTCACCCTGAGCACGTGACAGACAGGAAAGGGTCTGGAGAAGCCGTGGAGAATGTTATGCTGCCTGTAACATCGTTCAGCATGACCGGTTTGGTGGTGGGTCAGTGAGGGTCTGGGGAGGCATATCCATGGAGGGACGCACAGACCTCTGCAGGCTAGACAATGGCACCCTGACTGCCAATAGGTATCGGGATGAAATCCTTGGATCCATTGTCAGACCCTATGCTGGTGCAGTGGGTCCTGGGTTCCTCCTGGTGCACAACAATGCCCGGCCTCATGTGGCGAGAGCATGCAGGCAGTTCCTGGAAGATGAAGGAATGATACCATTGAAGGGCCACCACGCTCACCTGACCTACATCCAATAGAACACCTCTGGGACATTGTGTTTCGGTCCATCTGACATCACCTGGTTGCACCTCAGACTGTCCAGGAGCTCAGTGATGCGCTGGTCCAGATCTGGGAGGAAATACCCCAGGACACCATCCGTCGTCTCAGTAGGAGCATGTCCCGACGTTGTCAGGCATGCATACAAGCACGTGGGGGCCATACAAACTACTGAGAACCATTTTGAGTTGCTGCAATGAAATTTCAGCAAAATTGACAAGCCTGCTGCATCATTTTTTCACTTAGATTTCCGGGGTGTCTTTGAATTCAATCCTCTGTAGGTTGATTATTTTCATTTCCATCAAACGATGTGGCATCCTTTCGTTCATAACACATTACCCAGTCCATATTAGTATAGATATCCAGCATGATATTTTTCCCCATTGAGATCTGATGTGTTTTCAAAGTGTTCCTTTCATTTTTTTGAGCAGTGTATATACGTTTCCAATTCGGTTTCTGCCCCGGGGGACTGCAGGGACAATTTCGATTCCTTTTCTTTTACTTATCTAGAGGAAGTACATTTATAAAGTGAAGTCATTTGATTCTTAAGTGTTTGTTTGTGTATATTTGATGTTTTCATATTGTTTATTTTGTGTAATGGCCATGTGTCTACATATCCCCCTTTTTGTGTTGGTGCTGGCCACCAATGTATAAATTTGTTTCTGTTTGATTCTGTTTCTGTATGAGTTAGTTGTGTTCTGTGAGATAACAGGTCCATGTAGTCCCTTGACCTCTGTTTGAATTGTTTGAGAGGCAAATGCAGTGACTTTTTTTTCTTTCTTTTTTTCCTCTTTATAAATACTTTGGTTTACCTCAGTTGGGTTAACATTTGCTTTAATTTTTTTTTTTTTTTTTTTTTTTTTTTTTTTAAAGCTGCAGTAGGTAACTTCTGTAAAAATGTATTTTTTACATATTTGTTAAAACTGTCATTATGTCCTGACAGTAGAATATGAGACAGATAATCTGTGAAAAAATCAAGCTCCCCAGACTCCTCCCAGTGGTCCTATTGCCATTTGCAGAAATACACCGCTCCCGGTAAGAAACAACCAATCAGAGCCAGGAGGAGTGTCTTAGCAGTGTCAATCATGCTTGTGTACGTGCTGATCACCCCCCTCTCTCGCACGGCACAGCACGCACCGTCGTTCAAAATCAAGATAGCCGGTGTGCCGCGCAGCTGTGCTAATGGCCTCGGACAAACAACCAAAACTGCCAATTTCTCGAGTGGCACCAGCTCATGCAACAAAGACAGGTAAACGGAAAAAGACCGATGACGATAAACAAGCCCGTTGGAGCCCATTGACTCAGTGTCAAAACTCTAGCCACATAGCATACAGATAATGTCACGCACTGTGCAAAGCAACAATAGAAACCTGCTAATTCACTGGCTTGTCATGTTGCTGAAATAATGTACTAGCAAACCTTATTTAGCATTACACATCGCTAGAATAATTACTTAGATACTGTAACGTTACCATTATATTATCTTGCTAGCTATTTATAACTTATAGAAAGAGTGCAACGTTATTAAGTTACATTACATGTATTGCAAAATACGTAATGATTTGAGGACCAAGTTTGTAGTCAAAGTATGGGCAGGCCATAGTCAATGTAAAGCATATTGTTGATGTTTCATCCCTACCAGTGAATGTGCGATAACTGTTTATCCGCCGTCATCAGTGGCCCTGCATGTTTACTAGCCTGCGCGTTCACGGCAGGCTCCGTTGTGGGGGAGGAGTTGTGGAGGGAGGGCTGTAGAGCAGCAGAGAGCGAGGGGGAGTGACCTGTAAGCTGTGCTTGTTCGAATTTTCAGGCTAAGTCAACGTTTTCTAAAAGCTCCCTACTGCAGCTTTAACACACTACTCGCAACACAACTGATGCTGATAGAATGGTTAATACATCCTGATCTTAGTGGCATATGTTGAGGACTATATATCCAATCTTATGTGGGAAGCATCACCCCAAGTTGGAGCAAGCAAGGACACATTGCAACAAGCGTGTTGCAGTAGCCAATTTAACAGGTGTATGGGATCTATTGGGGGAAGCTTACATCCCTAACAGCAGCAAAATCTGATACAACAAGCATGTTGTATATCACAGAACTATTGCTAAAACTAGTGTAGTTTGGCAGGGGAAGCATACACCCTTGAGCAATAGCTCTGATTAGTGGCAGCAAAATCCGATACAGCAAGCATGTTGTATAATCACAAAACTATTGCTAAAACTAGTGTTGTTTGGCAGGGGAAGCATACACCCTACAGCAATGGCTCCGACTAGCGGCAACAAAATCTGATACAAGAAGCATGTTATAGAACCATAGGACTAGATCAATGAAGCATACACCCTGTAGCTCTGAGTCATATGCAGTGCACCGCTAAGCAATGAAGTACAGTGTGCTTCCTCATTCATGAAAACGATTTCTGCTCCCGTCGTACTGAATTCCATTGGTTGTGGAGGTGAAGATGACGACTCCCATGATTCTACACTCATTCACGGGATCATCAAGCTACGATGTTGTTAGTGTTGAATGACAGACCTCTGCGGTGAACATACCTAATTTGTATTTGCACGACATGTTACCAAAAATCTAGATAAGCTTTAACCACAAGCATGTGCTAACTTTAACACAGAATGTTGCAATAATCGGATTGAAAAAATGCTAATTCTTTATTCTATGCAACCAGATAAGGCTAAAACAACACTGTGATTACCACAGCATGTCGCTTAGTACAGTATGCTACAACACGGATAGCATTAGCAACAAGCATGTTGCCAATACCCTGATAGCTTTTAGCAATGAGCATTAAAAAGGAACTTAGCTTAGCTTCATGAAGACTTTCAGAGTTGAATGGAGAGTGAATCACATCAAGTCCTGTGTCAAAAATGCAGCAATGCGAGCAGCAATGCAGACTGAGGTCACTTCCAAATCAGGCAGCTTATGATCAATGAGGCGAATCTCGTGTTCAAGTTCACAAACCTGAATTAATCTGAGGTGAAATCCTTGTGGGGAACTAATTCCTCCCGTTAAATTCTTGATTGCACGCTTCCTTGTGAGATTATGCGGTTTGCCTGCCGAATTTCGCCATTTAATTAGCTCCTGAGAAACACGATAGCTACTGATAATACCAAAGGAGCTTATATATGTATACAGTGATGGGCATCATATTCCTATAGGTAGACGTGTATCAGCTGATGAGAGCTTGACTAACGTGACCTGCCAGAACTGATGCTATGCTTAATTTTGTATTAGATTCAGGGTGTGTGTGTGTGTGTGTGTGTGTGTGTGTGTGACCTTTCCAAAATCCAAAAGGTCATTATTGTTTGTCTTGACCAGACTGTCTCTGTGGAGTGAGAGGTGGGAACCATCATCCCCCTATTTCTCCCTTTTCTCTTCATCTGTCTTCTCTCCATACAGGGCTATTTTTCAAACGAAGTAAAAGACCCAGCAGGAAGCCATAGCATCAACCTTGTACCCCACAGATGAAAGAGAGAGAAAATGGGAGGGAAAAACAAAAAGACCGGAAAACGGCTGTGAAAGGGGGAGAATGATAGACAGGAAAAAACAAAGCAATGAATGACAGATTTAGACTAAAAAAAGTGATTTTGACTGATTTGATTTTTGTAAATTACAAACATGCACATCTCTAGTGGAATTTGGTTTATAGCTGTCATCCTTAATTTTGAAACTGATTTTTCACATGCCTCAAGAGACACTCTGGACCCCATCTCACACGTGTATGTGCAGTTGGATATTCACAATACATGCTAATGAAATGTCTGACTATTTTGAATATTCAAATCACCACGACAATGTGCATTTTTATGCTTTGGTGATCTTGTCTGTCGCCACCCCTGAGAGTAAGTCCAATACTTACCTAATTGCATGAGGACGTCAAGACTAAATTTATACATTTACACATGGTCATCTCAAAAGACATACATAGCCAGATGAGACAAATTACATCAGCAGGCTGATTGCCACCAAAAAATTACGAGTCTCAAGACATCTCTTTAAGATTCACCTGCTCACACTTACTTGTGAATGTCATTCTGTTTCTTATATCGTATTTACCGGAAAATAAGTCGTACCTGACTATATAAGACCGAATTCCAACTGGGATTTGAAGGGCAGAGCCCTTGAAGTGGGGACTTTTGAGGAAGCAGGGCAATTGTAGTTTCCCTATTATCTTCACCTGGAATGTTACCATGACAATGCAGGACAGCATCCATCACCTCATTAGCTGTTCTTACAAAAGGAATTTCTTAATATTGGGGTTAAAATAGTTTATGTTTTAAACACGCTTTATATATGTGTGTGCTCTCAACTTTATAAAACTATCTACTATTAAATGTATTTCTTACCCATGAAACTTTAAATGAATTGCATGACAAAAATGTGTGTAATATATCACAACAAAACAACCTGAATTATTCTGTTTATACATTAAGTCAAACTTTCCCACAAGCGTGCTTGAACTCGTCACTCTGGGTCACATGACCATACACAATAAAATTCCTTTTTTGAAGTAACCATTACATGTTCCCCTCACTAACAGATTTGCGGAAGGTTCATGAAAGGATTCAGTTGTTCAATTTAGTTTGGAGTGCACTTACAAACGGTTGCCCCTTCCTAAAGTGCCCTTCAAGGGTGCAAAAAGAGCATTAAGTGCTGGGCAAAAAATAATCGCAATTAATTGCATCCAAAATAATGTGTGTGTACTGTGTATAATTATTTTGTATATATAAATACACATGCATGCATATATTTAAGATTTTTTTTTATTTATATATAAAATATTTATATATAATATAAATTATATATAAATATATATATATATATATATATATATATATATATATATATATATATATATATATATATATATATATATATGCACATACATGCAAAAGTTTCTTAAATATATACATGCATATATACATATATATATACAAAATAATTATACACAGTACACACTCATATGTTATGTAAACACAAACTTTGATTTTGGATGCAATTAATTGCGATTAATCGTTACCCAGCAACACTATCATTTATAACAAATGCCTAGTCTAAATAAATCTATTACAATCAAACCTGAAACTACGGGCCAACGGGAAAGGTGCTATACAAGTAAACTTGAGCTCACGTAGCCTACCTCTCTCAATCGGCGTTAATCCAAATGTGTGTTTTGCCTGCTTGACATTAGCCACAATTTGTAAGTCGCTTTGGAATATAAGGTACAACATGTTTCATATGATAACAAAAATGTGACTTATACTCCAGAAAATATAGTAGATTCAGGTCTCCAGACTGTGATTAAATAATCACATATGTCACCAAAAATTGTGTGCATCCACCCAATTCAGATATTATGCTGTGAGAATGCATGTCACTGTTTCCTGTGCACAACAATGAGCAAGTCCATTTCATTAACAAATTACTCTTATAAATGAATCAGTCAAAAGGATTCAAACTTGCATGTCAATTAGTGGCTTGAATTAGATTTACTCAGTCAGTGAACTGTTCAGAGCCGTTACTGAGTTTACAACTGACTTCCTCACTGAAACAAAAATAATTTCTCAGTTTACAAGTAAAACTCTAAGATGACTGACAGCTAGAAATGGGAACTAAACTGCTTCTGAACAAGCTAAACTGTAATTTATCAACTAAAAAAGTAATTTGGCCAATGGTTCCCTAGTTCCTTATTTCTCCCCAGTCTGGAGTACTGACCTTCTTGCCTTCTGGGTTTGTTAATTTCCTCTAATGTGATATTAGGCACGTTATTATAAGTTTCTTTGGTAAGTAAGTGTCTGCTTCAATGATTACTCATTTTACTATAACATCATACCTCAATCTTGGCTAATATCACCGTTATACAATTAACAACAACCTTCTAAGTGAATAATACATGCACTGCTGCTAAAATCATCTTTTGTCTGGCTCTCTGTGCTACTCCTGTGTTCTTCCCGGTAAATTAACTGTGCTGTAATGACTGTACCTTAACCAACCACAATTGAAATTCCATAGAAATAGGGACAGTTTGCTGCTACGCATTAGTGCATTGCAATTAAATGAATAATTAATAGCACTGCATTGTATTAACCCGATAATTAATTTGTGGATGTTCAAGTAGTAAAAAAATCAATGTCATCAGCATAAAGCGACAAGTTAGAGAGAGCACAAGTGACTTGGAAAAAGTGGTGTGGTAAGGTGGTTTACTGGATTATTCTTGCTATGGAGTGCATTTTGCTGTCTTTTAAATGAATATGAAAAAAAGGAATATGTCTGTGTTCAATGTTTCTAAATATTCTAGGGAAAACCACACTTTCAGAAAAATGTTCTGTCACATGATGGAGAGATGATGAGAAATATAACACCATAGATGGGACACCAGGACGTAAATAAAGAGTTGAATTTAGTCTTTGCTCAGAAAGGTACTGAGAGTTACTGTAGTTCACATGAGGCTGTTAATTTAAAGGGATAGTTACCCAAAATTGAAAAATTCTGTCATCTTTTACTCACCCTCAAGTTGTTCCAAACCTGTATACATTTCTTTGTTCTGCTGAACACAAAAGAAGATATTTTGAAGAATGTTTGAAATTTCCATACTATGGAAGTCAATGGTGCCCCACAACTGTTTGGTTACCCATATTCTTCAAAATATCTTATTTTGTGTTCAGCAGAACAATAAAATTCATACAGGTTTGGAACATATTGAGGGTGAAATGATGACAGATTTTTACGATGTTCGGCCCAGATTATCTGGTAAAGTGAGGCGTTTACAGATCCAATCCAAAACCTTCCTATCCTGCTCGCAGACACATATGTTTAATATTTAGGATTTTAAATTGGGATGATTATCAGTTATCAGTTAACTATCAGTTCTTTCACAATAGCCAGTTAGAGACAAGTCTACAAAGAGAAGTTTTGAAACAGCGCCCTCGAAACAAGCTAATGTATGGTTATATTGGACAGCGAAGATGGAGGAACCGCTTGTGGAAGTGTGGCAACAACACGACTGTCAGCCTACATGATGTAGCCTATCTTCGAAAACCTACCATGGTATGGACAAAGCGAAAAGCTGGGGAGAAATCGCCTCAGTTTTGAACGTACCAAGTGAGTCTAAAAAGCTGCTAGCGCTGTCCACTTTATTTTTCACGTTGGAGTGGTTGCGGCCATTTGTGAATTTAATGTGTCTGGCTTCTGGTGTCATTCGCTTCCAGTTATTTTTAGCTGTACAACAAATCTTGTTATGCTGCTTGATATTGCAAACTGGTATTTCATACCCTATTATTTTAATGTATTGTCGTAATTACAGAGGTGTAAAGTCCAGGTTAAGAAAGTAAAAGTATTTTGTTCCAATCACCTGGATTTGCTAATTAGCACAGTTTTTCAGCCAGGAGATATAACTAATTAGTGAAATCAGCTGGCTTAGTTCATGGGTGGAATAAACATATGGCAGGACCCCTGGACTGGTTTGTAGTGCAAATAGTTTTACCAATTACACCACTTTGTTATAATTCTCATTATTTCCCTCTAGCGGCTAATGCATCGGAAGTTTCACACATTCAAAGAAAATAGCTTCCTCATTGAAAAATAAGGTGGATAAGCTACTGTGCTAACGGTGTTGCTAAGCGACAGTAAACATTTTAGCCATTGAGGCTAATGTTAGCTAGCAATAGCATACATACATACTACTGTTAACAGATATTAAAATGGCCAGTTAAAATCTCACCTCCAGCTCTACTGATGAACATAAAATATTTGCTTCCGGATTAGATTACATAAGGTGCTTGATAACTGTAAAGATATCTTAGTGTGTGATGCATCACAATTTTCAAATCTTGTAGTGAGTGCATATCTGAGATTTGAGAGAAGACAATCTGTAAAGATTCTTCTTATGTGCTTGATGCAACCAGATTTTCTAATCGATTAGGATCGATTATAGTCTGAGCCCAGCTTTAGTGTTCATGTGATTTATTTGATTCATTTGATGTTTTGAAATTTTAATAATAGGGACTTTAAGCAACAGCTGCTGACTGAAGGGTAATAGCAACCGGAAATTAAACTGTTCATTGTCATAGCCAATGAACACAAGAATCACTAAGCAACAAAAAAGAGGATCAGTTAATCCTTTGACAAAGTACAAAAAAAAATAAAATAATAATTTTAAAAAAGCAAGAGAAGGGTTGCTTTTGGCATTAAATGATAAAGATAGGCTACTATTAAAATGCCACATAACCATAAAAAGTAATATTTACTTATCTAGTCATGTATCATATGGCAAATCAGCTATTCACCAGTAGTCGCGTATTCGAAATAGAATGCCAGAACGCCATTGCCGTTCCATCAGAGGCTGTTGCTTAAAGTCCCTAATAGGCCTCCCATACCATCTCTGTCATGATGGAATATTTTAAAAGTCAAACACACCACAAAACATTACAGAAATCATCAGTTGCCTACGCTTATTTGTGCCCCCTCACAAAAAAAACAAATAAAAAAAAAACACTAACACTTTATTTTGATGATTTCCCAACAGACATTCTACTGACTATAAGTCTCTTTGCAACTACATGTCAACTTAATCTAAACCTAACCCTACCAGTCTACTAATGCTCTACTAACACTCTAATGAGAGTTAAGGCCAATTTATACTTCTGCGTCTAGTGTTCGCCGTAGTGTACGCCGTAGGCTACGCACGTAGGCGACGCCGTCATGAGCATTTATACTTCTGCGTTATGTCTGTGTTGCTCTGAGTCTGCAGTTACACCGCTTGTTACGTGCTTAAAGATGTTTAAATGGGATGATAACGCAACATTTATGTGAGGTGTAATTGTTGCTATGTATAAGTGGCAGAAACAACCAAGAGCAACACAGAGGTAACAATTAAGTTATGTTTATTTGTGAGGACGAAAAAGGTTACAGCAAAGAAAAAAATATATTAGAAATAGAAAAAGAAACAAGACAAGAGTGTCACCAAATTAATAAAATAATCAAAAACCAAATTCCCATAACTATTAACCCAACCTCTAAACTATCTAACAAAAGAAAAATGCAGAAACAAAACAGAATTCTTCAGCGTAAAGTACGCTGATTAAAACAAAAATACAATTAATGGCGATCACTCTCCAACTAACTAACACAGAAAAAACCTATACCGATGTTACAAAGGCTCTCAGATCAATCAGTCAAATGGCTTACAGACAGCTGCATTTCAACAATGAAGCTACTTACAATTGTATCAACAACATGTAGGTTTTTGTACCAAACAGAAACATACAAATTAAGTTATAGAACTTCCTACCGAGTGGTTTGTTACAACGCCGTGTGTTTTCCTTTGACTATCAGCGTGTAATACAAGAATACTACACACCCCTGAATCATCACAACAACACAACCACATCAAACAAATCATTAAGGTTGTAAACTGGCTGTTCGGCTCGATTAGGGACACAGGTGTTGAGTGAGGTCTGACGCTGATCCCTCACTACTTCTTAGGAGTATTACCGCCACCTACTGTAAAGCCTAGATGGGTGATGCATCTGTATATTCCATTTATTTTATATACATTCCTTCCCCGCTCTCTCCTTTTATTTGTGGATGTAATGCCTCACCCACCTTCTGCTGGCTCTGCGTGTTCAGCTCCTCCAACGTCAGCCCTGGGCTCCTCAACCTTCAAGGTGGGCAGAAGCATCACAATCCCCATACATTATATCCTATGCTCTAATCCTGTATTCTTTAAAAAGGTTTAACAGCCCCATATATCTGAGAATCTCTCAATCCCTTTCCCAAGAGGTCCGTGAAATTGACTGGTCTATCCTTTATATTATTGAATAAACTACTTCGTTGATCGTCATATTTATTACATTTAAAAAATAAATGCTCTAAAACATCACATTCATCACACATACCATTTTCATGCTTCCCCATTATTGCAAGAGTTCATTACATAGAGATCATTACTTCTTCCTTTCTGTACCTTCCATAACACTGTTCTTTTCCTACAAATATGAGGGTATGATGGACAGCCAAATGATCCAATGATTGCAACCTAACAAAAGAGTTTACAAACACAGGAGAGAAAGAACAAAATACAAAATACACGTGGAACGTAACACTGCCGAAACGCTAGTTGGCGGGGGCGGGTTTTAATGTTCCACTGTGTTTAGATACCTCGCGGCTGTTTTTGGGGAAAGTTGGAGGAAACAAATTCGCTGCCATGTGGCAGTCTTTGTATTCTGCTGAAGTCGAGTCATAAAGATGGCTGTATTTCCACACCTCTTCAACCAATTACTTGGTCACTTGGTCCATTGCCATGTTCTTCACTGAACTTTCACTGAACTTCTGAATTTAAAAATGGTGGGCGGTGCTGAAGATAACGCCGGAAATGCGTAGGAGGAAACGCGATGCTACCAAGCCGACCAATCACAAATCGCCTCGGTTACGACTGTAACCTCGGTTCCCTGAAGAGGGAACGAGCGTTGCGTCGAGAATGACGCTATGGGGAACGCTTTGCGTGATGACGTCTTGAAGCACATGTAAAATCAGTCCAATGGTGTGGCGGAACGTCAGAGGCGGGTGACGTCACGTACCAGGAAGCTATAAAAGCCGGCCTGAAACAGAAAACGAAAGCTTCGTATAGTCTGAAGTCGGGCTGACAGGCATGAAGGAGATATGGCAGGGCGACGCAACGCTCGTTCCCTCTTCAGGGAACCGAGGTTACAGTCGTAACCGAGGCGTTCCCTTTCAAGGGAACTCGCGTTGCGTCGAGAATGACGCTATGGGGAACGTCTATACCAACGCCTCCATAGCTACAAGTGTCTGTCCCGTGTGAAATCTGGTGAGCAGCACTAGGAAGACAAACATGAGACCCTGGAGCAGAGTCTAGATCCAGAGAGTAGAACCTGACGAAAGTGTGCGGTGAGGACCAGCCTGCCGCATCACAGACGTCCTGTAACGAAACTCCTGATATAAGGGCCTTAGAGGCCGCCATACTCCTCGTAGAGTGCGACCGGACAGCCAAAGGAGAAGGCTGCCCAGCCGCCTCATAAGCAAGTGAGATAGCCTCGACCACCCACTTGCTCATTCTTTGCTTAGACACCGGACCTCCCTTGTTAGGGGAGCCAAAGCATACAAATAACTGATCACTTTTACGCCACAGGGCAGCTCTGTGGACATAGGCGTCTAACGCCCGAACTGGGCAAAGCAAATTATTAGCCTCCTGGTCCGCATTCTGAAAAGGAGGAGGACAAAAGGCCTGCAGAACAATAGGTCTGGCCACATTAGTGGGGACCTTGGGGATATAACCCGGTCTGGGATGTAGAAAAGCTTTCACCATACCCGGAGCAAACTCTAAGCATGACGGAGCAACCGACAATGCTTGAAGATCCCCAATTCTCTTGAGAGAAGAGATAGCCAGAAGAAAAAGAGCTTTCAAAGTTAGAAACTTCTCAGGAACCTCCTCAATGGGCTCAAAGGGGGCCAGGGACAGGCCTTGAAGTGCAATGGACAAGTCCCATGGTGGCACCCTAGAGCGAACTGCAGGCCTCAGCCTCCAGGTGCCACGAAGGAAACGAGATACCAGAGGGTCCTTCCCCACAGACATTCCACCCAAAGGAATGTGGTAAGCACCTATGGCCGCCACATAAACCTTTAAAGTGGACGGGGTCAGACCTGCAGTGAACCGGTCCTGCAGGAACTCCAGAACTGTACCAATTGGGCAGTTGACTGGATCCAACCGACGGTCACTACACCAAGAAGTGAAGACTCTCCACTTCAGGGCATAAAGTTTCCTCGTGGAGGGAGCTCTGGACTGTAGAATGGTCTCCACAACCTCAGTTGAGAGACCTGACTCTATGAGCTGGGCCCCCTCAGAGGCCAAGCCCACAGGTTCCACAGTTCTGGGCGGGGGTGAAATATCGAGCCCTCCGCCTGGGACAGAAGGTCCCTCCTGACGGGTAGCTCCAGAGGAGGCCCGTCGAGGAGCGACACAAGATCGGGAAACCATACTCTGCCCGGCCAGCGCGGGGCTATAAGAAGCAGGCAAACCCGGTCCCTGCGAACTCTCTCAGGAACTCCCGGGAGCAGAGCAACTGGGGGAAAAGCGTACAGACGTAGCCTCGGCCACGTCTGCACCATAGCATCCAGTCCCAGAGGAGCTGGATGCGTGAGGGAGAACCAAAGTGGACAGTGAGACGTCTCTCGAGACGCAAACAGATCCACTTGAGCTTGGCCAAACTCCCTCCATATTAGCTCCACCACCTCGGGGTGGAGCCTCCATTCCCCGGGCCTCGGCCCCTGTCTCGACAGAGTGTCTGCTCCAATATTCTGGACCCCGGGGATGTAAGCTGCCCTGAGTGACAGTAACTTCCCCTGGGACCACAAGAGGATATGGCGTGCCAAGTTGGATAACGGGCGCGAGCGCAAACCCCCTTGGTGGTTGATATAGGCGACTACCGACGTGTTGTCCGTGTGTACTAACACATGGTGTCCCCTGAGATCTGTGATAAAGCTCCTCAGAGCCCGGAAGACAGCTAACATCTCTAGGCGATTGATATGCCAGGAATGATGATGGTCTTCCCACAGACCTTGAGATGAGCGACCCTCCAGGATCGCTCCCCAACCCGTGAGGGAAGCATCCGTCGTTAGCAGTTTGCGACGACAAGGAGCTCCCAACACTGGGCCCTGGGACAGGAACCAAGGTTTCTTCCACATAACCAGGGCACGTAAGCATCGCCGCGTGACCTTGATTGTGCGAAATGGGTTGCCCCTCGGGGAAAACCCCCTGGTCCTGAGCCACCACTGCAGGGGCCTCATGTGCAGCAGTCCAAAAGGTATCACGTTGGAAGCTGCTGCCATGAGACCCAACAGCCTCTGGAACTGTTTGACAGTGAGTAGCTGGCCTAGCTTTACACTTTTCACAGCTGCAAGGATGGACTCTATACATGGCGGTGACAGGCGCGCCTGCATCGACACTGAGTCCCAAACCACGCCTAAAAAAGTGGTCCTCTGGAGTGGAGAAAGCACACTCTTCTTGGCGTTCAGCCGTAACCCCAGCTCTTTCATGTGGGCGAGAACAACATCTCGATGTTGAACCGCCAACTGATGCGACTGAGCTAAAATCAACCAATCGTCGATGTAGTTCATGATGCGAATACCCTGGAGGCGCAGCGGCGCCAGAGCTGCATCCATGCATTTGGTGAAAGTGCGGGGTGATAAAGCTAGGCCGAATGGAAGAACACGATATTGGTATGCTTTGCCCCCGAAAGCAAACCTCAGGAACTTCCAATGACACGGACGGATGGAAATATGGAAATATGCGTCCTTGAGATCTATCGTGACAAACCAGTCCTCGGACCTGATCTGTGGCACGATCTGTCTCAATGTTAACATTTTGAACTTGAGCTGCATGACTGAATCGTTCAGAACTCGAAGATCTAAAATGGGACGCAATCCCCCGTCCTTTTTCGGAACAATGAAGTACCGGCTGTAAAACCCGGTTTCCCTGTCGGAGGGAGGTACATATTCTATGGCCCCTTTCTCTAACAGAGTGTTCACTTCCTGTTCCATGACCAGAACCTGCTCGGGGCCCACCACTGTGGGCAGGACCCCCATAAACCGAGGTGGGCGTTTTTTGAATTGTATCTGATACCCTTTTTCCACGGTCTGCAGGACCCAACGAGAAACATTTGACAGTAGCTTCCACGCTGTCAAAGATTCTACTAGAGGTACCAGCCTCTCGAGACTGGTTTCTGGATTTTGTTGTTGTTGAGCAGTCAATTCGTCGCCCTGTAACGGCGCACCGGCAGGGAACGATCGAACAGACTGCTCTAACACCCTCCTCGGAGGGGGCGGGCATCCCGAGGCCACTACGTTTCCGGGTGGTCCTTGAGATATGTGCTCGCCGGAGACCGCTGCGCCCTGTAACACCGGAGGCGGCAGGGTTAGCAGAACGGTCCCCTGAGGGTACCGAAGAGAGACGGGCACCGTAAAAAGAGGTGTTAACCACTCTGCTTCGGGGGGGACTACCCTCATTAGTCCTGAGCCCTCGGACGTCAGGATTTCTTCCCAGCAGCCTTCTTGGCGGTAATAACGGTCCGCAGATCCGCTTTACCCCTCGAGGACTGCTGGGTTTGAGCGCGCCCTCCGTGTCCCCGAGATTTTTGTGGGGGAGCACGGGAGGACACGCTCTGTTTCTGAGTGGCACGGTGCTCAGCGCTCTTTTTAGAGGAGTGAGGCTGCTCCCGCTCAGCAGCCTCATAGAAAGAACGGCGGGGGAGAAGTTTCTGGAGAGCAGCAGCTTGCTTAGCGGCTTCTTGTGATTTTGCTACCGCAACACTAACTGCATCACCAAACAAACCAACAGTGGAGACCGGAGCATCTAAGAGAACATGCTTTTCTTTATCCTTGATATCACTTAGATTGAGCCACAGATGCCTCTCAGTGGCCACCAGGGCTGCCATAGACCGCCCGATAGATTTAGCGGTCTCCTTGGTGGCCCTGAGAGACAAATCTGTGGCTCTGCGAAGTTCGGCCACAGTGTCAGGACCAATTCCCCCGCCCTCCTCCAAATCCCCCAATAATTCAGCCTGATAGGCTTGTAAAATGGACATCGTATGCAGACACGCTGCAGCTTGACCAGCGGCTGCATACGACTTATGAACCAGGGAAGATGTTACTTTAACTGGCTTAGAGGGAAGTGTAGGAGCTTTCAGAGAAGATGCCGTTGCTGGAGAGAGATAGCCCGCAAGCGTCTCTTCCACCTTCGGCATCTCCCCATAACCATACTCTTTATATTTAGATATTGAGGAGTAGTGAGATGTTTGTGGTGTAAAAACTCTGTGAGACACTGGTTTCGCCCACGATCTCGACACCTCGGTGTGGAGATCGGGGAAAAACGGCAGGCTCCTGCGCTGGGGCTGCGCACGAGATGGCAGGAAGCGTTCGTCGAGCTTACTTTTCGAACGAACGTCCTGCCTATCTTCTGGCCACTCAATAGACAGTCTGTCAACAGCTCTAGTAATGACATCGAGCAGTTCCTCAAACGCATGAGACTGAGGTGGCGAATCCTCAGACTCAGCTTCAATACTCACAACATCCAACTCCTCAGAGCTGGATAGTTGCAGTACTGGTACCTCTATCGGGGGGGAAGAAACCGCAGCGCGTGCTTCCACACCCTGATAAGAGGCACTGGATCTATCAGACGGATGCTGAGATAAGGCAGAGCCCGTCTCAACATCCACTGATAAATCCATCTGTGAACCCCAGGTCTGAGATCGACGCCGTGCCTCGGCAGCGGCGGGACCCGAGCCCTGGGGAGCGTGGTCGGGATTGAACCGAGCCAAGCGGGATCGGAGCGTACGCAATGGAAGCGCACAGCAATGCACACAGTCACCACCCTCGAGTGCTGACTGGGCATGCTCCTCTCCCAAACAAACAACACAAAGAGTGTGAGTATCACCTCCCGTTATATAACGCGGGCAAGGATGAACACACACTCTAAACTGCTGCTTGCTCGCCATACTGAATATATATATATATAGACAGACAACACCAAATAACAAGGACAGATTTCAACACAGAGCGCGACTGAAGACTCAGAAAGCTTTCGTTTTCTGTTTCAGGCCGGCTTTTATAGCTTCCTGGTACGTGACGTCACCCGCCTCTGACGTTCCGCCACACCATTGGACTGATTTTACATGTGCTTCAAGACGTCATCACGCAAAGCGTTCCCCATAGCGTCATTCTCGACGCAACGCGAGTTCCCTTGAAAGGGAACTTGTGGTCCACGTCGTCACGACGTGTAGTTACATTTTTGAGGAGGTGCGCGTCAGGGTACGGCGTATGGTACACGCCTATACATATGCTACGCCGTACCTACTGCGTGCACCCGACGCAGAAGTATAAATTGGCCTTTAGTAGACATGTAGGTGCGATGTTACTTATAATCAACAGAAATTTTTACAGGGACCATCGAAATAAAGTGAAACCAAAAAACTCACTTCCTGTAGAATGATGGAAACAGTAAAAAAAAAATAAATAAAAAAAAAATAAAATAAAAAAAAATAAATATATATATATATATATATATATATATATATATATATATATATATATATATATATATATATAATTAGTAATTAAAACAACAATATTAGCAAAATATGTTTTATAAGATAAATAATATTTTTTTATATATATATATATTTTTCATTTCAGAAATGCACATAGTAAAAATGGCTAAATAGTGAAATTAAATGTGTTCACTTAAGCCAGGGACACACTTAATGGCTGTAAGGCCCAAACACGCAGAGTCAGAGACAGTTGCGTTCAGTCGGTGTTCACAGTCGGTGTTTAAAATCTGCTCCAGTTGTTGGAAACAGTCTGTAAGTGTGTTCAGTTCAGTCTTAAAATGTTTCAGCTAACTGTGTCCCCGGCATGAATCACTGATACTGTGATAAAATAAAACTAATTAATGTGATTTCCATCTTTAAAAACTGTTTTTTATTTTATTTTATTTTGTTCCGTCGAATTGACAAAACAGTGGACTCTTATGTTATTTCCTGTCTTGCACCATGTTTTGTATTTTGTTGTAGTTTTACATGCCGATTAGTCTCCCCAGGTGTTTCTCCACACCCCTTGTTATCTTGTAAAGCTTGTCTGCTTGTGTATAATGTAAGAGTTAAAAGTGTAGCACACAATATTAAAATATGAATGCTGATGTTATATTTGAATATTTCAATGTTAATTCAGCAGTATATATTGTGTTAAAGTGGATGTTGTTGTGAGGACTTTTATTATGACGGGGGTACAGAGAGGAGAGAGGAAGAGAAAGAGTTAATACAGAGAGAAAAGAGGCTAAAGAAGAACTTGTCTGTGCCCGAGGGTTTTATTGCTATATTCCTAAAGTTATCTTTGGATTAATGCCCCGAGAACAGCCACAAACAAGTACTACAATAGTGCTTGTGGTTCACTTGTGTTTTGTCAGTCGTTGTTTGCGGTTTATGCTCTGGTTCTGAGTTTCCTAGTTTCTCTTTTGTATTATTAAACCCTAACTTAAATCATCTTCTCTGCCTGTTTCCTTTGCCTGCATGAATGCCCAACTGTTACACCTCCATTTTACAAGTTGTCGGTATGACATTTTTTTCATATGCTGCAACTTACTCCAATTCTGTAACCCATTTTTGGAAAGATGGCGAACCTGGTGACCACCAACCTCTCATAATAATTTGTCGTCCAATCATAATACTTATTTGAATCCATTCGCTCATCTCTGCATCAGATCTTAGAAAAGATGGGTCTCCAAGCACATAAAAACTTGATCAGAATGGAAAGCAACATTCTGATATCATTTGAATAAACAAATGAACCTTTCATTTGAATAAATTTATGAACCAAAATTCCTGTATTTTAGAGCAGAACCACAGGCCATGCATCAGGTCTCCATCCTCCCTCTCACACCGCCAGCATTCGTGTAGAGTCCTTCAGACCGAGCCTAAATAGCCTGCTTGTGGTCCAATACAATTTTTACATATTCTGATACAATCTTCATCACTAATTGAAAGATTCAAATCCTTGCTCCAGACTTTTTTAAGAGCATGGAAACTTTAACCCACTTTATCCATTAGCAATATGTAAAATACTGAAGCCTCATGCCCTTTACCCCAAAAAAATGTTAGTTAAATATTTCATCTAATGGGGTCATAAATGTGTATGGTATAGTAGGAAAACCTCTTATAATGACAATTGGGTTAATGGAAGTTTCAGGGGAAAGAAAACCTGGCCTTTCGCAACAGGCAAAACTTACGCTGGCCCCTTGTCTTACCTCAGGACAATCATTGCGTTATTTATCTGCTCACAGTGTGTTTGCTTGCATTTGTGTTTATCTTTCCTCAGACTTCTGTAATCCATGTTTTAGCTCTGTGTCTTCCTCTTCAGGAGCTGTCAGAATTCATTCTCCTCACTTCTTTCCATACACTTCTCTCACTCTCACTTTCTCTCGCTCTTTCTCGCTCCCTGAGGCAAGGTGCCTTGGGCAATTGTGCATTTATTCATCAGTTTGCCCTTTTGTGCCCTTTGTATGTATTTCTCTGCCGCACACACAAACACGCACACACTGGTGTTCTGCTGTCAGAAGTGGAGATTAGTCAGTCAATCAGAGAGAGCCCGTTCTCTGTGATAAGACAGTCTGAAGGAGCTGTTCTTCACACACTGGTCCACATGTCTCTCCTGCCAGTCTTTAACCCCTTCTCAGGTGGACATTTGCATCTCTTCTGCTCTCTTACAGTAATGCATTCACACTCTGAGCCTTCTTCTCACACACAGAATAATGCTCATGTTCACTGTCTGCTTTTCAGACTGTTTCTCTTTCTATGTTCTTATCTTTTTGAAATGTGAACATTTGTCAGGTCAAAGTGTTTGGTTTGCAAAGAGCAACTGCACATTACGTTAAAAATAACTTACCAAAAATAAAATAACATAAATAGCTGCAATTTATCAATCAGAATGAAGTATTCCAGAAACCCATGTCATAAAATGGCATAAAAACAGAAGAAGAAAAGAGCAATCAACAAATTAGTCTCTCTATCTGAGAGAATGCTAAAACTAATGATAAAACTATTAAAACTATTAAAAAAAAAATTCGGTAACTGAAGTAAAGCTGAAATAAAATATAAATATTTGATTAAAATTGAAAAATAATATGAATTACTAAAAATTAAAACTGAAATAAAAAAAAAAGCTAAATAATTTTTTAAAAAAAAGTCTAATTAATTGACAAAAGCACATAACAAAAATATTAAAATTACACGGTAACACTTTACAAGAAGGTCTCATTTGTTAACATTATTAATGTATTAAAAAACAGAAAATAACATTGAGCAATACATTTGTTACATTATTTATTAATCTTTGTTAATGTTAGTTAAAAATACAGTCGTTCATTGTTTGTTCATGTTACTTCACAGTGCATTAACTAATGCTAACAAAATACAACTTTGATTTCAATAATGTATTAGTAAATGTTGAAATTAACATTATCTAATTCAATGAAAAAAGGAATGGTAGAGGAGCGCTTCCTGGACTCCAAAGTTTGGTTAAAATCGAGGTGCTCTTTGGATGGGAAACTAAATGCCAAAAATCAAGAAAGAAAAAGGAACTCCAAGGCACTCTCAATTGCAAAAGTTAAAAAGCCTTTATTATTATGGCTTGGTCACATTAACCCACTAAAAAACTCCAACGCGTTGGAGTTCCCTTTCAAGGGAACTCGCGTTGCGTCGAGTTTGACGCTATGGGAACGCTTTGCGTGATGACGTCTTGAAGCACATGTAAAATCAGTCCAATGGTGTGGCGGAACGTCAGAGGCGGGTGACGTCACGTACCAGGAAGCTATAAAAGCCGGCCCGAAACAGAAAACGAAAGCTTTCTGAGTCTTCAGTTGCGCTCTGTGTGAAATCTGTCTGTATATTTGGTGTTGTCTGTCTATATCATATATATATATATTCAGTATGGCGAGCGAGCAGCAGTTTAGAGTGTGTGTCCATCCCTGCCCGCGTTATTTAACGGGAGGTGACACACACACTCTTTGTGTTGTTTGTTTGGGAGAGGAGCATGCCCAGTCAGCACTCGAGGGTGGTGACTGTGTGCATTGCTGTGCGCTTCCATTGCGGACGCTCCGATCCCGCTTGGCTCGGTTCAATCCCGACCACGTTCCCCAGGGCTCGGGTCCCGCCGCGGCTGAGGCTCGGCGGCGATCTCAGACCTGGGGTTCGCAAATGGATCTGTCAGTGGATGTTGAGACGGGCTCTGCCTTATCTCAGCCTCTTACTGACAGATCCAGTGCCTCTCATCAGGGTGTGGAAGCACGCGCGGCGGTTTCTTCCCCCCCGATAGAGGCACCAGTACTGCAACTATCCAGCTCTGAGGAGTTGGATGTTGTGAGTATTGAAGCTGAGTCTGAGGATTCGCCACCTCAGTCTCATGCGTTTGAGGAACTGCTCGATGTCATTACTAGAGCTGTTGACAGACTGTCTATTGAGTGGCCAGAAGATAGGCAGGACGTTCGTTCGAAAAGTAAGCTCGACGAACGCTTCCTGCCATCTCGTGCGCAGCCCCAGCGCAGGAGCCTGCCGTTTTTCCCCGATCTCCACACCGAGGTGTCGAGATCGTGGGCGAAACCAGTGTCTCACAGAGTTTATACACCACAAACATCTCACTACTCCTCAATATCTAAATATAAAGAGTATGGTTATGGGGAGATGCCGAAGGTGGAAGAGACGCTTGCGGGCTATCTCTCTCCAGCAACGGCATCTTCTCTGAAAGCTCCTACACTTCCCTCTAAGCCAGTTAAAGTAACATCTTCCCTGGTTCATAAATCGTATGCAGCCGCTGGTCAAGCTGCAGCGTGTCTGCATACGATGTCCATTTTACAAGCCTATCAGGCTGAATTATTGGGGGATTTGGAGGAGGGCGGGGGAATTGGACCTGACACTGTGGCCGAACTTCGCAGAGCCACAGATTTGTCTCTCAGGGCCACCAAGGAGACCGCTAAATCTATCGGGCGGTCTATGGCAGCCCTGGTGGCCACTGAGAGGCATCTGTGGCTCAATCTAAGTGATATCAAGGATAAAGAAAAGCATGTTCTCTTAGATGCTCCGGTCTCCACTGTTGGTCTGTTTGGTGATGCAGTTAGTGTTGCGGTAGCAAAATCACAAGAAGCCGCTAAGCAAGCTGCTGCTCTCCAGAAACTTCTCCCCCGCCGTTCTTTCTATGAGGCTGCTGAGCGGGAGCAGCCTCACTCCTCTAGAAAGAGCGCTGAGCACCGCGCCACTCAGAAACAGAGCGTTTCCTCCCGTGCTCCCCCACAAAAATCTCGGGGACACGGAGGGCGCTCTCAAACCCAGCAGTCTTCGAGGGGTAAAACGGATCTGCGGACCGTTATTACCGCCAAGAAGGCTGCTGGGAAAAAGTCCTGATGTCTGAGGGCTCAGGACAAATGAGGGTAGTCCCCCCGAAGCAGAGCGGTTAACACCTCTTTTCACGGTGCCCGTCTCTCTTCGGTGCCCTCAGGGGACCGTTCTGCCAACCCTGCCGCCTCCGGCGTTACAGGGCGCAGCGGTCTCCGGCGAGCACATATCTCAAGGTCCACCCGGAAACGTAGTGGCCTCGGGATGCCCGCCCCCTCTGAGGAGGGTGCTAGAGCAGTCTGTTTGGTCGTTCCCTGCCGGTGCGCCGTTACAGGGCGACGAACCGACTGCTCAACAGCAGGAGAAAAATACGGTGCCGTCTCTCTTCGGTGCCCTCAGGGGACCGTTCTGCCAACCCTGCCGCCTCCGGCGTTACAGGGCGCAGCGGTCTCCGGCGAGCACATATCTCAAGGTCCACCCGGAAACGTAGTGGCCTCGGGATGCCCGCCCCCTCTGAGGAGGGTGCTAGAGCAGTCTGTTTGGTCGTTCCCTGCCGGTGCGCCGTTACAGGGCGACGAACCGACTACTCAACAGCAACAAAATCCAGAAACCAGTCTCGAGAGACTGGTACCTCTAGTAGAATCTTTGACAGCGTGGAAGCTACTGTCAAATGTTTCTCGTTGGGTCCTGCAGACCGTGGAAAAAGGGTATTAGATACAATTCTAGTAATGCCCACCGCGGTTTATGGGGGTCCTGCCCACAATGGTGGGCCCCGAGCAGGTTCTGGTTACGGAACAGGAAGTAAACACTCTGTTAGAGAAAGGGGCCATAGAATATGTACCTCCCTCCAACAGGGAAACCGGGTTTTCAGCCGGTACTTCATAGTTCCAAAGTAGGACGGGGGATTGCGTCCCATTTTAGGTCTTCGAGTTGTCATGCAGCTCAAGTTCAAAATGTTAACATTGAGACAATCGTGCCACAGATTAGTCCGAGGACTGGTTTGTCACGATAGACCTCAAGGACGCATATTTCCATCCGTCCGTGTCATTGGAAGTTCCTGAGGTTTGCTTTCGGGGGCAAAGCATACCAATATCGAGTTCTTCCATTCGGCCTGGCTTTATCACCCCGCACTTTCACCAAATGCGTGGATGCAGCTCTGGCGCCTCTGCGCCTCCGGGGTATTCGCATCACGAACTACATCGACGATTGGTTGATTTTAGCTCAGTCGCATTAGATGGCGGTTCAACATCGAGATGTTGTTCTCGCCCATATGAAAGAGTTGGGGTTACGGCTGAACGCCAAGAAAAGTGTGCTTCTCTATTTTAGAGGACCACTTTTTTAGGCGTGGTTTGGGATTCAGTGTCGATGCAGGCGCGCCTGTCATCGCCACGCTTCGATCCTGGCAGCTGTGAGAAGTGTAAAGCTAGGCCAGCTACTCACTGTCAAACAGTTCCAGAGACTGTTGGGTCTCATGGCAGCAGCTTCCAACGGGATACCTTTTGGACTGCTGCACATGAGGCCCCTGCAGTGGTGGCTCAGGACCAGAGGGTTTTTCCCCGAGGGGCAACCCATTTCGCACAATCAAGGTCACGCGGTGATGCCTACGTGCCTTGGTTATGTGGAAGAAACCTTGGTTCCTGTCCCAGGGCCCAGTGCTGGGAGCTCCTTGTCGTCGCAAACTGCTAACGACGGATGCTTCCCTCACGGGTTGGGGAGCGATCCTGAGGGTCGCTCATCTCAAGGTCTGTGGGAAGACCATCATCGTTCCTGGCATTCTATAGCCTAGAGATGTTAGCTGTCTTCCGGGCTCTGAGGAGCTTTATCACAGGTCTCAGGGGACACCATGTGTAGTACATACGGACAACACGTCGGTAGTCGCCTATATCAAGGGGGTTTGCGCTGACACGCCATATCCTCTTGTGGTCCCAGGGGAAGTTGCTGTCACTCAAGGCAGCCTACATCCCCGGGGTCCAGAATATAGGAGCAGACACTCTGTCGAGACAGGGGCCGAGGCCCGGGGAATGGTGGCTCCACCCCCGAGGTGGTGGAGCTGATATGGAAATTATAAGTGGGTCTGTTTGCGTCTCGAGAGACGTCTCACTGTCCACTTTGGTTCTCCCTCACGCATCCAGCTCCTTTGGACTGGATGCTATGGTGCAGACGTGGCCGAGGCTACGTCTGTACGCTTTTCCCCCAGTTGCTCTGCTCCCGGGAGTTCTGGAGAGAGTTCGCAGGGACCGGGTTTGCCTGCTTCTTATAGCCCCGCGCTGGCCGGGCAGAGTATGGTTTCCCGATCTTGTGTCGCTCCTCGACGGGCCTCCTCTGGAGCTACCCGTCAGGAGGGACCTTCTGTCCCAGGCGGAGGGCTCGATATTTCACCCCCGCCCAGAACTGTGGAACCTGTGGGCTTGGCCTCTGAGGGGGCCCAGCTCATAGAGTCAGGTCTCTCAACTGAGGTTGTTGAGACCATTCTACAGTCCAGAGCTCCCTCCACGAGGAAACTTTATGCTGAACTGGAGAGTATTCACCTCTTTGTGTAGTGACCGTCGGTTGGATCCAGTCAACTGCCCAATTGGTACAGTTCTGGAGTTCCTGCAGGACCGGTTCACTGCAGGTCTGACCCCGTCCACTTTAAAGGTTTATGTGGCGGCCGTAGGTGCTTACCACAGTCCTTTGGGTGGAATGTCTGTGGGGAAAGACCCCTTTGGTATCTCGTTTCCCTCGTGGCACTTGGAGGTCCTCCTCCCTTTCGAAATCGGACCAGGAGGCTAATAATTTGCTTTGCCCTGTTCGGGCGTTAGACGCGTATGTCCACAGAGCTGCCCTGTGGCGTAAAAGTGACATTTGCTCCCCTAACAAGGGAGGTCCAGTGTCTAAGCAAAGGATGAGCAGTGGGTGGTTGAGACTATCTCACTTGCTTATGAGGCGGCTGGACAGCCTTCTCCTTTGGCTGTCCGGTCGCACTCTACGAGGAGTATGGCGGCCTCTAAGGCCCTTATATCAGGAGTTTCGTTACAGGACGTTTGTGATGCGGCAGGCTGGTCCTCACCGCACACTTTCGTCAGGTTCTACTCTCTGGATCTAGACTCTGCTCCAGGGTCTCATGTTTTGTCTTCCTAGTGCTGCTCACCAGATTTCACACAGGACAGACATTTGTAGCTATGGAGGCGTTGGTATAGACGTTCCCATAGCGTCAAACTCGACGCAACGCGAGTTCCCTTGAAAGGGAACGCCTCGGTTACGACTGTAACCTCGGTTCCCTGAAGAGGGAACGAGCGTTGCGTCACCTTGCCATATCTCCTTCATGCCTGTCAACACGACTTCAGACTTTACGAAGCTTTCGTTTTCTGTTTCGGGCCGGCTTTTATAGCTTCCTGGTACGTGACGTCACCCGCCTCTGACGTTCCGCCACACCATTGGACTGATTTTACATGTGCTTCAAGACGTCATCACGCAAAGCGTTCCCATAGCGTCAAACTCGACGCAACGCTCGTTCCCTCTTCAGGGAACCGAGGTTACAGTCGTAACCGAGGCGTTTTTTAGTGGGTTAATGTGACCAAGCCATAATAATAAAGGCTTTTTAACTTTTGCAATTGAGAGTGCCTTGGAGTTCCTTTTTCTTTCTTGATTTTTAACTGTGGCGAGCAGGACGAGGCCGAGGGCCGTGAGAGAGCGGCATGAGGCCGGTGGCGTGATTACTCTGATGAGCGACACCTGCGAGACGCACCGGTCTCGAATCTCTCACGGAGGAGCGGAAGCATAAAGGAGGAGCGACGACAGTGAAGAGGGAGAGAGGACAGGCCTGATTTTATGTTGTGTTTTGTTTCTGTTTTGTGTGGCCAGCAGTCGTCCGTGAGGGGCTGCTGGCTTTTACTTTCATTTTGTATTTGGTTTATTTTTGTCATTAAAATATATTGAATGTTCGCCGGTTCCCGCCTCCTTCTTCCCATAACTGTTGAACCTCGTTACATTGGTGCCGAAACCCGGGAGGAAGGAGGAACGCGCTGTCAAAGAGCCCTCGCCGCTGTGGGGAATCCGCGGTGCCATCGAGCATGGTGAGCAGAGTCCGTCGCCATGGACGCTCGAGGCGGTGCGCTGGAGTGAGTTGCCGGGGGGACGGTCGAGCTCGCTGCTGGCCGCCTGGGTGCTGGAGGGACGGCTGCCGTCCGTGAGGGAGAGGAGGAGTCGCCGCCGTTCGCCGTGGGCCGGAGCCTGCTGTCGTCCGCCATGATGGGGAGGAGCAGGGAACGGGGGATTCCTGCCGTCTGCCCGTATCCGGAGGAGCCGTCGCCGTCCAACAGGCGGCGGAGGAGTCTCGTGCCGTCCACCGAGGGCTATCCAGCGCCACCGCCAGGCACCGCGGAGAAGATCGCCCAGCTGGTGTAGGGCCAGATGGCAGCGCGTTGTGGGAACCGGACTAATATTTTTTTTTTTTTTTTTTTTTCCTCTCTCCCCTCTCTCGTCTCTGTCGCTCCTCATGCTTCCGTCTCCTTTTCTCTCGCCTCGTCTGTCCATACCCCCAGGTACCGCAGCCGCCGTGTTCGGTCTCCCCGGAGGAGGGGGAGGGGGGGGAGTAGAGCGCAGTCTCGTGGGTACCCCCCGGCCTGCGAGGGGCGATGGGGGTATGTGGCGAGCAGGACGAGGCCGAGGGCCGTGAGAGAGCGGCATGAGGCCGGTGGCGTGATTACTCTGATGAGCGACACCTGCGAGACGCACCGGTCTCGAATCTCTCACGGAGGAGCGGAAGCATAAAGGAGGAGCGACGACAGTGAAGAGGGAGAGAGGACAGGCCTGATTTTATGTTGTGTTTTGTTTCTGTTTTGTGTGGCCAGCAGTCGTCCGTGAGGGGCTGCTGGCTTTTACTTTCATTTTGTATTTGGTTTATTTTTGTCATTAAAATATATTGAATGTTCGCCGGTTCCCGCCTCCTTCTTCCCATAACTGTTGAACCTCGTTACATTAACATTATCTAATATTAATAAATGCTGTAGAAGTATTGTTCATTCTAGTTCATGATAACTATATTAGTTAACTAATGAAACATTATTTTAAAGTGTTACCACTTAAACTAAAGTTAAAATAAAAAGTGAAATTATAAATATATATATATAATTCCAAATAATAAAAATAATAATAAATAATAAAATAGTATATCAAGGAAAAGTTGGATGTGAATAAATTTGACATTCAAGATGTGAGTACATTTCAATATGCTCATTAGAATCGTATATGGTTGCATGAGCTAGAATTAGTCTTGGGCATAAACAATAACAAAAGCACGTTTACATTTCCAGAATAAATTCCTACATTTCTCAAAAAAAAAAAAACATGCGACTGAATAAAACATCTTGCTCACAACTAACTTGGATGGAAAAATAGTTAGTGATGTTGCTGCCCTTTTAGAACTTTCTCCTTTTTGTGCTCAAAACATCGCTAAATCATCTACCAAACACATATGAATCAGTTTCAGTCTGAATTACAAAATATACTTAAAGCAAAACCATCTTCCAATATGCAGCCTAACCTTTATGCAAATAACCCAGTCCTCAATTCAATCAATGTTAGCAAACATGCTCAATTGACAGAGGGGTTTTAAAAGCCATAATGTGATTTATGGGGTGTGTGCTGCGATTAGACGACTTGTGCAGGAAGCATGCAATTTTTGTCAATAAGGAATGAAAAAGCGAAGCTGTCACTGTCATCAGCTCTCCCTAAGCACTGAGCACTGTTTCACATCACTCATGTGGAGTTATGGTTTTTGTGTAGTAATGAGATTTCCGGCTAATTCCCCCCTGAGGAGCGTTAATTGTAGAATAATAAGTGGACCGTCAGTACCAGGCCCATGGGGTTGTGTGGTGTTTGTTAGGCCACACTATGCTTCTGTTGTTTTTCTACCCTATATCTGTGTGTGTGTTTTATCATCTAGACATGTTAGACTCTGAATATTGTGATTTTCTGAGTAAAGTAGATTGTGTTGGTGTATAAAAGTATGGACTCTCTGCCTTTAGCTCACTCCTCTCGGGATGTAGCCATATTGATTAAGTGCATTCATGTCTGACATTCCTTTGCACTGGCAACGTCTGCACACTCAATGAGGGAGACCAAGCAGGAAGATTACAGCCTGAGGGCAGCCAAGACTCATCTCTCCCCCACACTTTTATTCCCTTCACACACTCACAAAAACTCCAGTACGGGTTCAAGAGGTTGTGTGCCATGTGGCCTATATTACCTCTGACTGAGAATCACGACTAGTTGGCGCTCAGGCTCTCTGCATCCTAAATGAGATGTATACCATCTCCGACTGCAATTCAGCACTGCTGTTAACCACACACCTTTGCAAACATATTTTCCATACAGACATAAATGGATACTTGATGTGTTCAAACGATTGTACATAGGCTACCACTGAAAATGTAATTTCCAGATTTCAATATATATATATATATATATATATATATATATATATATATATTATTGGTTTATTATTATATTATATTATATATTAATAATGTGTTAAGATTTGATTAAAATTAATACATTTATCCAGCAAGGATGCATTAAATTAAA
Source organism: Abramis brama (assembly GCF_963993115.1). Classification (NCBI taxonomy): domain Eukaryota; kingdom Metazoa; phylum Chordata; class Actinopteri; order Cypriniformes; family Leuciscidae; genus Abramis; species Abramis brama. The sequence goes on along the minus strand of NC_139967.1, from coordinate 21,958,358 downwards.
TTGATCAAAAATGACATATGTTGAAATACATTAAAAGAGAAAACAGTTATTTTAAGTTGTAATAATATTTCACAATATTCCTGTTTTTGCTGTTTTTGATCAAATGGGTATAGTATATATGCAAAAGGCTCAAGGTGCATTAGAATGGCATGATATACTGTAAAGCTTTAATGCTTAATGACACCCATGGACAGATTAAGAACTCTTGGCCATGAAACCATTCAATGAGGTCCAACGAGTGCGCCTATGGGTGTTTTACGATTATTACATTTATAGAGCTGTCAAGAATCACCTACATAAATATATATCATTCACCTTCAGGATTCATACAGAGAGAACAACATGTCCTGTTGACAGGGAAAGTAAATGAGCTACTCTCTAACTGCCCATTTTTCAAACGACTAAAGAGTAAATCATTTCTTAATTACCGGCTCATTCCACCTCGACAACTGACCCTGAATGCGGCTCGATATAGCTCCCGTTAAGAAATGTAGAAGGTAACGAGAACATTTCTCACTATTTCACTGAACCTGACAATGATAGGTCAGTAGCTCACTCTGAAGTCCCTCAAGGCAAGTCTGTTCACTCTGCAGCCATTTTCGTGATGCCCCCCCCCCCGGGCTGCTATTTCTAGTCAGGCAAGTGCAGCTCCTACCTAGTTGAATGTTAGATAGACCTTAATATCTGTGTCTGTCGAAATTATGTTTCAATAATATTTCCAATTGGAAATAAAATCACTGTGCTTCTTAAACTTAAATCACTTTGAAACTTTTTTCAGCCAGCTACAGCACGTTATATTGCTGGCTCTTTTACCTGTAAGGTGGGATTGCAGCTGCCATATTGAGCGTTAAATTTTCATCCATTTATATAGTTTTACATTTGAACTGTGTCTGTTATACTGTTTCTGCTTCCTTTTGTTGTTTCTTCTTGCATTGTTAGTTTAGCAGGAAGTGTCACTGTCAATAGTAGCATACTTTGCGTTAGCAATGGTCTTCTTTGGTCTTTCTTGATAAAGTAAAGATGATTATCTAAAAAATGTTTGTGTTTTCTGTCAGTCTTGCTTTAAATATAACTTAAAAGCAAGTGAAATCTACCAGTACAGGACAAGACTACAGTATACAGTAGTTGAAAACCAGTCTTAACTGGTTAAAGGGATAGTTCACCCAACAGTTAAAATTATGCCATTAGGCCTTATTACTCGTCCCAAACCCGTAAGACTTTCGTTCATCTTCGGAACACAAATAAAGATATTTTTTATGAAATCTGAGAGCTTTCTGTCCCCCCATTGACACCCTACGCAACTGCCACTTTGGCGTTCAAAAAGTTCATAAAGAGATTGTAAAACTAGTTACAATCCCTTTATGAAAGTTTTGAAGCATCAAAGTGGTAACTGCGTAGCTGTCATTGGAGGGACAGAAAGCTATCAGATTTAATTAAAAATATTTTTTTGTGTGTTCTGAAGATGAACGAAAGTCTTACGGGTTTGTAACGACACGAGGGTGAGTAAATGATGACATAACTTTAATTTTTGGATGGACTGTCCCTTTAAGGTCTTTGTCACTTCAAATCGCTGTCAGTGTGAACAGCCCTTATTGGCACAGTATCTCTGATACTCACTATCTTCCCCTTCCACACGTAATTTTTATTAACGACTACTTATCAGATGCACAAATCAAAACATCAGGATGATGTTGCACTCTGCAGTGCTTCAGGTCACGTCTGATCGACATTCAGTTAGCTTTTCTCCTATAGCCTTGCTGAAAACTCTGCAGCTCTTTCCATCAGCCTCTGATTCAAACGTCTATCTCTTCCCAGCCACCCTCTGAGACACATCATCCTCTATGAGGCTGTGCATCAAGCTCACATTTGTGTGGAGACTGTTTATAACTTGCTTTTTCCACACTTTTGAAAGTACTGTTCATGGACATTAAATACCTAATCTTATTTAACATAATCATTTTACTCATCAATTTGGTGGAGGGTTCATGTTTCAGTCTTAGAAGAAATGGTTCAATATAGATGCCTAATGAACCTGTTTTTCTAAAAGTGCCTCTGAGATTCTTTAAAGCCATTTTACTGTATATCTGATAGAGTCAATATGCATGTTTCAGTGACTGCAATGGACAAGTAATGGGATATTTGGGGGGGTTTGGTCAATGCTCAATGCTCACCAAAACTGTTTGTTACCAACATTCTTCAAAATATCTTTTATGGCAGCTGGAATCCCACGTTACAGATAAAAGAGCGAGTCACCTGTTTGTTTACTGTAGAACATGCTTTAGATGCCTGAAAATTTTGTTTTTGTGATTTCACAGATGAAGCATAGTGTACTAATGATACTAATGTTGATTTTATTTGATTTAGAATATATTATATATTTTAAAGAATGTTGGTAATCAAGAAAACTGTCACCAAAATAGGTGAAAACATTACAACAGAAAATATTGAATTGAATGATGGGCAACAAACACAACATTCTATATTTAGCATAGAGAAAACTTGGACCTGAGAAGCTTATTATTATTAAGGTATTCTATGTGTGAGGCACAGAATATTTTTTTGGAAGTATAAAAAAATATTACATTAGGCCATAACAATTATATTAATAATAAATAATACAATATTAAAAAATAACGCTATTTTACTAAATTATATACAGTGTTACATCTACACCTTTGTACTAGATCAGGGATGGGCAACTTCGGTCCTGGAGGGCCACTGTCCTACAGAGTTTAGCTCCAACCCTGAAAAAAATCACCTGCCTGTAACTTTCTAGTAATCCTGAGGACCTTGACTAGCTTGTTCAGGTGTGTTTGATTAGGGTTGAAGCTAAACTCTGTTGGACAGTGGCCCTCCAGGACCGAAGTTGCCCATCCCTGTACTAGATCATACTAACTAAAAAAAATTAGAACCCTGAATTGCAGCTTTTCTCATGTTACTGTCTCCATAGGATAAATCACTTATATTGTCATATTCTTCTTTGAAAATTAGTTTTTCTTAATGAATAAATGTAAATGTGAAAAGATCAATTTTCCCTCAAAGAAGCCAGGTCCTCTGCGCCCTCTAGAGGACACACTTAAAGCTTGTCTTTAACATCAATAAACTGAGTGAGCGCACAGAATACCAGGCACACACACACACACACACACACACACACACACACACACACTAATAATGACAATAATCATCTTCCTATAATTAGTCTGATATTAATGCCCCCCTTGTATAATTAGCTGAAGACACCGGGGAGTCAGCTGTAAACAATGAAGATAAACATGAATGGAGCGATCAAGATAAATCAGCAGGTGACAGGAAAAGCTAAACCACAGTGCCTCAAAGCTCTAATCTAGTTCAAACCTCTATGGGGTTCATTATAAAATATTAACATGTAATACGGACTTTAGTGACAGAGTTTAGCGGATGGAGAGAAGACTTTGATAGATTAGCTCCAATTAAACCGTTCAATAGTTAGCACTGCTCAAGCTTTATCATGGTCACAATTATGGCGGAAGTGAACTCTGTTCCATTATGTGAAGTGTCAGGCTTATTAACAAGTAGCTATGGTTGGCTAGTTTTGACACAGTAAAACAAGGGAGTCCAATCTTGCTCCTGGAGGGCTAAGGTCCTGAAGAGTTTAGCTTCATCCTGCTTTAACACACCAGTATGGAAGCCCATTCAAGTCGAAGTTATGACATACTATGTCGAAATTATGAGATTAAAAAGCCCAAATTATGAATTTAAAAGCCAAAATTATTACATAACTAAGTTCTGAGCAAACACACTCTTGAAAGTATTTTAAGTGCATACATCTATAGTCATGATTTGTTCTTGCTTAAAATCCTTTCAAGAGTGAATTTGCTCAGACCAATTCCATACCATTCCGCCAATAAGGCAAGAATTTCATCATTAGTAAAACCACGTTTAAAATACTCCTTAATGTGTTCACAATTCATCCTGTCGGGTCGTGTCAGATCAATGAGATTGCAAGTCAACAAGTCATAATTTCGACTGTCATAATTTAGATTTTTAAATTCATAATTTTGACTTTTAAATTCATAATTTTGACTTTTAAATTCATAATTTTGTTTCCTTATGTGGCAGAAACAGGCTTTCATATGCCTGCTTGGAAGGTTACAGCAACCGTAAAAGACCTTGATTAGCTTGTTCATGTGTTTTTAATTAGGGTCGGAGCCAGACTCTGCAGGACATTAACCCTCCAGTAGCAAGATTGTACACCTGTAACTACTGTAACACATGTGGTGGTCTCAAAAGTGCTAAACTAATTACATCTGAAAACTTAAATCTGATATTCTGTTTGTGGAATTGATTTATTTTTTGATTTCTGTTTTAGGATTTGTTTTGGGATTTTGGGAGTTTTTTGCACCTCAGATGAAGGCTTAAAGTTTCAATGTCTTAACTTTTTTTTGTTAGTATGCCTGCAAAATTAGAATAGTTAGGGTGCTGTTAGTCTCAGCCTCAGACGTCATGCCCACGGAACGTTGGCTAAACGTCTGATGCATATGGTACACTTAACTGGAAACACTTCAGGAATGTCGAAGTCGTCATCTGATTGGTTGAATTTTATCGGATTTCCGGGGGCGCGAGTGTCGCGTTTATTTTCGGTCCGCCGGGAAACAAAGCGCAGACGTGTGATTGCGGAAGAAAAACTGTTGTGTTTACATGAGTGACAATGAGCATTTATCAAGATCAGCTAAACGTAGGATTCTCAAAAGTATGCGAGGTTATACGTGCACGAACAGATCAATCACTTACTGCTTGTTTTCTTCTCCTTCTTTGATTTTTCTATGCTGACTGACTTGTTGCACGCCGGTCTGTTGTTGTGGGGACATTTCCACGCCCCGAAACGTGACGCTGAACGAAACGTACTGTAATTGGTTGTTTGACATGTCGGTCAAACGGCCTTATGGGCGGGCCTTGGCCAAAGAAAGCTGCTATGAATTCCAGACCTTCAGCCGTCAGTCTGAAGGTCTGGCTACGCGAGACTAGGGTGCTGTTGGTGGGCTTACTTTGCGTATACCAACCAATAAAATGAAAAATATAAATGGGAGGCATAATGTATTGAGATAAGTAAGCAAACCAAGCGTGTTAAACGTCAGTAGTGTTGTATCGAAAATTCCAAAGCCCATCAACACCAGTGGGTATGTTTTTTTGAGTTTTCCAATAAGCCTGTGTTGCAAGTGCAACCACCAGAAAACTCAATGCAAGTGATTCACATCCTTTAAATATTAAAGTTGTGAAACATAAAGGCACATCTTAAACACTGATACAAGTACAGTTCAAACATGCACAACTTTCATCAAGTTACCCTCTTACTTTCTTTGGGACCATCATTTAACCTCAAATATTGACGTAGGGCTATGAGTTTAAAATGTGCATTTCAAATAGAGCAGAAAGTCACTGAAGCAGTAGATCAGAAAGCCAGTGCGTGTCTCAGTTATTATGAGGAGTCAAATTAAGAATATTGCTTTTGATCAAGCAATGACGTGCATGCATGCACACATACGCGCCACTGCAAGAGCACTTTAAACGCTTTGACCCATTAATTGTGTTGCTTTCATCTGGGGGGCCGTCCAGCACTGAAGCCTATCTGACCTGTATACAATTCAGACTGACATATCTTTCATGTGGGGCGATATCGAAACCTATTTTTCCTCTGAGAATTCAAAGAGAAGCCGCTCGGCTTTTATCTGAGACTGAGTTCAGTATTTAAAACCCTCTCACCTTCAGACCTGCTCTTGCATGTTACTTTGATCTTTAACGAAGTTCCTCATATACATCTATTACATCCCGAGGCCATTTGGAGAAGTGGACCTTTCATTCGTTTCTGGCTTGGCCAGCACGCTCTGGTTGAATAAGTAGAAGCATACGAGCATTGACGAGCAGCAATTCAAATTGATCTGCTTCTACTTATTCAATCCATCAAGAGCTTCAGCTCTTGACTTTGCTGCATGTTTATTAGTATTTACATTAGTACTTTTAATGTACTGGAAAAATAAAGGGGTAAAAAAATATAAAACGGTATGATACTAGGCATTGAGTAAATTTTAGTACCTGACGAGTGATAGAAATGGTGGATAATGGGAAAGATATCACTTGCAGTACTCAAATCACTGAAAATCAATGCTTAAAGGTGAAATATGCTATTACTTTGTATAGACAAAAAACAGTGAAACCACAGCAACAACCTTCCGTCGATACGCAAAGTAACGGTCCTGATTAGACGTGTGGCTTCAGGAGGAAATAATCAAACCTCCTGTGCTCAGTCCCGAACAATACAAGGAGATTGGGAGTTGCTGACATTCAACGAATACACATATCCCTAATAATTTTAGAAGACACCTTAAAGAGGCTACATGCGATTTTCTGAAATTTAAACTCGCGACTGACACCTGTGGCCAAAAAACGGAACTGCTCCTTTCTGCTCGCTCTCGTACGTGCACACTTCACAAGTCATCCGCTGCAAAGAAGTCAACATTATGTTTACAGAGGTAAGAAAAGTCAAATACATATATTGTTTGAGAAACTAAGTTTGTTTGCTGACTAGCGGTGGTGGCAGAGTGATCTGAAATGTTTAACATGAACACGCTTGACGTCACATCCGCAGACAGCGCGCGAAAAATCCGACCCGACAGAAAATAGGAAAAATAGGATACAAGCTTATAGGTGCACCCACTGTGAGCTGACAAGGTGTCAGTATGCTCATCAGGAGATGTTTGAGTCATAAATGGTCAAATAAAAAGGCTATTGTTACGTTTATTTTGGGGAAAAAGTTACATGTAGCCTCTTTAACTCATAACTAGGCTACATTTTTTTTCTAAAAAAAAAAGAAAGAAAAAAAAGAAAAGATTTTACCCTTAATTATTTTTCCTCCATTAAATAAAATCTCCTCATCCTCAGCACATTGCAAATGTAGTGCTGTACCAGGTGAGCTACTGTACAGAGCAAGTTTACTATGTCAGAAATGCTGGTTAAGTGACGCAGACGTAAAACTGTATGTTTAAAGGTCCCGTTCTTCGTGATCCCATGTTTCAAACTTTAGTTAGTGTATGTTGTTGTTAGAGTATAAATAATATCTGTAAAATTACAAAGCTCAAAGTTAAATGCCAAGCGAGATATTTTATTTAACAGAAGTCGCCTACATCGAATGGCCCGTTTGGACTACATCCCTCTACTTCCTTCTTTAATGACTTCAGTAGAACAGTTTTTTGACTAACCTCCGCCCACAGGAATGCTCCCTCAACTCTACCGAAATTCGTTTATGTACTTGCGCACTTCTTATAACTTATTGTGTTTACTCAGCTCTTATGGTGATTTTCTTAAGTAAAACTGACGCTTCATCTTTTGTGTGATGTACAATAAACTTTATTAAACTGATCAGTATATGTTTGATCATCATTCGGACCTGGTCCGAAACAGCAGACTTGTAGGCTATTAATAAATAATGGATACATACAAGTAGATGACAAATACGTTATAATAACCGTAATTAAACTACTAAACTATACCTGTTCCATCTCTATACAGCACTCTGACTCTGTAGGCATTATTGTCCGACTCGAAATGAACACCGTTACTGATGCTGAGTCCCAATTCGCCTACTTATACTACGATCTAAAAGTATGTACTTTTTTTGTGAGGAAAAAGTACATACTTTTGAGTGTGTAGCAAAAGAGTATTCACGTTCTGGGACATACTTCGATGACGTCATGGGTAACACTTTACAATAAGGTTCATTAGTTAACTACATTAGTTAACATTAACTAATAATGAACTGCACTTATACAGCATTTGTTCATCTTTGTTAATGTTAATTTCAACATTTACTAATACTTTATTAAAATCTTGTTAACATTAGTTAATGCACTGTGAACTAACATGAACAAACAATGAACAGCTTTATTTTTATTAACTAACATTAACAAAGATTAACAAAAACAGTAGTAAATGTATTGCTCATTGTTAGTTCATGTTAGTTAATACATTTACTAATGTTTAATAAAGGAACCTTATTGTAAAGTGTTACCGCGTCATGCAACGTGAACTTGAACGTGGTTGCCTAGTTACGCACACTGCGACTGTTAACAAAACATTTTACATTTCATTCATTCTTATATGTCCAATATAATTTTATTTATTATTCCCATCTTTTTTTCCTCATCGTTTTTTCCACAATACATTTACAATGTGTTCTACTAAATTGAGGAGTGAAGCAGGGCGTCGTCGTAGATCAACCAAACGCAGGTCGTTTGTGAGGCGGCTGGTTCTGACGTTCATGTGCAATGTGTGTAACGAAAGCTACTTATTTTCTGAGTTAAAATATTTAAAGTTAATAGTATAATATTGTTTAACGTATTTTATACTTAATTTTATCATTATGTATAATACTCGAAAATACCCCGATGAAAATGAACCATGCTTTACTATAGTAAAAGTGTAGTAACCATGTGTCTTTTGGTTGGACTGATAAAGTTAACATTTGTACAGCCACAGTATTACAACAAATAAGTCAGTGTGGTTAAATATAACTTTAATTAGGGTTAAACATTTGAATTCTTACACTTAAAAACTGAGGGCGCATATCTCCACTGCTGCATCCGACTGCCATGTTTACATCACCACTATCACCACAAAGCTCCTCCCTCCCGCACGCAATGGGTTGTGGGCAATATTAGCCGTTAGAGTGTGCATTGATCTGCACTTCGAATTCTAACCGGAAATAGTAGACCATCCGGGTATCTTTGGAATACTCATTTCAACATACTACGATTTGGGACGTACTAACTCTAGTTTCGCATAGTATTTAGGACGGATAGTATGCGAATTGGGACTCAGCATGAGAGTTTCTGATATTATCATCATTCCGTGAGATGAAATTGTCCTGAGAGACTGAGCGCGAGCTCATGAAGCTCCGCCCCCTGGGTCGTCCAGCAGCAGCTTATTTGCATTTAAAGGGCACACACTAAAACAGCGCGTTTTTCTGAGCCCCAAAAAATGACAATTTAAAGTTGCATTGCGCAACATTTCATGTTAAAAATACCCGTTTTTCTAACCCATACATGCTTAAACAATTGCCTGATGGGATGAATGAGCCCTTCTCTGATCACTGCGATTGCCTCTATAATCCTGTACAATAAAATAAATAAGAGGGATTCGGGACGGAATTTGAGACTGGGCGTGACGTCATGCGCGTTCACGCTCACCTGGTAATGTCTGGCAGGTTTGTGTATTCGCCGCCATTCTCCGTAGACAACTCGAGCGACAAAACAAAACTTCGACAAAAGTAAAAGATGGATTCAAAGAGACTGGCTTGTAGTTCATTCCAAACCCCAACGCAAACTCCACGTAAGACAAAGAAAAGAAAACTTTTGTCTAGTGCCACAGGCATCGGAATAAGACGAGAGTCAACATCGGCAAGGCTTTCAACAAATGGAGAGATCTCCGGTCTGCTGCACACACTAGGAAGCGCCCGCGCCCTCAGATCACTTGGACGTGGCTGTGTACAAAAGGTAAAAACGATATAAATACTGTTCGTTGGAATCTCCGGTCTGCTCTAGGGCTCAAACGGGATCCTCAGTTGGCTTTTTTCTTGATAAAATGGTAAGATATAGCCAGTGGTGGAAAGAGTACTGAAAAAACATACTCAAGTAAAAGTACCATTACATTCCGAAAAATGTAGTGTGAGTTGAGTAAAAAGTACTTGTCCAAAAAACTACTTGAGTAAAAGTAAAAAAGTAGCTTATTTAAAAGTACTCATGAGTAGTGAGTAGTGAGTACTGAGCTGCAAACTCTACCTCATTAGGACTGCATCGAAATATATCGGAATTATCGAATTTATCAGTATTCTGAAAAAGAAACAGTCAGGAATCAATAATATTATCAATTTACCTCACCTAATAAACTGAAAAAGGCTAAGATAGTGAGCTCACATGAATTACACTGTAATTCCATGTCATTATATCTTACAATTTAAACGTAAATGCACATTGTTCTAGAAGGGTGGCATCATCCCTTACATTTAACACAGCTACATTTACTCAAATTGAAATGCTGATAATAATATAATTTGTAAGGAATTACATAAATTGTGCAATAAATAGGGATATATCTGGGGAAACATTTACAAATAAAACACACCCAAACAAATGCATAGGCCTATCTCTTTGTAGTCTCGGCGAAGCTGTAGCATCCACAACAACAACAACAACAAATGTTGAACTTGAAAAATGTTTTTTTTTGCGCAAGTGCACTTGCTGAATGAAGGCGGATTGTATGAAATGGATCAATCAAAAAACGTTGTTTATTAACGAGCTGTAGTCACGCACGGACAGAACCGCAGTTCAAATTAATGTCATATTCACAGGCTAACGTTACACTGTATACTGAATCTGGTCCTCCAATTTTAGTACAGAGGGTGTTTTTCCACAGTTTTAGAGTGTCCCCAACACACTTTCACAGCGCGAACCACACAGAACGAGCTGCCGACTTCTCCAAGTGACTCCTGCATGTCGAGCGCGAGACAGCAGTGCACAGATCGCGACGCGCGCCTCGCTATAGTAAATGGGAGCGGGAATACTGCATTATGAACTCATCCCTTGAGGGAGTAAACACTGTACTGTACGCAATAACCCCAACACCAAATGTCAGGCCCTGGCTGTAGATAGGCCAGCCTATATAAATATATTAGTAAGCAGAAATGTAAATATTCCTTAGCATATTAGAGGAAGACGCTGATATCTCGATTGAATTGATGCAGGAAGAATGCACGTCCACAGCAGCCATAATTAACAGTAGTTGGTGCCTTGGCGGTTAAAGTTTTCTATGCATGATTTGATTTGACAACAGTCACGAGACCGATTATGCGATCCAATCACGTTGATGGATCAAAAAAAAAAACAAAAAAAAAAAACATGTAGGCTAATGAGTAATGACCACAAAAGAAGGAAAATAGCGGAGTAAAAGTACCGATACATCACTTAAAATGTACTCAAGTAAAAGTAAAATTACCAAAAAATTAAACTACTCAAAAAAGTACAATTTCTGAAAAAAACTACTCAATTACAGTAAGGTGAGTATTTGTAATTCATTACTTCACACCACTGGATATAGCCCAGTCTCTAATGTATGATACAGCAAATCTATGACAACAAATTATGTAATAATCTATGAATATTACCTTGAGACATTTGAGTGTACTTTGTTGATCAACTGTGTATGGTATGATTATTATTTTGAGCTTTTACAAAGTAATAAAAAAGTAATAACTTATATTGTTCATGAACGTGTTTCCATAATAATACAATCATAAGTGGATACAGTAAACACATAAAACAGTTCAACATGGAGATAGATGGAAACAAAAACCGAAGTTTTCTACTACCCCCGTTTTCCCCTCACACATAAGTGTGTAATTTACTCAAATGCCTTTCCTTTCACATATTTAAAATGACTTGCAGATTTAAAACTTTATTACCTCTGAAGACATTATGACTGTAAACAAAAGATTTGTGCGGCTGATGCTCCTTTGGTTATGAACAGCTCGTGCTCGTGCAAGCGTGCGTGTGCGTGTGGTCCATGAGCGTGCACACTTCTGGTTGCAGTTTAGCTTGTCGCCAGAGGGGGCATAGTTCTGCAAAAACACAGAGACTTGCGCAATGCACCTTTAAACATGCTGTAAAAAATTATCTGTTGGGTATTTTGAGCTGAAACTTCACATACACACTCTGGGGACATCAGAGACTTATTTTACATCTTGTGAAAAGGGGCATAATACGGGACCTTTAAAATCATGCATAAGGTAAAAGTGTTTTGTGATCATAACATAGTATTGTGCAATGAACCCCACTGAAATATGTCTTTATTAATCGATAATCTGCCCCTGTAACCATAATGTGTGTGTAAAGCAATACAAGTTGTTGGTGTTTTATGTCCACTAGTGTTGATTTCAGCTGGTAAATGCAGTGAAATGCAGTGAGGTAGAGGCATTTTTCCAATGAGCCTAGGTTGTTATTTCAGTAAGTACTGTTAATCCAGCAAAAATGCAATACAGTATTCAAAATCCTTATTGTGTCTCAATACTGACAGAAATATCCAGATTAAAATGAGGACTGCGGGCTAAATAAAGTGGATACAGACATTAATCTCAGGAACTTCAACAGATGCAGAAAGACACTGACCCAATTTTTACAGCATTCTCAAGGTTAATGAAAAATGCTTAAATATGTGTTAACATACATATAGATGTTGACAGATTGCCTCTTGCTGAGTCTAATTCCCTAGTTTAGCTGCTACATGTGTACACAAATAAAATAAAATCTTTAGCTTCTTGTCTCAAAGGGCCGAGAGATGCTTCACATGTCGCACATAAATCTCAAGCTGGAATGAAGCCCAGAATTTCCACTCCCGGAGAGAGAAAGTTTTAAATGATTTCTTAATGAATTTCCTCACACCCAGAGTTGGTATCAGCACAACAATACAGTGCAAAGCAACACTGCAGCAATCTGAGCCATGCCAGCTTTTGTTTTCACGCTGTACATGGGCACACATGAACACACACAAAGCCGACACACACATCCACTTACATTCAGGTATCTCTCAGGTATCTCTCGCACAGACACACACACACACGCACACACACACACACACACACACACACACACACACACACACACACACATTTAGAAATAACTTTTTAATACTTTCTTGTTGTTTAATTAGTATTATTATTTTTTCGTTCTCCAACAGCAGGGATCTTCAGCTGAGGCAATACCGCGGGGGATACAACTATTGTTTGATCTTAAACTAATTGTTTATGAAAAATTAATAAAATTCAATTTATAACAAGAAATCAAGAAAATATAATGAGCTAAAGTTCCGCCATATGTTTTATTGTCCCACATAAAAAAAAAAAATACAAAAAAATAGGCTACATTAATTAAATAGGATAAAAATGTAAATGAAAAATTGATATTAAAATACTGTACATTATAATGGTCAAAGCCATTTCACTTGGCGGCCATCTTCGAAACGCCTCTCAGGCAGCTATTTCAGTCATGCAAGTACAGCTCCTATCTCTTTGAATGGGGACTATCAAATACTCCAAAGCTGTTCACCAAGCTTACGATTAAATAGTGATACGAGTGCACCAGTGATAATGGTGCAATGCCTATATTTACTTCAAGCATTGAAAATGACTAATTTTTGTTTTAAGTTTGACCTACACAAACTCATATGTCAAATATTACATTTAGATATGAGCAGCATGAAAATATATACATAGATTGACATCAGCAAATACACATTTCCTAAATATTTTTAGAAAACATTGTACTACTATGGACTATAGCCGTTTCTCAATACCAAGTACGCAAAGTTCGGACTTGAGTCCTTGGTAGTTCGGACTTGACAAGTTCGACTCAGGAGAACGAACTCCCGAGGACGGGAGGACACAAGTCCGATAATTCTGCAAATGAAACAGCGGCGTACTTGATGGCGTCACTCAGCTCGCTCTGGCTACTCCGGTTATCTCTTTATGTATATCTAGGCTACAAATAAAACAAAATATGTTATAAACCACCACTCTGCCTCTTTTCATTTTCATTTAAAAAAATCTTAAACATAATGGCCACACAAATATGGTCAGGCAACGCAATTGTCAATTGATTATCTTCACTGCATATTTATAACACGAAATATAAAGCACAACCCTGACTCTTTTTGTTTTCATTTTAAAAATATGATAAATAAAAAACATTATAATATTGATCATTAAAACTAACATTTAGCAAAAAGAGACAGGGTTGTGTCATTTTATTGTATTATATATGTACATACACACAGTGAAGAGAAAACATGTATAATAAAATATTTTATATGTTTTAAATATATAAAATAAAATGACATAACCTTTTTTGTTAAATGTCAGTTTTAATGATCAATAATAGCCATTATAAAAGTATAAGTAGCCTAAAAGGTATAAGGAGCTATACAATAATAAAGCCAACGATTCAGTCAAACATAAGTCAGCTCTCTAGGCTACAACATTAAAGTTAAATAGACTAAATAAAGCTATAAAACTCCACTTTGCCCTCAGCTTAACGTTTTGCCAGGGAACAAATTATAGATTAATGAGACAAATAAAATAAATAAATAAATAAATCGTCCGTTAGACACAAGACGATTTATATCTCATGTTAAACCACTAGACTGGAGACATCCGAGCCAGCGGCAGTCAGCAGCACTAGCCGAGGAAAGGCTCTTCTCGGCGGGGTACATGAGCACCGAGCGTCCGATTGCCTGGTTCTCACAACTCCGAAAACGTCAGATCAAATTTTCAAATAGGCGCTATCTTTATAAACCAAAGATTTGAGCTGTAGACGGTTGCATAGTTATAATTTTATCTCTAATATTATCAATCTTGTAAGTAAAGAAGTCATTATTGATGTGCTGTTTGGAAACGTCCAGTGTTGAAGCTTTATTTTTTGTTAATTTGGCCACTGTTTCGAATAAATACCTAGGATTGTGTTTTTTTTTTCTTCTAAAAGTGTTGAAAAGTAAGCAGATATAGCAGTTTTTAAGGCCTCTCTGTACACAATTGTGCTCTCTCTCCACGAAATGCGAAAAACTTCTAATTTTGTTTTCTAATTTTTCTGGCTGCTCTCTTTAGGGCCAGAGTGTGCTCGTTGTACCACGGTGTTGGACTATTTCCTTTAATCTTCTTTAAGCGCAATGGAGAAACTGTGTCTAAAGTGCTGGAAAAGAGAGAGTCAATCATTTCCGTTGCAACATCGAGTTCTTCTTATCTATCTTATCTATCTTCTTATAAACTGATCATGAATATTATTAATAAGCAATCTTTAGTGGCAGAAGTGATAGTTCTACCATATTTATAACACAGAGTCGGCTTTGCAACCTTGGCTAAATTAAGTATACATATTAAATAATGATCTGAGATGTCATCGCTCTGCTGCAGAATTTCAACGGCATCAACATTGATTCCATGTGACAAGATTCGATCTAAAGTATGATTATGACAATGAGTAGGTCCTGACACGTGTTGTCTAACTCCAATAGAGTTTAGAATGTCTGTAAATGCTAATCCCAATGCATCTTTTTCATTATCTACATGGATATTAAAATCACCAACAATTAGGACTTTATCTGCAGCCAGTACTAACTCTGATAGAAAATCAGCAAATTCTTTGATAAAAAATTATACAAATTTGATAAAAATTTGTTCATTTGCATTATATTTGTTTTTTATTTGTTGAACATCAATAAAAAAAATTACCCTTAAATGGGTTTGAGAGTTTTTTGTATTTCCTAGTTCGCGGAACAGACACAGTCTCTATGTGATGATATCTAGGTGAAAGATTCTCTATGTGATGGGATTTATCTGACCTCAGTGACGTGAGACAGCTAGCAGATGGTTGGTTTAGCCAGTCTGTCTGCTTCCTGACCTGAGCCCCAGATTGTCATGTTTGAGCTCTAAGACTATGTGCCATATTACTAGAGAGAAGAGCAGCACCATCCCAGGAGGGATGAATACCATCTCTTTTCAACAGGTCACAGGGATTAAAGTTCTCCGTCGCTACGACGGATTTCCGTTAATTGCAGCAAGTCTATGACGGATTTCCGTCAATATGGTTCCAGTCTGTCCTTAATGTCTTAAATTCACTTTTCATAATTTTAAGGCCGTAAATAGGCTTTCATTTCTCAAATAGTGTAATAAATGTCTTAACTTTAGTTTGAATAGTCTTAAATTAAGGAAAGACGAGGTGTATTCACCCTGCTGAGTGGGATGTGATCAAAGCCTGGAGTGGAGCAAAAGCACGTTCCTCTCTCCACTCTAAGCATTCTGTAATCACTTCGCTCATGGTCCACTCCGGGTTTTCAATTACCGCTCACGGAAAGTGCATGTCAGGCTACAGCTGAGCTATATTTCGGTTACCATGGACACACTTATAATGCAGGTAGGGCTGGGCGATATATCGATATAAAAAATATATCGATATATTTTTGAAATGCGATGTGGAATTAGACCATATCGCATATCGATATAGTTCAAATTTGCGCTGTGATCCTTGCTCCCCTCTCCTCCTTTTCCACTCTGCGTGCGTGTTTAGAGCGTTATGTTATGAGAGGCGAATCATGACTACTTCAGAAAACCCAGCACAATAGGAACTACCAGGCAGTGACATAAGTGTACGCTGAAATAAAGTTTTTCACCTCAGAAAAACGGACGTTCTTGTCCTGTCAGCCGTTATACTGTTCTCGTAGCGCACACTCAATTGCACGCGAAAGAAAACTACGAGCATGCAACGCCGTTACGTTGTAAATTACCCGAAATAAAAGTAATGCAGGGATGATTTTCATTCTATTCACCAGGAGCAGTTTCCATGTTTCATTAACAGTTATTGTTAATATTGTGTATTCACCAACAGTCGTTTCCATATTAACCCCAAAATGCCACTATTTTTCTTTGTATTATTTTTTATATTTTTAAATGACTGTAGTGGCTCATACCAACATTGTATTAACAAAAACTAGTTTGGGACTGCTATTTAATAGCTTTAGCATAGGCCTAATGTTTATGTATTAGTACTAGTCTTTACTATTAGTCATATTCTTACAATTTATGTTAAGTAAAGGGGAAAAGTACTTTTTTTAACACTAATTTTGTGTAAACGTGTTATAATTTGCCTATATATAATATTTTCCCCTTTACTTAACGAAAGTTTAAGTAAAGGGGAAGGCTTAGCGAAATGGGGGGAGAATGGCAAGCCTTTTAGTTCGTGAACTAAAAAAATCAAACAGCCAGGTACGTCTTTGCACAGTATGTCACAGGAGACTTCAATATGGCAGTAA
The DNA here is from genome assembly GCF_963993115.1 of Abramis brama. Lineage (NCBI taxonomy): Eukaryota > Metazoa > Chordata > Actinopteri > Cypriniformes > Leuciscidae > Abramis > Abramis brama. The sequence continues at coordinate 21,941,474 of NC_139967.1, read as the reverse complement.
TGGTAAAAAAGTGCTAGGTCACCATCAATCAGAAGCTAGTCACAATGCTGCCGTTCGTGCTCTACAGTAGCCTACATGCTCCCTACCTGGTTTTCATAGAGTAAAATAGCTTTTAAAATACGCCTACTGGCAATATTAAAGCGGTTTAAAACGTCTCCCCTTAAAACGCTATTGGTCTCGACTATGTAAAAAGTTAAAGGAATATGACTTGGCCTAAAAAAAAAATTCAGTCAGAAGAATTTTTTTCACTTTAATCCCTGAGGTCAGGTCTGCCCCAAAAACTTTTCCAATTGTCTATGAACCCTATATTATTTTGCGGACACCACTTAGACAGCCAGCCGTGTGGACAGTCTACTAAGTATCTCATCACTCCTTCGAAAAGGAAGGGGGCCAGAGCAAATTACAGTGCCTGACATCGTACTTGCAAGTTCACACACCTCTTTAATGTTAATTTTAGTGATCTCCAACTGGCGAAGTCGAACACCATTAGTGCCGACATGAATAATAATCTTAGAGAATTTACGATTAACATTAGCCAGCACTTTTAAATTTGCTTTGATGTCAGGCGCTCTGGCTCCCGGCAAACATGTGACTATGGTGGCTGGTGTCTCTATTTTCACGTTCCGTGTAATAGAATTGCCAATAATTAGGGCACTTTCAACAGGATACACAGTGGGTGTTTCACTGAGTGGAGAGAACCTGTTTAATGTTGTTATCGGAACGGAAGAGCAGTGTTTTGTCCCGTGACTACAGCGTCTCATGGTCACCCAGTTGCTCTGCTGCACGGGCTCTACAGCCGGAAGCGAACAATGTTCAGAGTTCACTAAGCTAGTCGCATCCAAAGCAGTATCTAAAGCCCACACGGTGTCATGATTCCTGTCCTGTGTTTCCCTTGTCTGGTGTGCACTTTTGTTATTTCCTGTTCTGTGCCATGTTTTGTAATCCTTTGTAGTCTTTCTTGTTTATTAGTCTCCCCAGGTGTTTCTTATTAACCACGCCCCCTTGTTACTTAGTTAAGCTTGTTTGTCTCTGTGTATTTATAGCCCTTGTGTTTCACTGGTTGTTGTACTGGTTCACTGGTTGTCAGTTGTTGTACATGTATGGGTGCTTCTAGTTCGGTCCTGCTCGTGGTTTTGTTTCTTTGTCCTTCGTGTTCTTTATTATTTGTACTACGTGCTTCTCCATTAAAACCCTGCATATAGATCCTCGCTTCCGCCTGCTTTCTCCGGCACACAACACACGGTGTCACGCTGAGGCAAGGATGAAGCAGAGAGAGAATCCAAGTGCAAGCATACATTTAATAAAACAAACAGGTAATCCAGGCGGAACACGGAACTCAGGACATGAACAGGTAACAGCTGCATTAAACAACGACCGACAACCAACAACTGAAGCACAGAGGTTTAAATATACAGACAAACAAGCTAAACAAGATAACAAGGGGGTGTGGCTAAATAGAAACACCTGGGAGAACTAATAAGCAAGAAAAACTACAAAGGACTACAAAACATGACACAGAACAGGAAATAACAAAAGTGCACACAAGACAAGGGAAACACAGGACAGGAAACATTACATAGCCCCCCACCTAAGGAGTGGATTCCAGACACTCCTCAGAAGAAAAAAAAAAAAAAAAAAAGTCCAGGAGGGTGGTGGGTCTGATCCGGGGGCGGGACGGGGGGCCAGGCCCGTGGAGCGGAAGAGGGCCTGAAGACTCCGGCAGGGCAGAAGGCCAGGGCGGAGCAAGCTGTGCAGGCGACCAGGGCGGAGCAGGCTGTGCAGGCGGCCAGGGCGGAGCAGGCTGTGCAGGCGGCCAGGGCGGAGCAGGCTGTGCAGGCGGCCAGGGCGGTGCAGTAGGTGCAGGCGAACAGGGTGGAGGCGACCCTTCAGGCGGCCAGGGAGGAGACGACCCTTCAGGCGACCATGGCACAGGAACAGACACCGGCTCAGAGGAGACCATCTTGTCCGAAGACACAGGCGTGGTTTCGGCCATCATGTCCGAAGACACAGGCGTGGAGTCGGCCATCTTGTCCGAAGACACAGGCGTGGAGTCGGCCATCTTGTCCGAAGACACAGGCGTGGAGTCGGCCATCTTGTCCGAAGACACAGGCGTGGAGTCGGCCATCTTGTCCGAAGACACAGGCGTGGAGTCGGCCATCTTGTCCGAAGACACAGGCGTGGAGTCGGCCATCTTGTCCGAAGACACAGGCGTGGAGTCGGCCATCTTGTCCGAAGACACAGGCGTGGAGTCGGCCATCTTGTCCGAAGACACAGGCGTGGAGTCGGCCATCTTGTCCGAAGACCCCTCGGGCGGCCACGGCGGTGAAGACCCTTCGGGCGGCCACGGCGGTGAAGACCCTTCGGGCGGCCACGGCGGAGAAGACCCTTCGGGCGGCCACGGCGGAGAAGACCCCTTGGGCGGCCAGGGCGGAGATGACCCCTTGGGCGGCCAGGGCGGAGACGACCCTTCGGGCAGCCAGGGCGGATCGGGCTGGTCCGGAGGTGTATTGCCCCCCCCCCAAAATTTTCTTGGGGAGGCTCCCCGGTAAAGAGTCCTGGACCAGCGATGAAGAGGGCTTTGAGCTGGGCAGGACCAGCGGCGAAGAGGGCTCTGAGCTGGGCAGGACCAGCGATGAAGAGGGTTCTGAGCTGGGCAGAACCAGCGGCGAAGAGAGCTCTGAACTGGGCAGGACCAGCGATGAAGAGGGCTCTGAGCTGGGCAGGACCAGTGGCGAAGAGGGCTCTGAACTGGGCAGGACCAGCGGCGAAGAGAGCTCTGAACTGGGCGGAACCAGCGGCGAAGAGGGCTCTGAACTGGGCAGGACCAGCGGCGAAGAGAGCTCTGAACTGGGCGGAACCAGCGGCGAAGAGGGCTCTGAGCTGGGCGGAACCAGCGATGAAGAGGACTCTGAGCTGGGCAGGACCACCGGCGAAGGAGACTCTGGGCTGGCGTGAAGTGCAGGCTTGGCTGGACTGGCGTGAAGCTCTGGATCAGCAGAAGCGACGTGAACAGTCTCTGGATCAGCAGAAGCGACGTGAACAGTCTCTGGATCAGCAGAAGCGACGTGAACAGTCTCTGGATCAGCAGAAGCGACGTGAACAGTCTCTGGATCAGCAGAAGCGACGTGAACAGTCTCTGGATCAGCAGAAGCGACGTGAACAGTCTCTGGATCGGCAGAAGTGACGGCAGGCATCCTGGGGATAAGAATCAGGCGTGGCTGCCTTCTTGGCTGGAGACACTCAGGCGTCATGGCGGCGGCCATCCTGGGAATCAGAATCAGGCGTGGCCGCCTACTTGGCTGGAGATTCCCGCTTAATGCTGCTGGATTCATCTTTGGTCGGTCGTTCTGTCACGCTGAGGCAAGGATGAAGCAGAGAGAGAATCCAAGTGCAAGCATACATTTAATAAAACAAACAGGTAATCCAGGCGGAACACGGAACTCAGGACATGAACAGGTAACAGCTACATTAAACAACGACCGACAACCAACAACTGAAGCACAGAGGTTTAAATATACAGACAAACAAGCTAAACAAGATAACAAGGGGGTGTGGCTAAATAGAAACACCTGGGAGAACTAATAAGCAAGAAAAACTACAAAGGACTACAAAACATGACACAGAACAGGAAATAACAAAAGTGCACACAAGACAAGGGAAACACAGGACAGGAAACATTACACACGGCAGCAAGACAGCGTACATAATCCATGTAATTATTTTTTTCCACCTCTTTCAAATATTAGGCGTGCAGGAAAAGCTATATAGTTTGACATTCATCAATAAATACACATTTCCCAGAACATTTTAGAATACATTTTACTGCTGTAAATCTATTTTGACAACTTGAAGATCTCCCTTAACAATTTTTTGAGACATTTTAAGGTAAAAAACATTTTTTTATACAGTTATTAACGTTGTTGCTGCTTTTTTCATATTCCTTGCTTTGTATAAATGTTAAAAAAATAAAATAAAATAAAAAATAACAAATATTTTGATGGAAAAAGAAAAGCCATAAAAAGAAAATAAATCCACTTGTGGGTATTGACCAGCATTTTTAATATCAGTGTATCCCTATAAAGTATCCACAAAGAGGTCCTCGGCCTCGAAAAGGTTGAAAATGCCTGACCTTCACAAAGACGCACATCAAATATGACTGTTCCCATCTATCCACAAAGTCCAGTCCTTTCCTTCTTTTGCCAGCTAGTTTATTGTGTTCAAAACACTTTTCTCTCTATTTCTTTTTTAATAATTTTGAAGGTTATATGATACATACTGATGATAGATGTTGGACTGAATAAAAGACCCAGAAGAACAAAGGATGCTCATCTTCATCTCTCTTTTACTCACACACACAGACTGTAAATGGGGAATTTAGATTCCAAGGCTGCACTATTCTTCAAGAGAATGTCTTCAGCGAGAGCGGAATGTGCAGTTGAAATGAAGTGAATGGAGGGTGTTAGCTGGGCTTATGGGTGCGTGTGCTACATCTGTAGAGTGACAAACGTTTGCGGCACATATTCAGGGTTTGCAGATATATGCAAGTCATTTTCAGTTGTCTGAGAGAGCTAATTTGAAACTGACAGATTTCTTATTACAGGACATTAATTGCAAGCTGTCTTAGAGCTGTACCCAATTTAATTTGAGAGAAAAGTATGCCAACAGTATGAAGAGGTGTCATTAGGCCAACAGTGTGGCTGGGTTTCATTTGTTTTTTTTGTAACTGTGTGCAGGTGAATGTGAGAAACCGGTGTACACAAACTAGTTGTTATTGTATATGCAAATAATGTTTTGTAAATATTGAATTTTTTCAGCATATTTGTAAATGAAAAACTAAACTTAAACAGGTTGAGATAATAAATGAACAAATAAAATAATAAATGATACATTTATTCATTAGTAATTATACATTTAGGTACTGAGTAATAATAATTAACTATGCACATACTATAGGGTTAGTTGCATATAATTATGCAGTTACTTTAGTAACTAAATGTAACATGCAACAAGGACACTGTAAAATAAAGTGTTACAGAGACTTCTTTAAAAAACATTTATATATACTACACTCACTGGCCACTTTATTAGGTACATCTTGCTAGTGCCAGATTGGACCCCCTTGGAACTGCCTTAATTCTTCATGGCATAGATTCAACAAGGTTCTGGAAACATTCCTCAGAGATTTTGGATCATATTGACATGACAGCATCACGCAGTTGCTGCAGATTTGTCGGCTGCACATATACAAGTCTCATCCCAAAGGTGCTCTATTGGATTGAGATCTTGTGACTGTGGAGGCCATTTGAGTGTAGTGAACTCATTGTCATGTTCAAGAAACCAGTTTGAGAAGATTTGAGCTTTGTGACATGGCACATTATCCTACTGGAAGTAGCCATCAGAAGATGGATGTGTTCATCTGCTGCTGTAGCCCATTTGCTTCAAGGTTGATGTGTTGTGCATTCAGAGATGCTCTACTGTAGACCTCGGTTGTAACGAGTGGTTAATTTGAGTTACTGTTGCCTTTCAGCTCAAACCAGTCTGGCCATTCTCTGGCATCAACAAGGCATCAGCAGTTTCTGAAATACTCAGACCAGCCCGTTTGGCTCCAATAACCATGCCATGTTCAAAGTCACTTAAATCACCTTTCTTCCCCATTCTGATGCACAGTTTGAACTTCAGCAGATCACCTTGACCATGTCTGAATGCCTGAGCATTGAGAAGCATTGAGATGTTGCCATGTGATTGGCTGATTAGATATTTGCGTTAACAAGCAGTTGAACAGGTGTACCTAATAAAGTGTCCGGTGAGTGTATATAAAACCTTGACACAAATTTGACATGGAAGTAGATCTCGAGTCACCATCTGAGGCTGTCAACACGACTCAGATGTGTGTGCTACTCCTTTCTCTCTTTCATGTCTCCCCAATCTCTCTCAACAGAAAATGAAATATCAGTTGGATCCTGTGTGCATGTGAAAAGCTCCTCTCAGCCGTACCTGCCTGCCCACTTGTGCCCCTCTGCGAGATTTTTTCATATCTTCCCTCATACTTTCCCATACACCTCTTGTGCATAGGGCATGGTGATGAAGCATTGCTTGTCACAGAACCTATAATATCTGTCTTCTAACATATATTTTTCTGTCTGAGATGCAAACATAACTCAGCCTTCCTTAAATTCATGTGTCAAGAGCATTCAGCTCATTTCTGTGCTAAAAAACCTTCTTCCTGGTATGTGTTAAGACAGCAACTGTCAGGATTCTTCATTCTACTTATCCTCTCATTAACTCTCTTATAATTCTCTCATAGCGCTACTATTGCCTGTCTATTCAGCCAAACAGCATTTACAGTGACTCTAATGTCTCGATTCTGAAAACTGCATAATATACTTGTCACTTTCCATGAGTGGAAATATAGAGATTTTAAGTAAATGTGTGAGTGTTTTTCTGCCCTTTCTGAGAAACGTATTCATCCATGTTCTTTGAAGAAACCCATTACTGCCTCACCCACACACGAGAATGTTTTACTATACTGTAGGTCTCATGAGTAAAACATTGTAAAATCAAAAGTAGAGATGAACAGAGAAACAAAGTAATAATACTTTTATTATAAATGAAAACATTACAAACCTGAGAGACTCTTAAGGGAGTTGTGGTTGTGTGCTTTGTGAGTTTATTGCAAGTGTGCTGCACAAGTCCTGAAAAGTGAAGCCAAAACGTTTCGATCGCCTCCACGTGGCTGGATGCAGATAGGTAATAAACCCCGCCCTCTCCATGTAATCCAATGGGACGTGAGACAAATTAAACAACCAAATTACACTTCAAATAAATTTTTTTCCAAAGATGGTTTCTGTCATTTTAGGTCGTTTTTTATCATGCTGTTTTTTTTTAAATAAGTTTGTTTTAGTTAGTTATTTGATGCTATAAAAACGGGGGGTTGACGTCATGGTTGACAGCTGTGATTGACAGCTTCTCTGAACGAAATTGTCACTGAGGCACCAACAGACTTTTGGGGGGTTTTCGGGAGGAGATTGGAGCTTCAACTTTAATTTCTATATTTCCATTGCTGTTTATTTCACACCAACATAATGATTGTTCTGCAGTAAACCATACTAACTGATTATGCGGGAGTGTGGCTGGGGCCTTGGCTCTACTTCACGCTCACTAATGCGCAGACTCGGGCTCCAAGATGTCAGTGCCATATTTGGACATTGGTGGATACACCTTTTCTACAATGGAAGAGAGTGGTGCAACGTCCATCTTTTTTTACAGTCTATGGTTTATTGTAGCTACATGAATTGGTGAGAGAAATATTGCAATGTACAGAACAAATACAGCATAGACTTGTATTTACATCACACTTCCATGTTCGAAAAGCAGAAGCTTCAAATAGTAGTGCAAAAATTTCCGCTACAGCCTGTATTTATGGCTGTGCCCATAGCACAGGATTGTTATGATTTATGTACAATTCAGCACAAATTATTCTAAAGACACCGACCTCAGTTTACAACCATTAATTGAGTGAAAACAACAAAGAAAAAAAGGTGCCATAATATTCCGGCAGATATTTTGTGATTTAAAAGGGTGTGCACAAGCCATACTGTGTGGCTGACGCAAACTGTTAGTAAATCTGGCCCTAAATGTCACAGACTCCAAACTTTTGAATGGTATACAATTGATTATATTAAACATAATTGTAAATGGTGTAATATAAGTTTAAAAAAAAGAATGTATTCTGATTTTGAAAAAGGGGAATGATGAAAGGATTAGGATGGAGTTAAAGGTCAGACTGAAACAGTAAGTGAAATAGGGATATGAACATATGACACAGAATGAGGCGTGCTTATGGTTGGATGGATCTGGATCAAAGCTGGATCCTTGAATCAGAGTCAGAACAGCAGACTAACTGGTTACAAACACATATCGATGCAGACTTGTTACTGTTCTGTCAGTTCTGTCATGGTGCAATATATCAAGCTCTTATTACATCAACCTTTAGTCACTATGGCCCCAAGGTTTGGATCTCTCTCCCAGAAAACCTACGAGCTGTCACATGCTTTCAAAAATAATCTGTCACCATCATTCCAAGACTAAGAGAAGATTCCAGTACCTCTTAAATGAATAATAAAAGTTTGTGCCATAAAATAATTTTAAAATCATCCTTTGAAATTCACAAAATATGTTTTTTTTCTGCTTTTTTGGCAAGCACCACTAAATATATATATTATTTTTGCAGTTAGATGCTGAACTCTGTGTTGAACTATATCTGAGTGCAGCTAATGTGTTTTGCAGTGCCTGACCTCAAAATAGTACTAATTCAGAGCATCATGAGGACTTGCACAAAAACACAGTGTTTTTATGGTAATTCATTTTCACCTTAATCTCTGTCTCTTCTTAAATTATAATGGTTTAATTTTATATGAAAAATGTCCATTTATTTTATTGCCTGCCATTTTAATTAACCAGCATCTCATACAAATATTTCCACAACATTGCTCAAAAACATGACCTTTTTCTCACAAACAGCCTGTGATCACCTCCGAGCTAAAAAATAAAATAAAATTACATTTTCACTCACAACTGTGACTTTATTTCTTTGCAATTTTGACTTTATTTCTTGTAATTGTGACTTAACTTATGTGACTTAACACTGTTCAAAAGTTTGGGAGAAAGGATTTAATAAAGAAATTAATACTTTTATTCAAGGATTAAATTGATCAAAAGTGATGGTAAATAAATTTATAATGTTACACAAGATTTCCATTTAAAGGTGCACTATGTAACTTTTTTTGGTGCAAAATTAACACAATTGAAATAATGAGTCAACACACCATCGATCCTTCCTCCAAAACATGTTGTTGTCTTACCCTGATTAACTATGGTAACCCCGTCATAAGTGTTTATATTTTAGGCTGAGCGAGATGCTTTTCAAACAAAATTGCATACTTCCGTCACTCATCTGTGCATGTCTCTGAAAATAGAGTAAAGTTGCTTTGGATACTTTGGCGTATGTGGGAGTGGCATTGGTTAGTCACAATGAGTGAGAAAGGTTGACATGGAGCAGCTAGAACCTACAGGAATTCACCTGTTAAAAAAAATGCAGAACAGAGGAGTTTCTGCTTGTAAAAAGAGAACGTGACAGAGCTCGTAATAAAACAAGAATCAAGACTGGAGATGGCAAGAACTGATGAATTTGAAATGTTGTAAAAGCGATAAGATGTTTTTATCAACAGGTGAGTAAGGTAACAGATAAATTGCCATATGTAGCTCTCTAACAGAGTTAGACAAAGCATTATCTATTGTGAAGGGTCATTTCATTATGGTTGCTATAGCGCTGTACTGGAATTTATTTTCAAAGAAGCACTGTGTCTATTAATGTGTTTAGCTACAGTACCATCTTCAGCTAGTCAGCTTGAGATCCTCTCCCTCTAAACTGGTTGTGACGAGGTTCAGTGTTATATTGATAGGAAGGAAGAAGACTGGGGTCGGCTTGACTGGGACACTCACGTTTTATTCTCCGTTCACAATATACAAACAAAAAGGTGCGCACGTAGCGCCTTCACCGTGCCAAGCACAGCACTCACAAACACAATATCAAAGTCAACTTTTCTCTCAGTCTCTGCAGCGTCCGTGTGAGGTCCCAGTCCAACTCTCTCTCTCATCTCCTCCCGATTGCTGGCTTATATCCAGTCTCTCCACGCCAATCACTGCAATCAGACACAGGTGTTCATCATTTTGCACTTGACCTACTTACTCACCGATCGGCCCCCTCCTTTCTCTCCCGCTACAGACTTCGCAAAACCACGCCCCCCTCGCCACATACCCCCACCGCCCGACTCAGGCCGGGGAGCCATCCGCTCCGCACCCTCTACCTCCTGGGACAGGACTGCGCCCATCCCCCTGTCCGAAGCGTCGGTCTGTAGAATAAAAGGGAGAGAGAAGTCAGGGGCATGTAAGAGCGGTCCACCACATAAAGCAGCCTTTATCTGGGTAAAAGCCCGCTGACACTGCTCCGTCCATTGAACCGTATCGGGTACTTCCTTTTTAGTCAGATCAGTCAGCGGGCTGGCGAGGTCCGAATAATTAGGCACAAACCTTCTGTAATAACCCGCCAGCCCCAGGAACTGTCTAACCTCCTTTTTGGTCTTGGGTCTCGGACAAGTCGCAACTGCTGCCGTCTTATCAATTTGGGGACGCACTTGACCATGACCCAAGTGGAAGCCCAGATATCTAACTTCCACCCGCCCAATTGCACATTTTTTCGGATTGGCCGTGAGTCCAGCCCGTCTCAACGTCTTCAGGACAGCCCGCACTTGCTGCATATGACGCTGCCAGTCACCACTATAGATGATGATATCATCCAAGTAGGCAGCGGCATATGCAGCATGCGGTCGGAGAATCCTGTCCATCAGACGCTGAAACGTTGCCGGAGCCCCAAACAACCCGAAAGGAAGCGTGACAAATTGGTGTAATCCAAACGGCGTGGTGAAAGCTGTTTTTTCTTTGGATATGGGAGATAAGGGGATCTGCCAATATCCTTTGGTTAAGTCCAATGTCGAATAAAATCGAGCAGTACCCAGCCGATCAAGCAATTCGTCAACCCTTGGCATTGGATAAGCGTCGAACTTCGACACAGCATTCACCTTCCTGTAATCTACACAGAACCGGACCGAGCCGTCCGTTTTAGGAACTAAAACTATCGGGCTCGCCCAGTCACTGTTAGATTCTTCTATTACTCCCAAATCTAGCATTGCCTCTAATTCGCTTTGCACAATTTTCTTTTTGTGCTCTGGCAGGCGATACGGCCGGCTGCGAACCACCACGCCCGGCTCGGTCTCAACGTGGTGTTGAATGAGGTCCGTTCGACCAGGCAGGGGCGAGAACACATCAGCAAATTCTGCTTGTAAATTCCTCACATCAGTGAGTTGGGATGGTGAGAGGTGGTCTCCTCCAGCGGCCAGGGCGAGAGATTTTGTTTTTACATTCGCCTCTGGTCCGAGATCCTCCTCTCCACTCACTACCATCGCCAGCATCACTGATTCCACCTCAGACCATTTTTTAAGAAGGTTGAGGTGGTAAATTTGATGTGCCCCGCCCCTATCTGTTCGTACTACCTCATAGTTAAGATCTCCAATTCGCCATGTGACCTCAAAGGGTCCTTGCCACTTTGCGAGTAATTCGAACTAGAAGTAGGGAGTAATACAAGCACTTTCTCTCCCGGTGCGAATTGACGCAGTCTAGCCCCCCTGTTGTACAGCCGACTGTAACAAATTCTCCCTTGACAGCCGCCCCAAAGTGTGGAGTTTTGTTCTCAGGTCCAGGACATACTGAATTTCGTTTTTACTAGTTGAAGTCTGAAGTCTCTCTAAGGACGTCCAACACCCCGCGGGGCTGACGTCCATAAAGAAGCTCGAAGGGGGAAAACCCCGTGGAGGCTTGGGGGACCTCCCGTACAGCGAACAAGAGGGGTTCTAACCATCGATCCCAATTTTTGGCGTCTTCTTGTACAAACTTTCGAATCATGGATTTCAAAGTGCGGTTAAATCGTTCGACCAGCCCGTCTGTTTGTGGGTGATAGACACTGGTCCGGATCGATTTAATGCCCAATAATTCGTAAAGTTCGCGTATAGTTCGTGACATAAACGCCGTGCCTTGATCGGTGAGAATCTCTTTCGGGATTCCCACCCGGGAGATTAACTGAAACAGAGCGCTCGCCACGCTTTTTGCGGAATTAGTGCGAAGCGGTACTGCCTCAGGATATCGCGTTGCTTAGTCCACCAGGACCAACGCAAAGCGATGTCCCCGTGCTGACCGTTTTAATGGCCCGATGAGGTCCATACCAATTCATTCGAAGGGGACCTGCATCAACGGAATAGGGCACAATGGTGCTTTTGGGTTGGCCGGTGGATTCACCAACTGACATTCACGACAAGACGCACACCACTTGCGTACATTCTCGTGAATGCCCGGCCAAAAGAACCGGGCCATGAGACGGTTTAGTGTCGCTGTTTGTCCTAAATGCCCGGCCATTGGATTAGAATGAGCCGCCTGGAAGAGCATTTCCCGACGGCTTTTGGGTACCAACAACTGAATTGTATCCTGCTTTGACTGGGCGTCTTGGGCCACCCGATACAACTTATCTTTTATAATTGTGAAATATGGATAGGAGAGCGGTTGGTCAGTGTTGAGAAGCTGACCGTCGATAGAGCGAACCTGATCAAATGCATGTTTCAGCGAGTCATCCTGGGACTGCTCCAGGGGAAAATCATCGCGCTCTGTGAGGATGGTTCTCTCCAGAGCGCTCTGTTCCCCTGAACCAGTACCCAGAGGTTCCGGATCAGCCTCTCCCAACTGAGCAACCGCCACCTTCCTCTTATCCTTTTTCTCCCAAGAAGCATCCGCACATAAATAACCCAATAATTCATTAAACGCTGGCCAATCTGTCCCCAGAATCAGCGGATGCCGGAGGTGCGGGTTAATCGCCACCTCCACACTATGTTTTTGACCCCTAAATTGAATATCCACGGGCATTAATGGATAATTCACCACTTCCCCGTGCACACACCGTACCTTAACCATGCAGCTATTATCTAATGCCTTAGGCTGAATCAGGCTTTGGTGGATAGAGGTTTGGTTACAGCCTGAATCCACCAGAGCCTGAAAAGTACCCCCCTTTATACTCACGGGTATTTGGTACAGGCCAGCTTGATCGGGGGCAGCTTGCGGCGCATCGGGGACCCGGACCAGTGTCCCCACCTCCATCACTGGACACCGGTCAATAAAATGACCCGGGTCCCCGCAGCGCCAACAAGCCGGCCCGGACTTCCCCGCCGCTCCAGTGGCAGGAAGCGGGTCAAGGAATTGTCGTGGAGAGAGTGGCAGCGCAGCTGGTGGAGTGCGCTTCCTTCCTGGGTTTCAGCACCAGTGTGACGAGGTTCAGTGTTATTGTTACGATCCCTGGTCTAGGTCAGGAACGCAACATAAACAACAAAACAATACTTTTTAGTTAGACTTGTTTATTGTCTTTTCTTGCTCTTTTGTTTGCCTTCAGAGCGGTGTACTTCAAATTTTTACAAAACAATCTCTTGAAAAGAGAGAATCAAACAAACCAAACAAACAAAGAAAAGATTAGAAGCAAAAAAATCTTCAGGGGTGAGCTAATGCCAAAACAATAAACAAACAGAACTAACTCTCCCACAAAAAAACTAACTTCCCTATGAATCATAAAATAAAAGAAACAAAACATACAATAACATACCCTATCTCCTTAACTAACCAAAACAGGAGAAAAAGTAACGGCCTTTTGGCCTACAAAGAAAAACAAGGCACTCACCCCCTACTGCTTCTCACAACAAGTACACTTTTACAGGTGGAATCATTATGGCCTTGATGTTTTTAGGAACAAATCACAAGTGGCTAACAGCACTCTGTTAACATACAAAGGAGCACAGCAATCACAATCTATTGTGCTACATGTTCACCAGCTAACACACAGTACAACAACAAGTGCAGTCAAAGAGGCAGAGAGCTCCCTCCAGAGGAATTCCAGGGGATTTATAGTCCAAGCCTCTTTCTCTGGTCCAACCACCAACGGCTTCTCATTAAGTCCAGGACCAATCCTAAGGAGAAGGAGACAGCAGGAACAGCAACAAAAGCATCACAACCGTAACAGTTATATCGATAGGAAGGAAGAAGACAGGGGTCGGCTTGACTGGGACACTCACGTTTTATTCTCCGTTCACAATATACAAACATGTTTTCACAAAAATATTAAGCAGCATAACCATTTTCAACCGATAATAATAATAAATGTTTCTTGCGCACAGAATCAGAATATTAAAATGATTTCTGAAGGATCATGTGACAGAAACTAGAGTAATAGCACAGTATTACCGATTGTACTGTATATTTGATTAAATAAATGAAATGGAGCCTTGGTGAACATAAAAGACATCTTTCAAAAACTTATAGAAACTTTTGAACGGTAGTGTATATTTCACAACTTTGACATTATTTCTCATAATTTTGGCTTAAGATATCACACTGTGACTTTATATCTTGCAATTGCAACTTACTCAAAGTGTGAGTTTTAATTCTTATTTTAAACTATAACCCAATAACCCTTTTTTTAAAATCTGAATTAGAAAGGTGCTTCCATGCATACTGTAGTCCTTACACATCCCAAATGGATTAATGTGAGTCTATAGAGTAAATCTGGAACCCTCAGACGTACGTCCTACAAATCTAATAGACTCTAATGAGTGTGGTTGAGGGTAAAAGATAAGGCTGTGCAAAAAAAGCCTCACAGCTCTTCACGTTTACAGAGACGTACGCTAGGGAAATGGTGTATAACGTTTAACATCCCTGAAGCACGCCTGAGGCCACGGTAATACTCACATGTTGCAGGTCAGGGCTGCTGGTGCAATTTAGAGCATTTAATTATCTTAAACTCAGGCCGAGAGAGGGTCTAAGGAACGTCACCAAGGGTGAAAGGACTCTGACTAACTACCGATAAATAAACTCTGAGAACAGTAAGCTGTCAGCGTGTCTGCGAGACCCTCAACAAATAATTAGTGAGCTTCAGCCACTCGTAGAGAAATATAGACACACACACACGCACACAGCCACACACACAATTTCTTTAATGCTAAATTCAACTTGTTCATGGATCTGTCAACCATGTACGGGCTCTTGGCAAACATTCAAATGCCACCACCTTCTCAATTTTACCTTCTATCAGTCTTTCTGTCATTCTTTCTCGTAGTCCTCATCTTTCTTCTCTTTGTCACTTGTCATTACTGTCTGTAAATGCCAGCTGATAGAGCAGCCATAAATCCACTCCTTCCCTGCGCACCTGTCAAATTCATCTTCTTGGGTCTCAAACACAAAGAAAAGATAACATCTTGAGCATTACTTAAAGAAGGTCTTTTGAAAGAATTATTTTAAAAATAGATTCAAATATGAGGGTACCAACTAACATGCCTGCTTTAATTAGTCAAGCGCTACTTACAGTAATTAATGCAGCGAGCTTATGGTATGCTAATCAGACGTTATAACAAGGGAATCCTCCAGTCTTAATGCATTCCTTAAAAGGAAAGTTCACCCAAAAAGGTCAATTCTGTGATTATTTACTCACCCTTATGTCATTCCAAACCTGTATGATTGTGTTTCTTCTGTGAATCACAAAAGATATTTTGAAAAATGTCAAAAACAGTTTGTTGCAGAAAAAATCCTTTAAAATATACAGGTTTGAAACGACATGAGGGTGAGTAAATGATTCAGCATTTTCATTTTTCGGGTGAACTATCCCTTTAATCCTTTAAATAACTGCATGTCTGAGTACTCCCATAATCCCAAGTGTTTAAGCAAGATTTCAATCATGTCTGTCTAGAGAGCTCTGAGTGTAAAGTCACATTATTCATCTTATCTTCTTGTACTGTGGTTCTGTGTTGCTGTGGCACAGAATTTATGTGCGGTAAATATGCCAACATTAAATATAAACCAAACATATGCTCACCAGGCAGATTTTCGTGTTTAAATTGATCACTTTCATTATAAACGACTGAAGACTAAAAGTGCAAAAGCTATCACAGGTATGCTTCTTTGCATAATACATGAACCAGTCTGTCATATTCTCCATTTCTATTGTGGGTTTATACAATGTGCTGTCTCTCTGATGAAGTTAACAGACTAATTAAGACTAAGGAAAACTTGTTTCCCAAGGGCAGCCTCTCCAATCCGCTGCTAATTAAATCTATGGAGTGTGAGTGATACACAGCCAGATCGGATGTGATGGCACATTCTTGGATGAGGCTGAGACAGTCTAAGACATGAAAAGAAAGGGAGAGGGGCTTGATACTCATCATTGTGTAATGGATAATAATAAGTCATTGCAGAACTCTTACTCGTGTAGAAATACATGAAATGGAGAAAGAATCTTGGAAAAAGAAAGAGAAACAGAGCATTGCTCTGACAAAAAAAAAAAAAACAAGTTTAAAAGTCCATAATATTATGACCAAGCTGGGAGCAAGACTGACTGTGTGATACAGTATCAACGGTCTTTTATGTCAGGCTGTAAAATATGTCATGACTTTGGTCATGATTGACAGCGTTGCCTTGGCATTTTAAATCATCAGTCATGCCATGGTTTAACATCCTCATTGAAATGTGATTGAAATGGTATTGAACAAATGTAATGTTCAACTATCAATTATGCGACTGTACTATCAATACACTACCATTCAAAAGTTTGGGGTCGGTATGATTTTTTTTAATGTCTTACTCACTCAGGCTGTATTTATTTGATCAAAAATACAGTAAAATTTTAATTTTCAGCAGCCATTACAGCATTGTTCAGTGTCACATGATCCTTCAGAAACATTCTAATATGCTGATTTATTTTTATTAATATCAATATTGAACAGTTAAATGCTGCTTGATATTTTTGTTGAAACTGATCTTTTTTTAGGATGCAGAACAAGAGCATTTAATACAATTAAAAATATTTTTTACATTTACCACCAATTTACTGTCACTTTTGATCAGTTTTATGCATTCTTGCTGAATAAAAGTATTAATTTCTTTCACAAAAAAACAAAAAACAAAAAAAACATTTCCAGGGTTCTCAGAAGCTTTATGTTAGGTAAACTTCTATAGTGGTTAACTCTTAGAAGGAATGTGTAGAAAAAGTACACAAATTATGTGTAACACTCTTGACACATTTTGTGTGAATATTAACTAAAAATGTGTAGAAAAAAAATATATATTTTACACATACAGTATCTATGTGTAGTTTAAAAGTTAACACAACTTGGGAATTTACTCCAAGCATTTAACACAATATAAGTAGACTGATGTGCTTAGGCTACACACTTCATGTGTTATTTTTATAACACGACCGTTATTTAAATTAGCTAGTTGAACTGCAATAAAAGTCTAGGGACTTTGAGTGAACAGAATCCAGTTCCAGTCAGTTCAGTAGTAGATAATAGTCTGTTAATGACAGCAACTATTTTGTTTTTACTTCTATATTGTTGAAAATAAAACATTTATAACATAACACTTCGTTATCGACTACCCCTCGCGTCAAAACTGTTCGTGAAAACCACATTTTTACCAGGGAGGAGATGATTCGTGTCGAATCACGCCGGTGATGCTAGCCTAGCAAGATTCTTGAGGTAAGCTGTAGGCTATTGAATTCATATTTTTACTTATGTTTATTTACAAAAACAATATCTTCAGCTACTGTTATTTTAATACTTTAATACTTTAAAAGCTAGGTTACGACGAGATTTTGCGGAAAAAAAAATCTTCCATTGTCTTCTCATTCCACAGAGAATGAGAACGTGACATCACACGTTTCACTTCCACATTGCATTCCGGGAATATTCCGGGAATATCCACCATATTTGGTGGTTACACTATCCGTGCGGTACGGTTGAATAAATGGAGAAATAGGAAGCGAAAAGAAAGGGGCTCTATCGGGAGAGACAAAATAACAATGCCAGGCAGCGTTATTTAGAGAAACTGCTTGGCATCAACAACATGGACCCGAACGACCTGCAGCTACAGAATGGATGAAAGACCCAGAAGCACTACCACCTTTCACACACCCTGACATAGTCAATTACCTGGTTTATGGTATCAGTGCCTACACAATGCAAAGCTTTAAGTCATTAGAAGCTTATGAATATTTCTGATGCGGCTGGGTGCAACTTACAAACCCACAAACTGCGAGAGCTCAGTCATACTTGAGGTTTCAGGCATCATTTATATTTGGAAAAAAAAGTGATATGAATCGGATGTGCATTTGGACCTGCCGTGTATGCGGACAGATCGGACATCCCCTGTCAATGCGAGTCATACGTCATTGGACAAAAGTGTCTTTTTGAAACAGTTTGCAGTACAGATATATCTATAACAAATTAAACAACTCTAGTTGACTAACAGAGTATTCATTTTGTTCATTTGTGTTAAATAAAAAGTGATTTGGCGCTGAAATATGTTGCTTTTGAAATCATGAGTGCTCCTTGTCACTACTGTCAGTTTATTGTCAAGCAGTTTCTCTAAATAACGCTGCCTAGCGTTGTTATTTTGTCTCTCCCGATAGAGCCCATTTTCTTTCGCTTCCTCCTTCTCCATATCCTCCCAAGAAACTGCGGTGTATCGCTAAAATGTAAACAAATACTAAGCTGCGCTCTCTTTCTTTCGCTATTTCTCTCGGTCTCACTGTCGAAGTAACCATGGCAACGGATAGCGTAACCACCTAATATGGCGGCACCTTCCCGGAATGCAACGCTGCGTGAAAAGATTGTGACGTAACTCCTCATTCTCTATAGAGAGCCTAAGTCCCTCCCCTCCGCTTCCGGCTCATGGGACCTTATGTCGGAAAAAATATGTATGGTAGTCAATGGCGAGAGACAACTTATCTTTTTATTCCGTCTGAACTGTGCCCTGAATTACACATATGATGTTTGTCAATTTAAAAGATAATTATGAAAGTCAAGAAAGTCGCAGTTTGTCATAAAACAGAAGAGTAACATTTAGTTTTATGTGAAAATCGCTCAATGAACTACATCTCTCGTCTCGCACTATATGTACATCACCATCCGTTGCTCGTATGTGTTCAGTCTGGTACAAAACACTCAGGCATGATGGCGTAACGTTACGATTGTAACGTAAGACTATAGAAAAAATGACAGACGTTAGCTTCAGTAAAGTTAGCTTCATTCATTGAGAGAAAAGGTATGACGTCACATGTGCTCCTTTTGAGTTTGTAGTCTTTGTAATTACGCATTGTCTTATACCTCAACAGTTTTACATCAAACTGCGACTTTCTTGACTTTAAAATGTATCTTTTAAATTGACACACATCATATGTGTAATTCAGGGCACAATTCAAACGAGATCAAAATATTTGTTGTCTCTCGCCATTGACTACCATACAATATTTTTCCGAATTAAGGTCCCATGGTGGTCCACCGGAAGGGGAGGGACTTAGGCTCTCTATAGTGTAGCTGAAGCATGGCTAAACCAAGCAGCTTTATGTTGATCAACGCTGCAAATTTGCATGGAAAACCCGATTCAAAAATCGACATCATTTTTTCCACTTTCACACGAAATTCACGATATTGAAGATACCTTTATAAATTAATGGATTTTGCACGCAAAATTTCGCCAAACAATTGTAAACATGACTGCACCTTTAGACTGTATATTGTACTCGATTTACAATACACAAAATGTTACCTGTACTCTTTATTGATTTGATTGTCTAAAATGTAGTCGTAGTGGATTTGAAAGTTTGCTGAAATGATTAGCAATATGTGATAAGTGCTCTTGAGCCACTGGTGCTGTGCAGTACTACTGTAGGTAGCATTCAATATATACATTTGCTAACTTTATATTAAATAAGTGACTTTTGCATTATGTCTAATATTTATTACACACCAAATGAACCAATCAGAAGATGGACCATTTTCTTTGTTCAGTCTCACCAGATTGAATTTATTCAGGTAAGCATTGCAGTAAAACTTACTAAATCATTAATTCATATCAAATCAAGCATTCTAAACACCTTTAGTTTTTATTTTTGCATTATTTTGATCTATTATTAGGCCGAAGAGTCCGACCTGACCAGAAAGAGTCCGACTCCGATCTGACCAGGAAGGTGCCTAATATGATTTCAGCATATCAGCGCACAGGTGGGTTAACTACTGAGGGAAAGAAAAATATCATCACATGGGGATTTCTTGCATGTATCTCACTGTGTATTTGTCTCAAACCGCTATCCCTTCACTGCAAACAAGCTGAAATTGGCTTAATCCTTGATTGCAGTATTTACGTCTATGAATCTCAGCATTTTTGGAGAGAATTAAGGAAATGTAAGTATTAATATCTGGTATCATTTAGTTTACAGTTCAGCTGAAATGTTTGAATATGCTGACAAAAGGGTATTACTTATAAATACATATTCTGAATTATAGTATGGTGGAGATTAAAAACAATTTGATGCTTGTGTAACTTTCTCCTCTCTCTCTTTCCCTCTTATATTTTTATATAGTGTTGGAACTGCGATCTTCTCTGAACAAGAACTGAGCACATTTGTGTTTGTGGACATGTATGCATCCATGAAACAGGGGACTGATGCATATGTCACTTTTCTGGAAACACTTCAGGAGTTTCAAAGTCGCGATCTGATTGGTTGAATTCTACAGGATGTCCGGGGATGTGTCGTGTTCTTTATCGGTCCGCCTGGAAACAAATGCCGTGACACCAAAAATGTTTGGAAATAAGTGAAATTATTTTGAAGGTGGGGTTGTGTGTCATGTAACCTATAATGAGATTGTGAAAATAACAGTTTTGGCATATGTTAGACATTTCCTTTTTGACTGCTTTAAATTGTATTGTTCTATTCTGGATTGGATTACATTTTTGATATTTCATTATAA
The DNA here is from genome assembly GCF_963993115.1 of Abramis brama. Taxonomy (NCBI): domain Eukaryota; kingdom Metazoa; phylum Chordata; class Actinopteri; order Cypriniformes; family Leuciscidae; genus Abramis; species Abramis brama. The sequence goes on along the minus strand of NC_139967.1, from coordinate 21,921,030 downwards.
TAAATAAGATAATCAACCACAGACTTTATATTTATTTTGTCAAATGCTAACGTTTTGTTTAGGATTTTAGCTTTAACACAATGTGTGTAGCAAGGATAGCACATAATGTAGTAATGTTACACATGTTTACACATCTTTATGTTAACCTTTCTGACACATTTAGTGTGTTAAACTCATTAACACAGTGAATGAGTTAAAATTAACACAAAACTAGTGGTCCTGGAACTCACCCATGAATGTGTAAATATTTAACACAGGTTGTGTCATTTTTAACACATTCTTTCTAAGACAGCAAATATAATTTTTGCATTTCCATTCACTCCAACAGGAAAAGAAAAAGAATCATGATAGCATTTCCATGACTTTCCAAAAGAGGAAAACATTTTACAGAGATTGATTACATTGGTCAGAAGAAAGAGACTCCCTCAGCCATTGTATTAGAAACACCCTTGCAACATTGTTAATTAATTTTGTCATTTACAGCCAAGGTAATATAAAACAAAGTGTGGCGTTATAAATAGCATATGTATGAAATTTAAGAAAGGAGAATATGAAAAACTTTACTTGTGTCACCACCAACAGTTGCAGGAAACACAATGAAGTATCTTTAATAATCCACTCAGGAGACAGGACAGGACAAATGAACACTGAAAAGACTGCAACTTAAATACAAAGCAAATGAGGGAAATAATGACAAACACCTGTGATGATTAATTATCTCCATATAATCTCCATAGTAAAGGCTAGAGTTAACATTAGCCTACTTGAAGCCACTTTTCTGAAAATTACACCTCAATCATACCTCTAGAGTGAAATTTATGTTATTTTTTACATTTATTTCTTCATTACTTCAATAGGTACTACTGCCCACGTCTGTGTGCTTGGCAAATGATGTGTAGTTAATTGGACAACCACTCTTAATTGTAAATTGTAAAGTTAATTGTACTTTACGTTGTAGAACAAAACAAAAGTCTCTCCAAGTAATGTTAACCACAGACCTTAATTTAGTCATTAATTGAAAACTGCAATTATAAAAGCACAGCAAACTCCAGAGAGAACCCATGTATACAAAATGCTATTTTTTTGTGCCTGGCTTTAGGATTATAGACTGAACAGATCTATGTAGACCGGCGAATTAACATCATGTCATGTGAACAGTCTGCACACACGTCTTTGGGTACACAGTTACAACTATTTTGCTATGTGTGCACATACACTACAACAATTAGATGGTTTTAACAGTGTATAGTGGTGTCTTTGATGACATTTAAGTGTGTGCTGAGAGAATGTTTAATCTCCTGAGATGTCACTGCAAGGCTATTGTAATTCTATATGCTCCACTTTTTTCCTCTCGCCCTTCATTATATTATATTGCAGGTCCATAAAAGATATAGAGCATTTACATGGAAAGAACACATAGAAGATCCATTAAGTCAAGAACACAGACAATAAAAATTATTAAAGAATTTATATTGAATAGATTGCAAACAGGTTGATGTTCCTGAATTGAAATTTGGCGGTATGGCTCTGTTCAGCAGCAGCAGCAGCATTAGGAAACGCTCACACAGTTTAGGACTGTGAGAGCTAAAATATCCCCCCTGTGAACAGAGCAGGCAACATGACATAAAGCAAATGCCACGTTGTGCATAAGGAGGAGCTGGGGAGGTGGCTGGCAGCAGAAGCAAGCAGCAAGCATGTATGAGCAAACTGAATGTGCTTTAAATAGGGTGCCTTGTTTGAGCTTTGGCCATTGAGCAGCGAGGGGAGTTAACGAGCTAATGCAGCTCAGCTGGAGCAGATCAGCTGACGGGACAGTGTTGTTAGCAAACAGCATTAGCAGCGTCTTGACTACCTGGCCTGCCAGAACTGACGCTGACGCTCAATTTATTACCAACCAGATGAATGCCCAAGATGTCATGCTTGTTTTATGCAGCCACATATACACACCAGTGCCCAAACCAGGAATAGCAAAGTCCACCTGTGAAAACCAAAGCAGAAATTGATGAGAAAATATGTAGGTGTGAACGTAAGTAGAAATTGTGATGACAAATGAAGGTGAAACAGAAAAAAAAAAGAATGAGCTGATGAAAGCAGAACATATGCTATGGACATGAATAGATTTGCATCTATTTCAAGACTTCACGTATCCTTCCATAACCCACTTGAGCGTCAATTTAAAGGAACACGCCGACTTTTGGGGACTTTAGCTTATTCACCGTATCCCCAGAGTTAGATAAGTCCATACATACCCTTTTCATCTCCGTGCGTGCCGTAACTCTGTCTGACGCACCCACCGCTAGCCTAGCTTAGCACAAAGACTGGAGGTAAACGGCTCCAGCTAGCATACTGCTCCCAATAAGTGACAAAATAATGCCAACATTTTCCTATTTACATGTTGTGATTTGTATAGTTACAAATAACAAGGTCACATGAGACACAGTCATCTTCTAACATACTGGGAACTATATTCTCAGAAGGCGCAGCACTGCTACTTGGGCGGAGTTTTTTTCATTGTCTGAGACCAAAGGTATAATGTATCTCAAAATATACTGACATGGAATCCAAATTATGTCCATGCCCATCTGAATCATTGTCTGTTCTCATTTTAATCAATGTCAAACAATCCAACTGGTCTGGACAGTGGTCTTATCTTTGACCTTATCATACCTGTTACAGTAGACCACTCATCTGGTAGTTGGCACTGTTGATCAAGAAAGTTGCTCTAGCTGGAAACTCTTGGTATAATACTCTAGCCGTTTAATTCCAACTGTAAGAATTAATGTACACACAACCATTGCAATTCAGTGCGGTACAGCTGCTCAGGTATGAAAAATATATATTTTTGGTGAAAAAACGATTAATTCACAAGACTGGAAAGGCCTATTTTTTGCCAGAACCCCTTCAGTGAAGCAGCATTTTAGACCTCCATTTAGTCAGAATACCAGATGGTCAAGATAGAGTCATTTTAGCTAAATAGCACCACAAGTAGGCCAGGTATCACACATTGTGCTGTTAATGTCACAGCATGACACTTAAACCGGGGTCCAATAGGGTTGTTAACAGTAATACAAGTTGCATTGGATACAAACATCTGTTTAGTAACTATTGCTCTCAGTCAATTTCTACATCAGCAGATCCTTCAGGATAACAGATTAGAGTCACTGACTGAACAAACATGTACATCTCTGGCTGCACTAAAAATCCAATATGAGTGTTCAAAATATCCACTTTATCAAAGGTTCTTCATGCACCTTGATTTATCAGCCCTGCTATCAGTGACGTTTACTTTACATAAAACATTCCATTCTGAATGAACATAGGAGACAAATTCACATGGGAGGTTACATTTTAAAATATTGGCAATCTGTAAGGCTATACTTACAGATTAACACAGACCCAGGTATGAGGAAATGTTAGCGAAGTCAAATAAATGTAAAAAGTAGACAAGGTTTGGGCTTGATTTAAAATTACAACTGAAAACATAGATTTAAGTGCAGAGAAATGCATTTCAGGTTTGCGCTTGCTTCCTGAGAAGAGTCCAATTTAATTGCAAACAAAATATAATAAATCAATTTAATTCCCACACTTTTCCTTTTAGGGCTGCCCTCAACTAAAGATTTTCTTGGTCGACTGTTAGACGTTCATTTATGGGCAAGCTCACACTACAGGACTGTAAGACTAGCTGAATTGCTGTGGTGCTCACACTACACAACATGGTTTCATGTCATCTGTCATTGTCTTTTCATAGCAGCGCGGATACTACGCATCACAATGCTAACGAGGTGCACAAACTACAACACATTTGGTCAAGAGGTAACAGCAAAAAAAAAAAAAAAAAAAACTTTCTCACAAAAATTCATGGAAGTGTTTACGAGATTTTTCCATTCATACCATCTGCACTGTGATTGGCTGGATTAGTTCCACATTAGTTACTACAAGATCATGTGGTGATAATATCAAATAGGTTCGAAAAATATCTGTGACTGCTCGAGGCTCAATCACGTTGCTGACCTGCTCATACTTAACCAGCATAAATTTGTCCGCAATCCGAGGGTTTATGTCACAGATGTTGGAAATCCTGCTGCGACAAAAAAATCCAGCCAAAAGTCGTAGAGATTGAGCTTGCCTTTAGCGCACATTTATGTCAGTGGTTCCCAAACTTTTTAGTGTGGTGTACCCCCTGGGGCATTTAACATCCTTCTGCATACCCCCTCACTTCCACTTAGACTGCAGTCACACCTTTTCCGTTAAAAGGGAAGTTCACCCAAAAGTGAAAATTCTGTTATCATTTTTCACCCTAAAGTTGTTCCAAACCTGTAAGAATTTCTTTCTTCTTCTGAAAAGAAGACATTTTGAAGAATATGGGTAACCAAACTGTTGGTTGTGAAAAAACAAACAAAAAAATACTATGGAAGTTGGTAGTTTGCCAGGTCTTTTCCCAACCCTCCCCACTACATGACTTGGGACTCACATAGACACACTCATTCACACCTACGGCCAATTTGGCATGTCCAATCCACCTAACCTGCATGTGTTTGGACTGTATTGGGGGAAAGAGAGCACCTGGATGAGGAATGCAAACTCTGCACGGAAAAGACTTCTGACTCAGCCGGGGCTTGAATCTTGAAGATATAAAAGATTGGATGACGCGCAATTTTCTTTTATTAAATCCAGACAAGACAGAGGTACTAATCATCGGTTCAAAAAAACGCCCATAAAACCTCTCACACTACAACTTTAACATAGTAGGATGTCCTGTTACTTTATCCTCTACAGTAAAAGACCTGGGTGTTATACTAGACTGCAACCTGTCTTTTGAAAATCATATTTCATATGTTATAAGAACAGCCTTTTTCCACCTTAGAAACACTGCTAAGCTACGTAACATGCTATCAGTTTCTGATGCAGAAAAGTTAGTTCATGCATTCATAACCTCGAGACTAGATTACTGTAATGCTTTATTAGCCGGTTGTCCTGCATCCTTAATAAACAAGCTACAGTTAGTCCAAAATGCCGCTGCTAGAGTTCTTACTAGATCAAGAAAATATGATCATATAACACCAATTTTATCATCACTAAATTGGTTACCTATAAAGTTCCGTATTAATTACAAGGTATTGCTACTGACTTATAAAGCCCTAAACGGCTTAGCTCCAGTCTATTTAACGGATCTTCTATCGCCCTATAATCCATTGCGCTCTTTAAGGTCACTAAATTCGAGGCTTCTGGCAGGGTGGGAATTATGTAATTTTAGGGGCAAGGCCATTTGGCCTCCACCTTTTCTTTTTTTTTAGGGGCACCAAGGCCATATGACAGGGCACAAAGGCCATTGAGTACAATTCGATGGTTTTCCCATTCAGATTGATACCATAACATCCTAATTTGGAATAAGACATGGGTTATGACTTTTTTAATAAAAAAAACATTTTTTAATGAGAGAGAGAGAGAGAGCCATTACATCCAGAAGGTATACACCCTCACACAACAATAGAAACAACATAAATGCCAATAAAAGCATTCAAAAACACCACAAATGCCAATAAAAGCATTCAAAATATTCATTCAGTCCTCTATATCATGTGAGTGTGAGAGAGAGAACCATTTCATCCAGAAGGTATACACCCTCACAATCATTATCGCTCAGCGCTCAACGCAGTTTGCTTCGCGCTCCACTCAAATCGCCCCCCGCTCGCTCCAAAAAAGGAAAAAAATCTACATGTATATCACTTGTAGTGGTCCCCAAGCTTTTTTTGCGCCACAGATTGGTTTAATATCAGACAATATTTTCACGGACCGGCCTTCAAGGTGTGGCGGATAAATACAACAAAATAAAATGATACGAACGGCATAAAAACTGGGGTATTTTTTTTTAGCCTATAATAATAAACGTGAATCCAATGTGTAGGCCTACTAGCAACTTTATTAGCAGCGTCCTCTAACATCGCGCCTAAAAACAACTGAGAAAGTCTGAACACAAACAAAATGCCCCCAAAAGAAAAGTCTGTGTCGTGTCTGTGTCGGCTGGAAAGATGCTGACTCGCGATCTTCGCAGTATTGAACGCGCCAGATTGAAATGCACATTTCATACGGATTACATAAGAGAGAAGTCTGTTTTCTTTCATTTTGAATTGTTCTGTTTAAAAGTAGACATTTCAAGCTTTATATATATGTCTCAGGTCTGTGAGGCAAGTAGGCTATACGCTGAGTTTCGGTTCATTTATGAGACAAGCTCCAGTTTCGCCGGCGCCTTCGTGTCGTGATTATCTATTTTCTAATATATTCACTTCTAATTTATTAAATCCAGACAATTGGTTGATGAAACATTGATTAAAATTAAGATACAATTAATACAAAACGAAATTAAATTTAAAGACAGACTTTGTGCTTTCTGCTTGAGGTCTCTGTGAAAGTTTTATAAAGCAGTTTTTTAGTGCCGCTTTCAGAGCGCTCACGTCCGTAACGGAGAACTGTCCAGTCTGTAACATTTTTTTTTTTTTTTTTGTGAAATAAATTTCTAAATAAATGCGACTTAGGCTAGGCATATGTGTTTTTTCTTCTTCATGGCGCATTTTTTGACTGTTGCGATTTATACTCCGGAGCGACTTATTAATAGTAGGCTACACCTGTATGACTTCTCATTTTCCTTTTTGAAGTACTTTTTGAACTCCATTATTGAGCTGAGTTTTGACTGAAAATAGTCTACTGTTGATGACTGTGCAAGACAGATGGATTCAGGGTCAGGCTTGACTGAGCATGCTTCAGACTCGTGGTGTGAGCGGAGCGAAACTGGAGCGGGAAATAGGGCGACGCTCCGTCCTTCTGAAATTGCCGCTCTGCGCTCTGTCCAAGATCCGCCCGCTCGCGCTCCCCGCTCGCTCCCGCTCCACTCCGCTCACATGCTCTGCTTTATACATGCAACTTGGACAGGGCCAGGGCACACAGGCCACTGTGGCCGTACGATGATTTTTTTTTCACGGGGCATGAAGGCCAAAGTGTAGGGCAACGGCGGCCATGGCCGCGTGGCCGCGGTATAATTCCCACCCTGGCTTCTGGTCTTACCTAGGATATCTAGGTCCACCAAAGGAGGGAGAGCATTTTCACATTTAGCTCCAAAACTCTGGAATAGTCTTCCTGATACTGTTCATTGCTCAGACTCGCTCTCCCAGTTTAAAACTAGAATAAAGACGCATCTCTTCAGCCAGGCATTCATATAATACTTTTAATCTTACTGTTAAATCCAACCTCTAGTTCATAAACGCCAGAGGAGAACTGGCCCCCGACTGAGCCTGGGTTCTCCCAAGGTTTTTTTTTTTTCTCCATTAGGTAACCTGATGGAGTTTTTCGGTTCCTTGCCACTGTTGCCTTTGGCTTGCTCAGTTGGGGATATTTGGGGATATTTAATTGAATTAATCAATCAACAATACTATTGATCAGCATTACCAAACGTGGACGTTTTCCACTAGAAACAAACATTGATGTATTATTTTAATTTAATACTGTGAAGCTGCTTTGATACAATCTGTATTGTGAAAAGCGCTATATAAATAAACTTGACTTGACTTGACTTGACTTGAATCTTCTTGCTGTGGAGGTGACAGTGCTACCCACTGAGCTACCGTGCAGCCTTTTGAAAGCCGCTCGGTTTTAAATGTTATTTTAAGGTGGGGTAAAATTAAATGAACAGAAAAAGTCAGCATATTGTTTGTGTAACCCCTCTGTCACCTCTCGTATCCCAGTTTGGGAACCACTGATCTAGGTTAACGTTACATGGCAGAGCGAGCAAAAATGACTGAGGTGCCCCTATTGCTCACTGGGTGTCACAGCAAAATGGCAGTGTATGTGTGTTCACTAACTACTCCTATTGTGTGTGTGTGTTAACTTGGATGGGTAAATGGTAGGGGTGTAACAATACCCTCATGTCACGATTCGATACATATCACAATACAATATTATTGCAATACTCCAAGACATATGAAAGGTTAACAAACTAACCCAATGCACAGGACAATGGTGATACCAGAATAAACATATTCATGATTTTGAAGCTGATAATACAGAATTATTTTAGACAAATATGCTTGCACTCTGTCACTGACTAAATATATTTTTCAGGGGGGTCGTCTTCTGTGTGTGTTTTCCAGTGTGTGCTCCAGCCGTTTGCGTCTCCGCCAACGTGGGTTCATCAGTCGGGTGCTCCAACTAGTGTGTTTGTTCTGGATTGGAAGAAGAATTGGATACTTGGAGAGTGGAGATCGAATTATCAGCGGGAATTCCTCATTAAGGAGAGCTAAGTGTTATACATTGCTTAGATTGTGATGTGATGGATGTTTTGGAAGATACAATGGAACTTTATGACTTATAACTTATCTTTTGGAGAGGATTGGACACCTTATGCTTTATTGTGGATGTTAAGGAGATTGTATTGAAGAATTGAGGATTGGAAGTCCCTGCCAACGCCCTAAGCTGTGAGTTCTGAAGATTTGCAGTGCTATACATTGATGTAATCACGTGTGCTGTTCTGTGTGGATTGCAGTGAATCACGAGTGGGAGTGCATAGCGAAGGCATGAGGAGATCCAGCCCATTTATGAAAATAATATCTTTTCTGTCTCGGAATCCGATGAACGAGATCAACCAGTGGTGAACACCTTTCCATTACTTCTTTAACTAGATAAGTCAGTGGATGGTTTTCTTTTCACTGCTTCCGGTATTATTATGTCTCCAGCAGTGTCCGCTTCAGCGTTGTTGAAGCAACAATATCCATTTCTGGCTGTCTGAGCCCCGTGAAGAGAACCAGTTCAGCTTCGCTGAAGAAGCCACCATTCTCTCTCCGCCTGAGCCCCGTGAAGAGAACCAGTTCAGCTTCGCTGAAGAAGCCACCATTCTCTGTCCGCCTGAGCCCCGTGAAGAGAACCAGTTCAGCTTTGCTGAAGAAGCCACCATTCTCTGTCCGCCTGAGCTCTCTTTATTTTTAATTAGTATTTTTCAATTAAATAAAACCTTTTTAAATCTTATTCATTTTGTTGGTCCTTTGTCTGCCTGTGTGCCCGTGGTATCGGCTCCTCACAGTGGTGTCCCAAATTCAAGAGGGGTGTGGCCGGGTCATCTCCTTGTAGTTGCCCACCCCGACCTGTGACATTTGCTTAGGGCTAGAACTAAATTCTGCAGTACAGGAGGTCTCCAGGAGCAGGCAACATAAATATATAATATGCACTATTTTCAGATTTTGCATGCCATGTGAAACACGTCATAGCTTTGTTCTAAAGGTCAAGATAGTATGCATAGCTCAAAATTTAGGTCTAGGTTTATAGTATATAATGCTGCGCTGTTGTGTTGGAAGCTGTCGGATCATGCCATCCTTGTTAATGGTGGTTTGTTGCTTTTATGTGTGAATCAAATAATTACTTCAAGAAAAGCATGCCCTGGGGTCTAGAGGGCAAGGCCAAACTTGATTTTTTTTTCATGTCCATTTTCTGTCTTCAAAGAGGGACAGTCTTTTATTAAGCACGGTAATTCAGTGGCGGCCCAAAAGCATCATAGAGGAATAGCAATGAGAAATAGACAGAGAACAAGTCTTTAAGAGTGAATGTGTCTGTGTATGTGTGTGTGTGAGCAAAGGGAGTGAGACACGAGTTAGATTAGTGCCTATGAATACCAAATGGTCAAGTTAGCCGTTGATGGCGCTGACAAGAAGGTGTTTGTTTAAGCCTATGGATGGCATGAATGTCTTACTCTCTCTTTCTGTTATGCACCTGCTCACAATAAAACCACCCAAACAAAATCAGTATCTCAGAATATCATGCAATTTAGCTGCTGCTGCTTGTAACCAAACAGAAATCTACTTCTAAAACAGGATCAACACATGAAATGACAGGAATGATATAAAAGTATATAATGCTTACTTATTTATATAATGATAAGAGACTTGCATATGTGTGTTTGAGTAAGTGAGAGCTACAGAGAGAGAGAGCTACAGAGAGAGAGAGAGAGAGAGAGAGAGAGAGAGAGAGAGAGAGAGAGAGAGAGAGAGAGAGAGAGAGAGAGAGAGAGAGAGAGAGAGAGAGAGAGAGAGAGAGAGAGAGAGAGCGCTCATATTGCACAGGAAGACTCTTTGGCATACTCAGAGATGTTTTAAGAGATCTCATTTAACTCCCTTTAGTGATACCCTCTTTGCTCTTAGACTCTATTACCTCTCCTCTCCAAGGAACACTATAGAACTCCATTTTACACTAAAGGGACAAGAGCTGGCCCAGTCCCAAAACATCTACTCAGCAAAGCTGCTCCATATCCGAGCAAGATATATGAGCGATGTTCCCCCGAAATGATTAAAAATAGCAAGTCAATTTTCATCACATTGCACAAACTACAACAGACACTTCTGTTGTTTCGGAAATTCTCTTAAAATACCTAATATATTGACACACTGTGTCTCTCAGGCAGACAGAGTACTTAAAAGTTCAGTGTTACTTTAGTGCAAATACAACAAGTTTAAGAGGTAAAGTCGCAGTGTAACCTTCTTGAAGCAAGAACACAGATTACAAGGCAATAAGTAAACAAGTTACAGTTTTTCTCAGTCGCTTTGGTACATTTCTCGAATCATCCTTAATATTTGCAAACTAGTAAGATTTGCAAAAAAATTGTAGAAACAGCACCACAGAATGGATTGTAAGAGACTGGACAGGATTCAGTTACACTTTTTGTTGGTCTGTGGACAAATTACAGTAAAATGTCATTGCGATATAAAGAAAAAGACATCACTATATATATATATATATATATATATAATATATATATATAGTCACGTACTGCTCCGAGACAAGAAGGTTGAGGATCCAAATGTAGTATTTATTTTGAAAGGGTAATCCAAAGACGTAATCCAAATCCAGGCAAGGAGAGAAATCCGAGTGAACAGGCAGAGAATCAAGGTAACCAGGACACAGGAGAAACTGGATACAAACACGCCCAGAATGCCTCCCTAATCTTCCACCACACATCCTTACTCCTCTTCTTTTTCTCAACTTCTCAACCCCATTTGTTTCCTTGTTTATTCTTCCATTGTCAGAATTTGTAACTCTGTGTTGTGCTCTTTCTATATATGCTTTCCAAATGATGCTTCATGACATGCACCTCTGAGCTATTTTAGAGAACTGGTTGATCATTGATCTACCCCTTTACATTTCCCTTCATTAGCTCTGCAATTCATCAATTCAGGACACATTTACAAAAAAAAGTCTAATAGAAATGTGTAGAAAATATGCTGTAACACTTCAGAATACTGTTCCTTCATTAATGAATAATTGCACAGGAACAAGTGAGTAACGTACTATTAACATTCTAGTACTACTATTAAATAACAAGAAACTCTGATTAATGAGTTAGTAAGTAATAGCACTCAGTTGAATGTGGTAGTTCACTATTAACTAATCAGTTACTCCTATTTTTCAAACCTCACTGAAGACTACTAAGAACTATACAGGTTCATAATTAATATTAATAATGCATAATGTATAATATAAGGTAATGGTAACCCATTAGTAATGAAACAAGTGTTACTACATCCTTCTAAAGAACTACTACTAAATTTGGATCAGTATTCTAAAGTGAAAAGCTTGATAACTAATACTGACTTTAGTCATTGTAAGCTTTTGAGGTTTTTGCAAGGTTTTGGATAGTAATGGCTCAAGTGTTATTACATCTTTCTAAAGGAACTACTAATTATTTGGATCAGTATTCTAAAGTGAAGATCATGGGAACACACTAGCAATGACTAAAGTGTTACCAATCCATCGGAAGGAATTACTATTCAAAATCTTACAAAAATCTCAAAAGCTTACAATGACACGCAAGTATGGCTTTAGATGACTTTGATATAGCACATGCAATTATATTGATTAATTTGATGATGAATAATTGGAAATCCAATTTTATATTCCTTTCAGCATTTACAGATCTTTGTGATGACACAAAAGTAGAGGATTGAGGAAAAATATGAAAGCTAATCACCTGCTTGCTCAGCAATAAAACTAATAGCTGTGACCAATGCTGTTACTATTATTAAAAAAAAAAAAAAATTGTATTTAATTATAAAATGAACATTATAAAATTATAAAATAAATACACATAAAATAAATATTATGAGAATAAACAGCTTATTGAGTAAAACACTTTGGTATTGAAAGAATTTTGTTGGTGATGTTCATTTTCATGAAAAAAAAGTGAAATTTAGATCAGAGAGCACAATCAACCATCAATAAGCTGAAAAACTGCTTCAGCAGCTGAAGCTGTTGATAACCGAAAAGGCTGACATAAACTGTTTATGTATTTCTGCAGATCAAATTTATATTATTCAATTTAATAAAACATACAGTAGGACGCAAATCGTTGAGATATTACTGTTCAAAAAGATTTTTCTCAAAGTAAAACATCCAAACCATCCTGATCTCATTACTATTGTAGGTGTTTGTATGTAAATATGCGATTCTAGCACAGTAAGCACACACATTTTTGTATAAGGCAGCATCTAAAATGAAAACCCTTTTCATATATTTTCCTTATTTATCAATGATCTTCCTCTAATTTGCTCAGACTGTTGTATTCATCTATATGCAGATGACACAGTGATCTACACATCTAATGTGTCTGTTTCTAAGATTCAATCCTCATTGCAATCTAACTTTAATGCTATTCAACTTTGGTACCAATCCAACCATCTTCTATTGAATAAGAAAAAGTCATATAGCATATTGTTTCCCACCAGATCAGCTACACTGAATCAAGATAACAAACTTTCACTAAAATTCCTAGACGATACTCCACTTGTTCAAGTTGATGAACTTAAATATTTGGGCCTTTGGCTTGACTCACAACTCTCCTTTAGGTGTCATATCAATTCTGTTGTAAAAAAGATTAATTGTAATTTACGAATATTGTATCGCTCTATTAATTGTTTCACTCAACTGATTAGGTTAAGAATTGTGTCACAGTTCATATTTCCCATATTAGACTATGCGGATGTTGTCTATCAAAACACATCAGAATCAAATTTGAAAGCATTAAATGTTGTTTTCAATAATACATGTAGATTTGTGCTGAGATGTCCTTTTATTACTCACCACTGTGTAATGTATGACTCACTGAATTTATTATCACCAAAAGCCAGAAGACAGTGTCACTGGTATCAGGCCATTTTTAAATGTGTGTATTATGATTATCCTCCTTACCTGAAGGAATATTTAATTCCATATAGACCCAGCTATAGATTGAGACACACTGAATATCCCTCCTTCACTGTGCCAAACATCTTCAAAGAGAGTGGTAGACGTGCCTTTAAATTTAAAGCTGGCATGGGTCTCTAAGATCTGTCACTTCCTTGTGTTCCTTCAAAATATCGCTCTTTACTTACATGCAAGCAAATTGTTGCTGTAAATGTTTTCCTCATGTGTGATTGGATATTTGTTTTATATACCTAAATATGCGGGATTTTTTTTGTCCTTTCTTTTTATTTATGTGTATATACACGAGTGTAGGTGTGCGTATGCATATTATGTGTGTATATATGTATGTATATACATATGTGTATGTAAAGGCTAAATGTTGTCATGCCTCTTAATACTGCAATATGTTTTATACATGGATTTGTTTCCAATAAGGAGTCGGTGGGCCGGGTGGGGCGGTTGAGGCGGGATGAGGGAGAGCTTTAGTGAGTGTGAATGTACATGTGCTGTATTCTCTTTGTCTTTGTCTCGAGGACCCCCTCAAAAATGAGATATTTCATCTCAAGGGGTTATCCTCCTAACAATAAATTTCAAATATAAACAAATGTAGAGATGTGGAAATGTTTACAACTTAGAAGTGCATAGAACACATATTGTATTTATAATTGATAAATAATTGGGGAATGTGTCCATTACCTGTGATATCCAAGTGAAAATATGAATCAAGGGTGATATTTCTGTAAACTTACAGAATAACATCTTATGACAGAGGCTGATGCATCTACTTGTTCATATGTCTTCAGTCATGACAGATCTTTTTCCAGATGTAAGCAGAAGCAAAGCCTTTAAGGTTTTGATGTAGATAAACTTTTCAAGCCTGTCTATGCTTTGACATGGTCTCTCTTTAATGAACACTGTTTCTGTTCAGCCACTTGACATTCAGTGCACTGGCAGAGTAAGAGAGAGCCCACAAGCTAATCAGCCCACAGGTCCAACACTATTTCACGACCAATTCGTACACGTGAGTACGAGGTGGCTAATTTGTACGAATTCGTACGATTTGTCTATACCCCAGTGATGGGTATATTTAGGGGTGGGGTCGGAGGTAAGTCATTTGTACGAATTCATATGAATTGGGCAACTCGTAAAATATGTAAGATTTAGCAAAAATTAGTACGAGTGAGGTTAGCCACCTCGTAAAATCGTACGAATTCAGGTACTTTGTTTCAGGAACCATGACCACTTCTTAGTCAACACAATCTATGTTTTTATTAAAAAACGAATTATTATTAATTAACAAATTATTAAAAAATAAATATATGTTTTATTTTGAGGGTATAAAGGACTGGGTGCCATAAAGGATAAATAAATTCCACAAAAGAATAAAACGGTTGGTTTTAAATGGATTGGTTGCTCTAGATGTGGTCTGTTTTTGAAAGTGAGATCACATAAGGCTAGAAAGGCATTGTAATTTACTCAGCAATATGTGCAATATGTGATTTCTTTTTTAAATGTATTATTTCACTGCAGAAAGTGCCCTTTTTGTTGTGCTAATATCTAAAAATGGTACCTTGAGACCTGTAAGAATATTTTTGGAAATTATATATAAGGTCAGATATTGCCATCAGATATTATGATCCATTTACTTACCAGGCACAGTGGAAGAAAATGACTTGGCTTTCCATTGGCACTGTGAGTGACTTTGAGTTAGTGCCTGAAGATGACAAAAAGCTTCCATTGAAGAATAGAAGGAATGTGGTGTTCTTTCCTCTTAGCATGTGAAAGGCAGAGTGGCAGCACGCTGTCTCACTAGGATGGTAAAGTGGAAGTGGTAAGCTCCAGATTTAATGTTTAATGGTGTGTGTGTGTGTGTGTGTGTGTGTGTGTGCGTTTATGAGCAAGGTTGTGAGGAGGCAGAAGTTTTAAAACACTCTCTTCTTTACACACACAATAAATGTTGTTGTCCTCTTCACACCAGCTCAAACACAATTGTGAGTGAAGTTAGTAATCTCCACAGCCAGTATACCACAAATAGGATCAGGGAAGCATGAAATCCATACCTTGTAAATACATACACCTTGGCAGACAGACAGAGAGTGACAGTAGAGGTGTCATGTCCATACAAATATGCTTCCTCACAAGAGGATTTAAAATGCAAGCTTCCAAAATAGCCTAATTATTTTTCTATGGCTGCGTTTACACTTGGCATTAACATGCGACCTGTATCCAGATGTTGTCCACATACATGAGACAAGTGTAAACGCGTTTCTGATCGTAATGATATCTGATCAGCGTGTCCAGGTTCGGAGGTAGTCGAGGACGCATTGTGATCGGATCTCAGTGTAATGTAAACGCAATCCAGCCATTAGGTGTGTTCGACATCGGCTGCAGCTGGATGTAACCGATCGGCGAGAGTAGCCGCGTGCAGGCGGGGAGGAGCTGCAAATGGAGACGTGAAGTCGGACACTTTCTGGTTCCCGTATAGTGACCGCTCACGTGGTGTTTGATAGGCTACTTTACCTCAGCTTAAGTGAAATAAATGCAATATTTGCCAAATAATACACAGATGTTTCAGAGACATTTTCATTCAATACTTTATGTAGCCTACTGCTTCATTCAGCGTCTGTTTGAACAAGAATAAAGTTCAACATAAGCTAGGCTACTATCAATGAAGTGGAGTCTACATTTTTTAATCAGTTTTAAAACATGACACAATATAACATTGCAACTACATGAAAAGAGTGTTTACTGTTATAAAAAACTGATTTGTGAGCTTTAGAGGAACTAAAGGTGTTCGAATAAACACGAAACACACGTGATCGTTGTCATGCGGTGAATCCGGCCAATCGTGGAACAGCTGTGTCATCATCAGCTCGTGCAGCCACTCTTGAGAAGCTGCGCTGGCTGAGTTCTCCGGCTACTCTCTAATTGCTCTCACGTACTTTGATGGCATACGTCACAGTCACATGGCGTCGGTGCTGTATCAGTCAAGCCGGACAAAATTTCTAACCAGCATGCACTGCTTCAAGTCAGCCGCCGATCGGTCTGTGCAGAGCAGCATGAAGTCAAACAAGCGTATCGTGTCTGCATTCACAGGTGGACGTCACACAAAACCCTGCCCACTGTCATTATTCCCCCTCCTCTCTCCAGGAATTGCTGCACGTGACGTAGCTGTGTGGTTTTGCGATACAGTTGAGTGCGAAGTACTCATATACTGAAATGTTTGCTTTCGCACCCTTAAGTTGCAGAACCATTCATTTTCTGTAAAGAAAGAGCATTTTCCCCACCATAGCTGGCAACGTTCTCAGATACGTTTCTCTGTACCGTTTCCATTAAGGCATCTATCCACATTATTAGTACTTGCAGCCTCTTTATCCTCCTCATTTTGCGAGATTTGTAAAATGTACCCTGACTGAAAACGGTTTTTAAAAGAAAACCCACCACTTCAGGTCAACTTTGCACCGGAGCCATCCTTTATTTTGTTTTTATTATTATTATTTTTTTTCGCGGGAATGCGAGATCCGATCTGTTATCCAGAAACAGAAGCCACTTGATGTGTACAGGTGTAAAAGCACCATGTCCTGATTGACATATGATCCAATCTGCTTGATCGGATCATGGTGATCGCATGTTAATGCCAAGTGTAAAGGCAAGGCAGCCTTTGTTAATTAGCCTCAAAATGTGACTGGTGATGGGTGTACGCTAGCCAATGGGATTGCCGATTGCTTATTAGTTCCGCCCACTACCAAAGGAATCAGCTAGGAGTGGTTTCTGCTTGGTCTTACAGGCTTTGGTTTGTGCAAATGGCTAAAAAAAAAAGGTTGCCATTGTTCTGAGAATTTTTGCAGTCATTTCAATGGGAATCCACTCGATCGGGAATTTTGTATGTCTGCGAAATATATAATGCCAATGCAAATAATGTCAACAGATTTTACTAAAAGAATCACTGATCACTCTGTTAAAATAAAATAATGCTGCTGCCATCTCTCTAAAGTCATTTTACCCCCTGTAATTTGGCTCCAAATATCAGGTGAAAATTGTAATTTTGACCCCCCCTCTACAAAATATTGGATTACTCAGGAATACTCATCCATGACATTTAATATTTTTTATTTTTTCTTCATTCATTTTTCACCAGATTTTTTAAAAAATCATAATCTAAAATTTTAGCAGAGGACCTCTGGTTGAGTTGACATGGAATGACCCAAAGGTTTAACCAAAACGTTTAGATAATGAAAGTTATAATCAATTTAGATTTCAACATTAACAAAGTTAAAAGGAAAGATTCTTTAAGCCTTTAAAGCAGGCAAAGTTATTTATTAAGTTACATATACAGTCAGTATAGATTGGAACAACATTCTGTATAGAAAATCTTAGTTGTAATAATGAATGCACTGTAGCTTGTGCACAGTGTGTGGAAGCAGCAGAGTGGCAGCGTTTCTCCTATGAGGTTACATGTTCAAAGGGGTGAGCCTTCATAAAGAAAAATAACACAGCACACTTTAAGGTTTAAAGTTTTGGTAACACTTTACTTGAAGGGGTGTGCATAAGACTGACATGACACCGTCATAATCATGACATGACACATGTCATGAATATGAAGGAGGTTTTATGCATGTTTATGACAAATGTCATTAAGTGTCATTCGCTCAATTATGAAATTTTTAATGCAAATATGACATTGTGTGAGATGTCTTTGTTATTGCAACTTGACTTTACTAAGACAACACAACCTGTCATAAATATGTCATAAACATGACATAGCAGATTAATTATCAAACTTAAGAAACCACTTAGCTATATGCTTTATGGGTTAACATTTCATTAAACTGTCATGTGGTTGGTTTTGACATTGGCTGTCATGAAGCCATTATAACATTTTAATGACAAATTAAATTTGTACCACTGTAGTTGAGGTCAAGAAAAACATTCATGACACAGTTATAATGGCTTCATGACAGCCAATGTCAAAACCAACCACCTGACAGTTTAATGAAATGTTAACCCATAAAGCTAAGTGGTTTCTTAAGTTTGATAGTTAATCTGCTATGTCATGTTTATGACATATTTATGACAATTTATGTTGTCTTGGTAATGTCAAGTTGTCATGACAAAGACACTGACAGGTTATGATGTATTGGTTTATGTCAAGTTGTCATAACAAAGACATCTCAAACAATGTCATATTTGCATTAAAAATGTCATAATTGAGCGAATGACACTTAATGACAGTTGTCATAAACATGCATAAGACCTCCTTCATATTTATGACATCTGCCATGTCATGATTATGTCTTATGCACACCCCTTCAAGTAAAGTGTTACCAAAGTTTTAAAACAGCAAACAACAACAACCTATAAAAAAACCCCCGTAAAAAATTCCACTTATTTTAACTTATTTTAACTTATTAAAACAACTGGGATATTCAATTTAGGCTTTTTAAATGACAACTGATATCAACTGGTTGAACTCGCCGAGTGCTCTCAGAGATGAGTGAAGGCAGGATCCATGTGCAGGAGAACTTTATTAAAATAAAATCAATACAAACCAAAGTAAACCAAAATAAACACGAGAAAACAAGGGAGCAGAAATGAGAACATTAACGAAACATCCAACAAAGGACAATACCAGACAAAGAACATGAGAAAAAAGACACACCTGGGAACAATCAGGAACTATTCAATAAGAAAAACTACAAAGGACTTCAAAACATGGTGCAAAACAAGAAATAACATAAGTCCACACTAGACAAGGGGAACACAAGACAGGAATCATGACAACTATTACACGTTTTACAACCTTGCATCGTAAAGATAACATTGTGGATGGGACTAATAGAAATTGATGAATCATATTTAACGTTTCAATTTGACAAGCGTTATGGTGTGCCTTTATAAGGAGAGGGAAAACTAGGATATAGCCTGCAACTGACCATAGAAACTTGCATTTAATCATTCTTGTAACTAAATAAAAGTTATAATGTGATAAGATATTTATTATAATTATTAATGTTTATTAAATTAGTTCATACATCTATTTGGAAAATGACCAACTTTTGATTGGGTGGGCCACAATTCAAATTATGTGGGCTCATGCCCACCTGGGACCACCTGTAGCTTTGCCACTGGTGTACATGAGTGGCAGGGTAAAAACCTTTCTCCAAGATACAGTTACCTTTCCTTCTTATACCCTGAGCAAAGCAGTGAAATACAAACACAGAACATAAATAACAGAAAACCAAAAGTGATGGCAAATGGGCCGTGATCAAGAGAAGGAGAAGTGCATACATATTCTCCTAGATGCACATTTAAGCAATAGTACCTCGATTGTATGTTATACTTTAATATTTCTATTAAGTTCACCACAATTCAGTTTAGTTTATAAGCTGTCAGGTGAGACCAAACATGACAGTTACATGTCAGAACACACACGTATATAAATAGTATGTCATTGAGGTGCAACTCTGTCTGTCCAGACAGAACCATCCTGTGCATGGAGTGTCCCAACAGTCCTCAATCAGCATATTGACGAATCCCTTACATCAGATACTAAGGCACAGCATATACTGTGATGATGAAGGGCACAATTTCCCACGGTTAGTTCACATGTATAGAGGGATTTCTGAAGTACTAGGGCAGTAAGAGAATTATTATATCATATTCGCTCAGCCCTATACACAACCTTTCCCATTGTCTGCATTTTTTCCTTCCATCACTTTTCCTTTTATCAGACAGCCACACATTATGCAAAATTACATAAATCACAGTGCATAATCCTCTAACCAGCACATTATAGAAACCCTGCTGTTTCACAACAAATCCTGTAATATAATCATCTGTCACGGAGGGTTGAGATTCAGTGGTTGCACAATGCTTTATTTTGTTGGTGCTTTATGCCCAGGTCATGTCTCACAGCGAAGGCTCGTTGAAATAATAAGCTGCCTGAACGATGAGGCAGTCACATAAATGCCACGTTTAATCTGTAAAATCAGCCTGATGGTGAAAAATATTTCATTGGTGATTCTGCTCATTATTTATAAGGATTATGCCACGTTTCCCCATGTGGCCGTATTTTTTTCCACAGGCACTACGGCTATGCTGGCAGTCTAAACACATGAAAGGTTTCATGTATGTGAATGAATAAAATGATTTGCATGTGTTCTCATAGTTGACACTAGTTATAAAGCACCATATAATATAATACAATGCAATCCACACTTGTAATGTGTGTACTTTATGTATTATTTGTGAGCACCTGCCATGCATCTCGCTGCGTGCTTAATCAGTAGCATGCAGCCTGAGTGTGATCTGTCTCTGGTTATACACACGGTCGTGTAATGTAAACTTGCGGTGTCAATCAAAATATGAAATGCCTTCATCGTCTCGAGCATTACTAAACTGTGTGAATGTGTCAGGGCCGATGGTTTAAAGAGAATCCTACATGCTTGACTGAGCTGCCTGTGCATGAGCAGTGTGAATGATTTGACACTCAAAACGTTGGCATGACCATTTCTCAAAAAGCAAACTCAAACTGAGGCTGCTTCATTCTGACGTGAGCTTAGAACACTTGAGGTTTGATGACACAATGTGTGATGACTGCTGGAAGCACTTCAGTGCTGTTGAGTGATTATATTGACATATTTCATGTACTTGGAGAAATGCTTAAATAAAAGGATAGAGTTATTATTTTATATGTGTTAGTGTAAAGTATTGCATACAAAAGTGTGTAGACCTTTGATAAATAGCAGAAACACCTGGTAATAGACAGTATATATGGGTAGCACTTTATTTTACAGTCCTGTTTCGCATGTACTTACTATAGTTACCTTGCATACTCAGTACTTTCTTGTTAGTATAACATGCAGTCTTGTATAGATGAGCAAGCTAACATGCAGTACAATGTAAATCTTTTGAACTATATGTATTCAAATTTCATTCTACATCTTTTAGATTGTCAAGAGAATTAAAGCACAGTTTTTGACAAGTGCAAATGTGCTCTAGTACCCAGGGGGACGACAAGTTTGTTTGTGTTGTATACTAACCAGCAAAAGTGACTGTAGTCTGAAAAAAAATAAAAAAAATAATTTGATCTGGACATGCATGCAGTTTAAGACTTAATTTTTATTCTAATCAGATATAAGAAAAAGTATTTTTCCTGCAGTGTGAACAGAGTCATAGTCTCTTAATTTCTGTAATTTACACTGTGTAATTTCTGTGAAATTTGTGCACCTGTTATTTGGTTCCTGGAACTGTAAGTTGGTTCATGCTGCTTTGGAAAAGCAGTGATTTGGGTTATAATTGTTAGACCTTATTCATAGCTGGCGCATTTGAACAAACAACCCCTGCATAAGGGTCTTAGACAACAGGCTTTCCATAGTGCAACTGAAACATGATGAGTATAGGTTTCTTTTTTTGAGTGCAATATTAGTAGCTGTGGTATTTTGAGTTTGAATCTGTTATAAGCAATGTATAGTTGATATGATAATGAATGGACTTATGCAATCAAAGACACATGAGAGAAGAAACGGGAGTGGACAGCATTGTGAATGCTAATGTTTGAGGCTTTTGGTTTTAAATAAACAATGTGGTGTTCTCAGCAATCAGGGCTTATTGAGCTCTTGATTTAACAACAGGGGGTAACGTCTTCAACTCAGTCTTGTTTTCACACTCACACGTACGCACTTACACCCATATATTGTCAGCTATTGAGCACCTGCTCAGAATACAAACACACCAGGAGCTCACGTATCCTGGCAACAAACTGCATAGTTTCAGAAAGTTCTGCAGGCTGAGTATCCATGCCGAAATCCATCAGGAATAAAGTGTGTGTGTGTGATGACTTATCAATCAGGCTTCCTGTCCTGTTTTTGCTTTGACATAAACCTCATTGAGGTAAATATATATATGACTCGTTTAAAGGGGAAAGTAATAGCTGACTGCGTCATCGCGGCGCGATGAAGGCTGTCCCAATTCGAAGGTCCTGTGAAGGCTCCTTCAAAATGCGGCCTGCAAATGCGTCCTTCTTTTCCCGTGAACGCAGGATACATCAGAAGGATCCTTCGCAGCCTTGCCTACCCCAGAATTCATTGCGCACCGGAGACAAAATTGCCAGATTACAATTTGAAATGTAAGTATTGGGTTTCAATTTAATTGAGCAATCAAATTGGCAAATTGGCAATAAAAAAAAGAGGCAAATATTGTACTTTTTATGAAAAACTGACTTTTTACACATGGATATTAGATTTTGAAATTAGATATTGTTTAAAAAATATATAAACTGTATATAATAGAAACACTAAAAATATGTCTTCTAGTTCAGGGAAAGGCAACGTCTGTCCTGGAGGGTGTCCTGCAGAGTTTAGCTCATGTTAGTTTTGCATGTTACAATGTTTGATTTTGAGTATGTGAGTTAATTTCTTTTATTCTTCCCTCTTTCTGAAAACATATCAGTGACTGGCAGCCCACGCTTGAGTCAGCCCTGCAAACCTGTTGGTAGACAGTGGAAATATGCACTCATCCCAGATGATGTCCCACCGGCAGAGGCTTTACCAGCATTTCTATTGTGCAGCACCAGGGTCTCCTGCTCAGCTCAATAAAAGTCTACAGAAATTTTTTTTTCTTCCAGTCTGTTTTATGTATACTGTTAATTTAAACTTTTATTTTGTTTTTCTTATCTTAAACGTATAACTTATCTTGTAAATAGTTGTAGAAATGTAGAAATGAAAAGAAATGTATAGAACAATTTATTTTGCTTTACAAATTAATTAACATGACAAAAATAAATGTACAGAATTTTTTTTTTATTACATTTGCAAGTTTTAACTTGCATTACAAAAATAAATAATGCACAGAAATTATTTTTTGTTTCATTTATATAAAAGTAATGTATTCGATTGTTTCATTGTCAAATTTTAATTCACATAACCAAAAGTTTATTTCACTACCAATCTGTCAAGAATAGAAAACAATCTGTCCATTTTCACCCTGCTCTGTCTTTCTCTGAAACTTCATGTCCTCCCTAATTAGCTCCCTCTATTAGCTCCTCCTTCCCCTGTAGGATGCAAAGGAAGGTCAACTCCATAGCTGATTCCAAGTGATCAAGGGCTTAGGACGTTCCAATTGACAAAAAATCCAAAAGCCCCGCCCTCCTTAGTTACTGTTGCTACACCTGACAAGCTTTTGCGTCTGGCACGTCTATTACAGTGCACCGGTGTCAGACATTCCCAAGGAGATAATTAGTAATTTTTGCCGAACAGGTGAAATATCTGACAGAGCAAGACAAAAGGGACTGCAGTATGCATTCGAGGGATATATCCACGACATAATATGCAACCGATTAGAGAATAATTTAATCAAAATTTAAGCTAAAGCCTATAGGTCCCAGCGCAAGCAGCAGCTGCCTCATACGCTGAACATTGAAATGGGAAACACACAAATTGAGGAACAGCTATGTTCATGCACAGCAGGGTAAGTGAAATTTGAAAATAATCTAATAATTATAAATCAAACAGCTTATCCATAGATCTTGTGGAATAAACACAAGACATTAGCCTGACCACTTTGCAATGATAACATTCTCCCGCTTATATTTTTAGTGCGCCAGGCTACTGCTCACACATTGTGGAGCAAATGTAGACTGTTTGTGTTAATCCTGTCGACATTTAGTTGTGAAAGGGGCCTCCCACACTGCTTGATCCACGCCCGGCATTTCTCCCCTTGGGTTTTAGGTTTCGGGAAGGGAAAAAATTCCAAACTTTTAGGATACCTGGTATCAGATTTGCACAATCCATACGCACAACGCTTCGGCATGTTTCCTTCGCTCGAAAGCTTGCAAGACCTCCCGCGCCTAGTTACGGTTGCTAAGCCACGATTAGCCTGTGGCCTGTGGCAGTAGTGGGCACTCGTGCAACGTAAGCAATGTAGACATCCGAGTGAACGAGACGGAGGGAAGTTTGCAAATGAAGGGCATGACAATTTTGGACTGGAACTCAGCCTTGATCACTTGAGCGTCACTTCACAGTGTCATCAGCAGCGCT
Organism: Abramis brama; assembly: GCF_963993115.1. Lineage (NCBI taxonomy): Eukaryota > Metazoa > Chordata > Actinopteri > Cypriniformes > Leuciscidae > Abramis > Abramis brama. Next base: position 21,896,782 of record NC_139967.1, on the reverse strand, counting down.
CAAAGGATCTGCCCTTATGTTGTTTTAGTTTGGTTATTTAAGAAATTCATAATAAATAATAATAAAGCAAGATACCCTGTTGAAATATGTGAGATGTGTGGTTTATTTAAACTGCAAAGGTTAAGTATAAATTCAAATGATTGTGACCAATGTGAAGGGGGAGGAGAATGTACGTGCGTCACGTTTAGTCGATAAAACACTTCCGCAAAGGATACACCTGTGTATCCTCACTTATGAGTCCTCAGGAAGCCTCCTCACTCCTCGATCCTCGACTCCTCGCGGTGCGATTAGAGAATTGAGATGTCCTTCAAGATGGCTGTTTCCGGGTCATAGGTTGGAGGACGGAGGAGCGAGGAAACGAGGAGGGATACTGAGAAGCACCCGAGAAGCGAGGAAACAAGGATGCACAAATAAGAATTGAGAAGCACCGCCTGAATTCAAGAAGTCCTCGCTGCAGCCTGTAGCGCGATGACGTCATTGATATCAAATACGTAATTGAAGTTAACACGCATGCGCTGTCATGAAAGTTAACACGCACGGGCACGATTACCTATTACATTATCCACAAATTATATTATTTTATAAAGTCTGTATGCCATATTCCATAATAATGGCTATAGTGGATGAATTTAAACATTAAAGCTTTTACATTATGGCCCATAACATGTTTTTCTCCTTACTGGGAGCTTCAAAGATTTGCAATATAACACGGGGCTAGTTGTAACACACTTGTTTTAAATAGGCTACTTCCACACATGCTAGCATGACCAAACTTGGTGTATTTACTAGTTGCCATATCAACACTATATAGAGAAAAAAGATAGGAAGATTTTTGGAAGATATCCATGGACATTTATTAAACCATAGCAAAAGTAAATTTCTTACTTAAGTTAATTTTTCATCTCTATTTTATGTGTTTATTTAAAATTAGACAAATCTGATATTATTTTAATCTCCAATATGTTATTTAACAGTTGAGATAGTTCTTTAATGCTTCGCTAACTAGCAGAAGACACTAGCCGGGTTTAAATCCCAGTTGTGCAGGTGGGGCATGTTGTCACACTGCGTTACAATGTGCCCCTATTAGAAATATGCTATGATATTCTATACTTTTATTAATTCTATTGAGAAAACATGAGAAAAAGGTGAATAAAGACTGAGAGTCAATGTTCAGAAATTACTAATTATTTATTTGTTTTGAACTATGTTGTATAGCTGTGTTTTCCTGTGTTCATATAGTCAAAACTCAAAAGTTTATATTTAATTATTAAAAAATTCCATTATTTTATATGAAAAAGTTAATAATTGTATTTTATTTAGAAAATATTTTAGTTTGCCTTGTATATATTTTTTTTTATTAGATCAGATAACTTTTTAAGCTGTCATATGGTCATGTTACAATGTACCCCACCTATGGGGCATGTTGTCACATTTCACTTCCATTCTTTCGGGGAATATCAAGAAAAAAGTATATACTGTATTAATAAAACAAAACCACATAATTGTACTAGACGTGTGAAATTAATGTGGGAAATAATAAATACTCTGAACTACAAGTAGATTTACACAAACTGAGAAAGTCAAAAAGCATTACTTTGTGTCCCGCTCTCCCCTAGCCTATGCATTATAGCCTATTTTATCTCCAACGACACAGCCCACATTAGTGCTATTATCATCCATTATAGTATCCATAAGTTTACACAAAGCACTGTAACATGATAGATGTGCAGAAGTTGCAATAGCCTATTAGGATATCCACTCTGACAGAGTTAGCTGAGTTTAAAAACTAGCTCTCTTTTTGTCTGTTTTTATCCGTCGTGTAATTTCCCATATGTAATGCCATTCCATTTTGTGTATATCGATTTTTATATCATTCTAATAGCTATAAGATAAACATTCTCATCAATAAAAAATGACAGTTAAAATTAAAGAAAAGACGGGTTCAAATAAATGTTTATTCATTATAGTTGCTTTTCATAATTGTCTAAAACACTCAAAACAACATCGGAGATAATAAGTTTAACTGTAGGCTATACACTCAATTTCAAAATATTTATTAGGAAAAAGTCTGCCTAGATAGAGATTGAGCGCTCTCTGGATAACGGCATATAGCGCTGTTTTTTATGCAAAGTAATGTAGGCTAATTAATAAGCTATATAGTTTGTTATCAACTTATTTTTAGAGCATTCAACGCTATATGAATATATAAAATGTCTTTATTTATTAGAACGTTGATCTATCTCTAGGGATTTCATTTAAAAAATATTATTGTTTTCATTGTATTAATATTATTTCCTGACATTGTCCCCAACAGTTTGTTCATTTGTTCGACATTGGGATGTTTTAACAGATCGGATAGGCTACCAGACACAATATATTTTTTATTCTTTTTCTTCTTGTCATCTTCATTTATTAAATCTCTTATGGTATAAAAAAAGATGTCCCACATATTTTAGTATAACTCTTAGAATCTGTCATGTAGGCTATAGCACAGCGAGTGAGAGAGATAAATAATATATTTGATTCATTCATGAATGAATAAATGCTACATTACAGAAATATTAAACAAATAACGAAGAAGACTAGGCTATATAAAACAGACTATAAGTGGAAAAAATAAAGACAATAGACAATTTTCAGTCTATTTGTATTCATAACGGACCAAATTAAACAAATAATAGCCTAATAATAATAATAATAATAATGCATAGGTTATAGATCATTCAAAACACTATACATGCCCTTGTTGCTTAAATACATTTTAAATACTCCATAGCTAGTAGTGTCTAATGAAACAACCATTTGTATCTATTTATTCTATCTTTAACTCGGCATTACAGTTTAAATTACATTAAATACGAGATTAATAGCCTACATGCTTGTTATAAACATCCTATTCCGTGCATGCGCGTCGAACATCAACCAAGTATTTGATTAATCAAGTGTCACTGCGCTACAGGCTGCAGTGAGGACAGTCTCCCTGAATTGGGACACAACTTTTGTCACGGACCAGTTGCAGCAGAGATGAAACTGGATCTTAGTGCAGCAGTCTTTATTGAAAACAAAATCAAATTAACAGAAATGCTTCTCAGAAATACAAAAAAACAAGAACAGAACAACCGGTAAATATCAACAATGACAGACAACTGAACAGGACTAAACACAGGGCTTAAATACTCTGAAAACGAAGGGAGAAACTAACTAGACACACCTGAACTAAGGACTCTGATAAAATCTTTAACTCAAAACATGACAAGCATATTGAATGAATATTGAGGGTTCCTATCTTTTAATAGGGGGATGTAATAGTCAAGTCAAGTCAAGTCACCTTTATTTATATAGTGCTTTTTACAAAACAGATTGTATCAAAGCAGCTTCACAGTGATAACATGAAATAATACAACAAAGTTTGTTTCTAGAAGAAAATTGCGTGATCGTCCACCTTAAGAAAGGCAGATCAATAATATTGTTGAATATTAAATGTCCCCAACTAAGCAGGTCAAAAGCCAAGGCAACATTGGCAAGGAACCAAAACTCCATCAGGAGACAGAATGGAGAAAAAAAAAAAACCTTGGGAGAAACAGGCTCAGTCAGGGGGGGCAGTTCTCCGACACGAGCGAACAGTGTATGATTATGATTCAGGCAGCATTACAGGTCAGAAGTCAGATTGGATCAGAACATTCCGAATATTTATCCAGTTCCATCTGGTTGGAAGTCGGAGTCATCACGCCAGTATGGAGACGAGTTTGTTGAGGATCAGTGCCGATGGCTGTCGTGTCGATGAGGCCTTCACAGAGCTGATGCGGCTGGCACTTCAGGGATGCGTTGTGGATGGGTCCAGGTGCAGGTCCACCATCTGAAATAATAATGGATAAGAGATTAATTAATATATATATATATATATATATTAATTAATATATATATATATATATATATATATATATATATATATATATATATATATATATTAATTAATATTTACAATATTTAGACATTTCTAATTGTATAATATGAATTACCAACTACGTCAGTTTGCTGCTGTTTTGCTGTTTGTTTTATTTTTATTAATGAAGCTGTTGGTTTATCCTTGTCATAATTAGTAGTGTTTGCTTAAGCTATATATGTTTAGAAACATATTTTATGGCTCTTTGTGGGACATTAGCTCCATTAAGTATTGACTGTATTTTCTCCTGTCTCTGTGTCTTTGGGGTATCACACATCTTTTATACCACTTTACTGTATACCACAAGAGGCCTGTTGAGGCCATAGAGAGTATGTCAAGCACATATTTCATTTTTTAAGAGCGGAAAAAACAACAATCATGTTATGCTGTCCTTTCTCAACTGACTCTATGTGATTAACCAGGGTCTCAATGAGCTGCCTGGCAAACCTTTTGGGTTGGTCCATTGGAGGTCTTGCTGGGAATAACTCTAATGAGGGAAGACCCTTCGAAATAGGACACCAACCAAAATCATTCAATGGAGGGAGATCTAATAACAGGGTCGGTTAATGTATACCCAGGCGAGTCCATCCATTTTCTTGCAGAGTGCAATAGGCCTTGGCTGCTTAACTACATGTCCAGAGAATGGATTGATTGAGGGAGAGACAGAGGGAGAAGCAAAGAGAAAAGAATAGATGGAGACAGACCAATGGAGGGAATGAATGAATGAGGGGGACCCAGAGGTGAAAGCAGAGAAAGAGGAGAGAGAAAGTAATAGAGTGTATATGAAGATGGAGAGAGGTGAACAGGTAAAGAGGGAAAGGTGAATGAAGGGAAATTGAAGAGGAGAGATGGGGATGGATGAGACCAAAAAAATGAAGGGGATTGGATAATTATAATTCTTCTTAAATCTTTGTAACAAGAGTCTGATTATCACAAATGTTTGTGGTTGGTCATGCTAATAATAATGGGATGAGAATTACCATGAAACATATAACAGTAAATTTATGTTAGAAATATTTTACCAAATGAACAAAAATGTATGCTGAGATTGTAAAAGTAGAAGTTATTCCAGTAACATACAATGTTCCCATAATCCAGCCTCTCATTAGTATTCATGCATAATGTTTACATGTACATTTTTGCATGATTGTCTATATTTTAAAAGTATTTACATGTGAACTCCTTTAAAAACGTAGAAATAATTTTAATAATTAAATGTATTTAAAATAAGTTATACTATTATGTAGATACATAGCCTATATATTGATATTATATGGGTAATGAGAGAATTCATAAAAATGTTAATTTAAAATATTTATATTATTTCAGACTTTCAAGTAACTGCGCATGACTGTTAAAAATAAAATCAGTTTAATAAATCTATTAGCTTTCCTATAATGTCATTCTCAGACTTTGGCAGTAAGTAATTAGATTTTGTTTTGGAGAAATTATCAGTACATGTTTTTAAATTCATGCTCACAACCATTTCAGACGTTATTAATGCCTAAAAGGACATTTGTTGATGCAAGTCTGTTAAAAAAAAAAAAAAAATCATGTTTGAAATCTTTGCCCAGGTGAAAAATTGAAATTCAAGTATGTTAATAATACATTTGTATTCCCAACATGCTTATTTGAAGTGCATTAAAAATACACTGAATTGCATTTTAATATATTTCTAAAAAAGTGCACTAGAAGTACATAATAAATATATGCTTAGTTACACTTTCAAGAAATATGCTAAACACAAGCATACTTTTAATAAGTACATTGGTAATAAATATATCTACACTTTTAAGAAACATGCTAAACACAAGCATACTTTTAATATATTTCTAACAAGTGCACTAGAAGTACATTGGTAATAAATATATGCTTAGTTATACTTTTAAGAAATATGCTAAAAACAAGCATACTTTTAACATATTTCTAAAAAGTGTACTAAAGTACATTTGTAATAAGTATATGCTTATTTACACTTTTAAGAAATATGCTTGGAACCTTATTATTGTCAGAATTTCAATCACCATCTCCTTCCACTCATTCCCTCACTCCGCCCACTCAGTCATTCACACGCTCATTGTCACCTGATTACTAATCACCGTCACCTGGACCTCATCATCAGTTCACCCATATATACCTGCTACAAACATTCAGTCATTGTCTGATCTCGTCTATACATGACACAGACTCTCTGCCATACTTACCTGTATACCTACCTTCGATCCCGATCTTCTCAGCCAGTCACCATTCCGTCTTCTAAGGAACTCCTTCATCATCATCATCTGCAAGAGAAAGAGAGAGAGAGAGACTTGGTTACACTTCAGTTAAGCTATCATCTGAAATTCAACTTACTGTTTACTCACCTGTTTCGCTGTACCGATCCATTCTGCAAATTAAAGCATTTAACTTACCATTCTGTCTGCTTCGTCTATGCCAAACCTGACAGAAGATCAGACCACCATGCAGAATCCTTCGGAATCCACAGCGAATTTACCTGTCAATCCGATCGCCATTCATCAACACACCTCTTCAGCTTCACTTCCTCAAGCGCCCGTTGCTTCGTTCACTGCCTCAGCGTGTCCCATGGCCCGACCAGCGACATTCTCCGGTGAGGCGGAGGACTGCACTGGGTTTCTACTTCAGGTATCTTTGTATTTCTCCATGCAAGAACATCAATTCATCAACGATTCAGCTTGTGTTGCTTTCATCATTTCACTTCTGTCTGGGCAAGCACTTCAGTGGGCACAGTCTCTGTGGAATTCGGATTCGGAAGTCGTCAAATCCCTCTCTGGTTTCATACAATACTTCAAAGAAGTTTTCGGTCAAACAGCTGCCGATCTATCAGTACATGATCAACTCTACAATCTTCATCAAGGCCAATCTTCTGTGAGTACTTTCTCTTTACGATTCCGCACTTTAGCGGCATCCAGTGGTTGGAATGAGGCAGCATTGATCACAGCTTTTCGTCATGGTTTGAACCCTAACATTCGTCAGTTGATGGTGGTTTACGATGACAGTCTGGGAATTGAGAAATTAATTCAAAAATCCATTCGAGTTTCGCAAAGACTATCAGCCTGTGATTCTCCGACTCCCACTGTATGTCCTCCGCCCACGGTTCCATCAGTCACTCCTCCAGCACCAGAGCCTATGGATCTCGGCTCCGCCCATCTTCCAGCTTCAGAGCGTCAACGACGAATTCTTCATAAACTCTGTCTCTATTGTGCATCTGATAATCATCTTCTCAGCTCTTGCCCTGTTCGAACTCCATGCCCAGCGGTAAGCACAATTCAAGTCTCACCTAAAATTGAAGCTTTAAATCGCACCACTGTGCATGTATTAACTTCTCGTATTTGTGTCTCAGCGCAAGCCCTTATTGACTCTGGTTCGGCAGAGAATTTCATCTCCACACAGCTTCTCCAAAAATTTTACATCCGCAAACATCGCAATTCTCAAGACCTCCATGTACAAACCATCCAGGGAAAACCGCTGGGTCGAGGTCGAATTCGTCATTTCTTTTATGGTGCTGGAGGAGTCCACCGCTGAGCTCATCCTGGGACGCCCCTGGTTAGTTCAACATCAGCCGACGCTCCACTGGAAATCTGATGAAGTATTACGTTGGGGTGAGTCCTGCCATTTGTCCTGTCTATCATCCATCAAGAAAATCCCTCCTTCATCATCGATGCCTCAGAAGAGGTCCAAAGTTCCTGTTTGTTCCACCTCGGTTGAGAGCCCTGAAGTAGAGCATCAAGTAGAGATTCCAGTGGAGTACCAGGCGTACCAGGATGTGTTCAGCAAGAAACTGGCTACTAAACTACCACCTCATCGGCCATGGGACTGCGCAATCGACTTGCTACCTGGAGCCACTCTACCTAAAGGTCGTATCTATCCACTGTCCATCCCGGAGCAGAAGGCCATGGAGGAGTATGTGGAGGAGGCTTTACAACAACAGTTCATCCGCACATCGACCTCCCCTGCCGCTTCAAGTTTCTTCTTTGTGGGTAAGAAGGACGGAGGCTTGAGGCCCTGCATCGATTATCGCCATCTCAACTCTCAAACCGTCAAATACAGTTATCCCCTTCCTTTGGTCCCAGCTGCCTTGGAGCAGGTGCGTGGGGCTCGCATATTTTCGAAACTGGACCTTCGGAGTGCATACAACTTGATCCGTATACGGCATGGAGATGAGTGGAAGACAGCGTTCGTCACCCCATCTGGCCATTATGAATATCAGGTTATGCCCTTCAGGCTGTCCAACGCTCCAGCGGTCTTCCAAGGGTACATGAACGAAGTGTTCCGTGAGTACCTCAACTGCTTTGTGATTGTCTACATTGACGATATCCTCATCTATTCATCTTCAATTGCTGAACACTATTGTCATGTCATTCAAGTACTAGAGAAACTGAGAGAACACAAGCTTTACCTGAAATTGGAGAAGTGTGAGTTCCATATCACCTCTGTTCAGTTCCTGGGTTACATCATAGATCAGCATGGTATCCAGATGGACCAGAGGAAGGTGGAAACAATCCAAGACTGGCCATTACCCACATCTGTCAAAGAACTTCAAAGATTCCTCAGTTTTGCAAACTTCTACAGAAGATTCATCAAGAACTACAGTCTCATCAGTGCTCCTCTCACATCTTCATTAAAGAATCGACCCAAGTCTCTGTCCTTGAATCCCACAGCTATCCAAGCTTTCCATCGCCTCAAAGAAGTCTTCATGACAGCACCAATCCTCATCCATCCCAATCCAGAACTTCCTTTCATCGTTGAGGTCGATGCATCTTCCACTGGGGTTGGAGCGGTGCTGTCACAGCGGCAGGGTGAGCCTCCCAGATTCCATCCATGTGCCTTCTTTTCCAAAAAGCTGTCCCCGGCGGAGCAAAACTACGACATCGGCAACCGGGAACTGCTAGCCATAAAACTGGCTTTAGAAGAATGGAGACATTGGCTGGAGGGAGCAAATCACCAGTTCGAAGTAATTACAGGTCATCGCAACTTGGAATATCTTCGTGAGGCAAGAAGATTGAATCCTCGCCAGGCCCGCTGGGCACTCTTCTTCACTCGATTCAACTTTGTTACTTACCATCCAGGAAGTAAGAATTGCAAGGCAGACGCTCTTTCCAGACTCCATCATTCATCTTCAGAGGACCTCAGTACTGAAACCATCCTCCCTCCAGCCTTAATCCTCAGTCCCATTCTCTGGGACATCGACCAGCAAATCTCTCAGGAAAATTCTCGCCATCCTGCTCCGCCGGGAGGTCCAGAAGGGCTTACTTTCGTACCTCAACATCTTCGTACTCCCCTTCTGGACTCTGCTCACACAGTTCCGGGCTCTGGACATCCAGGTAGCAAGCGTACCCTCTCGCTCCTCAGTCAGCGGCACTGGTGGCCGTCCATCTCCGAAGATGTCTCCAGGTTCGTCCGTGGCTGCTCAGTCTGCGCCATCACCAACACTCCCAGGAAACTACCTGAGGGTAAACTTGTGCCACTACCTATACCCAGACGCCCTTGGTCACACATCGGAGTGGACTTCATGACTGACCTTCCTAGATCCGGTGGATTTACCTGTGTGCTCGTCGTTGTGGATAGATTTTCCAAAGGCTGCAAGCTGATACCTTTACCTGGTTTACCCACGGCTTTAGAAACAGCTGAAGCATTGTTTCATCATGTATTCAGAAATTTCGGCATTCCAGAAGACATCGTTTCGGACAGGGGACCCCAATTCATCTCCCGGGTGTGGCACGCCTTCAAGCTCCTCGGGGTCACTGTCAGCCTCTCTGGATATCATCCGCAGACCAACGGCCAGACTGAGCGGAAGATTCAGGAGATAGGACGTTATCTGTGAACTTATTGCCACCAGTACCAAGACAGCTGGAACCGATACCTCCCTTGGGCGGAATACGCTCAGAATTCCCTCACTCAGGGCTCACCCCCTTTCAGTGCTTCCTCTGATATCAGCCACCTCTCTTCCCTTGGTCGGGTGAGCCCTCGGAGGTTCCAGCTGTCGACTTTTGGTTCCATCAGAGCGAGGGGGTATGGGACTCAGCTCATGTGCATCTACAACAGGCAGTGCGGAGGCACAAGGATCAAGCGGATCGTCTACAAGCCGATACACCCCAATACCAACCTGGTCAGAAGGTGTGGTTATCGACGAGGGACATTCGCCTCCGCCTGCCTTGCCGTAAGCTGAGTCCTCGATTCATTGGACCTTTCACCATCCAGAGGCAGTTGAACGAAGTAACCTACAGACTCAACCTTCCACCTCAGTACAATACCTCTCCTTCCTTCCATGTCTCTCTCCTCAAACCCTTCACTGACCCAGTCTCTTCTGTTCCCTCAGATTCCACCTCGGATGACGTGCCTCCTCCTCCCGTTCCTGTGGAAGAAGAGGCCATCTACAGAGTTCGTCAGGATTCCATCACCATCTCCTTCCACTCATTCCCTCACTCCGCCCACTCAGTCATTCACACGCTCATTGTCACCTGATTACTAATCACCGTCACCTGGACCTCATCATCAGTTCACCCATATATACCTGCTACAAACATTCAGTCATTGTCTGATCTCGTCTATACATGACACAGACTCTCTGCCATACTTACCTGTATACCTACCTTCGATCCCAATCTTCTCAGCCAGTCACCATTCCGTCTTCCAAGGAACTCCATCATCATCTGCAAGAGAAAGAGATAGAGAGACTTGGTTACACTTCAGTTAAGCTATCATCTGAAATTCAACTTACTGTTTACTCACCTGTTTCGCTGTACCGATCCATTCTGCAAATTAAAGCATTTAACTTACCATTCTGTCTGCTTCGTCTATGCCAAACCTGACAATTATATTGTGATTCTATAAGATTTGTATTCGATTAACGTTACTTGTCTGTGTCAGTCCTATTTTTGACACAAAGTGTAACAGCACGTCTTTTTCAGTTCAGCTACATTCAATTTGACCAATCAGAGCCAAGCTTTTCAAGTCTACGTTGAAGCAGACTTGAAGAGTTGAAGATACTGCCCTCAGAAGTTACTGGTAAGTTTTAGTTGCTGTTTGCCTAAATAATAAAATGTTAATGTATGGTTTACATATATTTCTCAGGTTTCTAGGCCTTACATGTTTAGTCATGTGTTGATTTTTATATGCATAAAATACCCTTTGGCTCATTCTGAGTAGATTTAAAGAAGCAATGTGAAAAGCTATAATGTATCATTTTATGTGGAGGAAAAAAAGGGAAAATGTAAATGTGAAATGTGCATTGTTGTGACAATAGAGAAAATGAAAGAATGCAATAATAAGAAACAAATACTTTATTTGAAAATGTGAAAAAAAACAAAACATTGAATAAACAGTTGCTGGGGATTATGTGCAACGCTTACACGGTTGCTCCTGTCTCCTCAATTTTTCCTGTTTTCGCAGGACTTTCTAATCTGTCAACCAGGCTTTCTGCATGGGGCCTGCAACATGAACATAAAGTTACTTTGTCTTGAGCTGACCAACCAAATATGGTGTGTGTTGATTGGTGTTTATATTTGTTCAAACTTGACAACCTTATTTCCTTTTTGATTACTTTCTAATATATATTTCTAATTACAAATAAGTACAAAGATTAGATTGTTAAAAGGGATGCTTATAAGAGAGCATACATTTGAAACTGCTGAGTCTGTGAAGGGTTTTGATTATATTACCCACCAGGTACATTGAACTCAGCATAGTGTCATTCTTAAAAAGAAAACAAATCATTCATCATATTTTGCCTGCCTTATATATGTGTGTATATACATATTTTATATTAATATTTGTTGTTTTTCAGACCAGCTGCTATAGAAGAAAAACTGAAATCTGAGTGCAGAGACAAGCGAAGAAGAGAGTAGCAAGTATGGTTTAATCTCATATCACCTCTGTTACAGAGATTTTTGAATCAGGCCTATTGAAAGGTGATTGACAGTTAGGAAAATGTTAGCAACGTGTCCATTTCAGGTGTCTAATTTGTGCTGCCTTTGAGTCATTTATGTAAAAATCTGTTTATTTAATTGTTTTTTTAGTAAAGCTGCAAGTCACTTGTCCTAGTTGTCCTGGCATACAATATTTTGCAACAACTTCTAATTTCCTTAAATCTCTGTAACAGAGGTGAAGAGAGTGAATGTTAGCATGTTCTACAAAAAAAATATAAATATATAGCTCTGCAATAGCATTTCACTGATCTTTGTTATAATGTATTTTGTTCAAGAGATTATATATGCTGCTGTACTTTTTTAATGTACTCTTATGTATTTATTTTGCAATGTACACAATATACTATATTAAAGTTTTCTTGATTTCAAAGTCTGTGTATGTCTTAACATTTATATTTAATTATTTTTGCACTTTTAATATACCATTTTGAATACTGACTAAAACAGCTTTATAATAAACTGTTAGTGTAATGCTAATACATTTTTAATGAGCTGAAATGCTATTTAAATGTTCTTGAAGTACATTCAAATTAAGCTTCAAATCAGAGGTGTCAAGTAACGAAGTACAAATACTTCGTTACATTACTTAAGTAGAAATTTTGGGTATCTATACTTTACTGGAGTAATTATTTTTCAGACGACTTTTTACTTCTACTCCTTACATTTTCACGCAATTATCTGTACTTTCTACTCCTTACATTTTAAAAATAGCCTCGTTACTCCTAGTTCATTTCGGCTTATTTTCATTCCGGCTTGTCGTCGTTAAAAAAAAAATTGGCCAATTACACAAACGGTTAATAGATCTGAGTCCCGCCTCCTGAACACACATCGCTAAACTGATTGGCTTTGTGTTTTCTTTCTAACTTGTGAGAGGCTGTAGTCACATTTGGTTGTGCGAAGCGCCAAAACTCCTCCGAGTCCTAGGAAACCTAGGGTGCTTCTCATTTCTTATTTATGCATCCTCGTTTCCTTTCCTCGCTTCCTTTCCTCGCGTCTCAGCTCCACCCCCTGTAGGATGCGAGGGAAGGCTGCAAGGAAAAGACGTGAGGACGGAGGAATCGAATGTAACTTTTTTTACATACATTGGAATACTTGATCACTCGAGCGTCACTTCATCGCGTCATCAGCAGCGCTCAAAGGATCTGCCCTTATGTTGTTGAAGTTTGTTTATTAAGAAATTCATAATAAATAATAATAAAGCAAGATACCCTGTTGAAATATGTGAGATGTGTGGTTTATATAAACTGCAAAGGTAAAGTATAAATTAAAATGATTGTGACTGATGTGAAGGGGAGGAGAATTTAGACGTGCGTCACGTTTAAGTCGATTAAACTCTTCCGCATAGGATACACCTGTGTATCCTCGCTCATGACTCCTCAGGAAGCCTCCTAACTCCTCGATCCACGACTCCTCGCGGTGCATTTAGAGAATTGAGATGTCCTTCAAGATGGCTGAGCTCGATCGTTTTCCGGGTCATAGGATGGAGGACAGAGGAGCGAGGAGACGAGGAGGGATATTGAGAAGCAGCCCTAGATGCGGTAAGCGAGGGAGAAATCAACAGTTCTGTGCTCAAGAATACGCGTCAAATATTGATTTGGGGACAGACGTTTTTACAATATAATGACAATCGTAACATAACACTAACATAATCGTTAGTGTGTGTGAGAAAGAGAGAGAGAGAGAGAGAGAGGTAGGTTGTGTGTGTGTGTGTGTGTGTGTGTGTGTGCGTGCGTGAGCGTGAGCGAGAGAGTGAGTGTGTGTGTGTGTGTGTGTGTGTGCGCAACTCTACATTATAGGGTCAAAATATCCCCACAAAGATGTCAATATCCAAACTCCTTGTCCTTTTAGGGATTTTTTTTTTCTTCTTCAGAAAACAGCTTATAAATCAGACTTTTGTTTATTGAAAATGTAAAAATGCAGACAGTTTTCTGTGATAGGTAAGGTTAGTCTATAGGGGGGTAGAATACACAGTTTGTTTGTACAGTATAAAAATCATTATGTCAATGGAAAGTCCCCATTAAACATGAACAAATAACATTGCTTGGTCTGTTGAAGGCTGGTCTTGTTGAAATGAGAGGCCTGTTGATCATCCCAGTCTCATCAGCTGGACTGAAAGAAGTTTCAGTGCTCTTAGGACACTGAAAACATGGCTCAGAGCAATGGTCACACTTGACAGTATTGCTGTGTGTCGTGTCCAACAGGACAAACTAGACCGTATTGATGTGAAACATATGCCAACAGTTAATTTCTGTTAAATGATTAGTTCACTTAGTTAAAAATGAAAATTCTGTCATCATTTACTCACTCTCGAGTTGTTTCAAACCAGTTTCTTTCTTCTGCTGAACACAAAAGAAGATATTTTGAAGAATGTCGATAACCAGACAGTTGATGGTAGCCATTGACTTCCATAGTATTTTTTTTCCTACTATGGAAGTCAATGGGGTCCATCCACTGTCTGGTTATCGACAATCTTCAAAATATGTTCTTTTGTGTTCATCAGAAGAAAGAAATTCATACAGGATTGAAACAGTTTGAGGGTGAGTAAATGATTTTAATTTTTGGGTGAACTATATCCCTTAAATGAAAGATGCAGACATGTGTTTGGCTTCTTCAAAAAGCAAGGAACAAGACAGTATTGCACTATTGCATTGCACTATGAGCGTAGTAAAGTTAAGTCTCTGTTAAACTGCCACCATGCCTTTATTAGTTATTTGTAACATTACAGAATTAAATAATTTACGTATTGTTAAGGTCAGTATAGACTAAAAACCTTAATACATTACCCTATTAATTTCCTAATTCCTCAGCTTATTTAGCTTATTTATTTAGAAAATTCATTTTCTATGGGCATATATACGGCTGAAACAGGTAGCCTAGTGCATCATCCCAAATTTTTCAACATCAACATTTTAATATAATTATAGTCAAATATGGCCTTTAGAAAAATAGGGGGTAGTGCACTATATAGGCCCCTGTGGCGCGGCCTAAGCTTTTGTCCTTAATGGCATTTTTTTCCTTACATTACTTTTACTTTTATACTTTAAGTAGTTTTGAAACCAGTACTTTTATACTTTTACTTGAGTAAAAAGCTTGAGTTGATACTTCAACTTCTACAGAAGTCTTTTTAAAGCCTTGTATCTATACTTCTACTTGAGTAATGAATGTGAATACTTTTGACACCTCTGCTTCAAATATATTATAACTGTAGTTTAAGACATCTGAAAGTATATTTTAAATGAACTGTAAGAAATACACTTAAATGCACTAAAGTGGTTCCATTTTAGCACAATTTAATATATTAAAATATAGTGCAAATAGATTTAAAATTTTAAAATTTATCTTAAACATATCTTGAAATACACTTAATATACTTGAAGTTGTTTCAAAATAATCAAATCAAATCAAATCAAGTATATTTGTATAGCGCTTTTCACAATACAGATTGTATCAAAGCAGCTTCACAGTATTAAATTAAAATAAAATAATACAACAAGGTTTGTTTCTAGTGGAATTTATTGATTGATAGAATAAAATTAAATATCCCCAAAATATCCCCAACTGAGCAAGCCAAAGGCAACAGTGGCAAGGAACCGAAAAAACTCCATCAAGTGACCTAATGGTGTCCTAAAACTCCATCAGGTGACCTAATGGAGAAAAAAAAAAACCTTGGGAGAACCCAGGCTCAGTCGGGGGCCAGTTCTCCTCTGGCATTTATGAACTAGAGGCCGGATTGTAGTTTGAACTGTAAGATTAACAATATTATATGAATGCCTGGCCGAAAAGATGCGTCTTTAATCTAGTTTTAAACTGGGAGAGTGAGTCCGAGCAACGAACAGTATCAGGAAGACTATTCCAGAGTTTCGGAACCAAATGTGAAAATGCTCTCCCTCCTTTGGTTGATCTGGATATCCTAGGTATGACCAAAACCCTCGAATTTATTGATCTTAAAGCGCGCGATGGATTATAGGGCGATAGAAGATCCGTTAAATAGACTGGAGCTAAGCCGTTTAGGGCTTTATAAGTCAGTAGCAATACCTTATAATTAATACGGAACTTTATAGGTAGCCAATGTAGTGATGATAAAATCGGTGTTATATGATCATATTTTCTTGATCTAGTAAGAACTCTAGCAGCTGCATTTTGAACTAACTGTAGCTTGTTTATTGAGGATGCAGGACAACCGGCTAATAAAGCATTACAGTAATCTAGTGTCATGAATGCATGAACTAACTTTTCTGCATCAGAAACTGATAGCATATTACGTAGCTTAGCAATGTTTCTAAGGTGGAAAAAGGCTGTTTTTGTAACATACGAAATATGATTTTCAAAAGACAGGTTACAATCGAGTATAACACCCAGGTCTTTTACTGTAGAGGATAAAGTAACAGGACATCCTACAATGTCAAAGTTGTATTGTGAGAGGTTCTGTGGGCGGTTTTTTGAACCGATAAGTATTACCTCTGTCTTTTCTGGATTTAATAAAAGAAACTTACGCGTCATCCAATCTTTTATATCTTTAACACACTCTGTCAATTTGGATAATTTAGCGTTTTCATCCGGCCGTGATGAAATATATATATTTGAGTGTCATCAGCATAACAATGGAAACTAATTCCATGTTTCCTTATAATATTTCCAAGTGGCAGCATATATATTGAGAATAACAGAGGGCCTAACACAGATCCCTGCGGCACTCCATAGTTTACTGGAGTTATGATCGATTTTTCTCCATTTAAATAGACAAAATGGTAGCGGTCAGATAAGTATGATCTAAACCAGCTTAATGCTTGTCCTTGAACACCAGTATAATTTTGTAGTCGATCTAAGAGTATTGTGTGATCTATAGTATCGAACGCAGCACTTAGATCAAGTAAAACTAGTATTGAGATACAGCCTTGGTCAGAAGCTAAAAGTAAATCATTTGTGATTTTAACGAGCGCAGTTTCAGTGCTATGATGCGGCCTGAATCCTGACTGAAAATTTTCATAGATATCATTTTCTTGCAAGAAAGAGCCCAGTTGAGCGGACACAACTTTTTCTAGTATTTTAGACATAAATGGAAGATTTGAAATGGGTCTATAATTTGCTAGATTATTATGATCTAATTGTGGTTTCTTAATGAGAGGTTATATAACTGCCAGTTTAAATGTTCTTGGAACATGACCTAAAGATAAAGATGAGTTAATAATATTGAGGAGAGGCTCTTCCACTACAGGTAACACTTCTTTCAGTAGTTTAGTTGGTATAGGATCTAATAAACATGTTGTTGTTTTAGATGAAGTGATAAGTTTATTTAACTCTTTTTGTTCTATAGTTGTAAAGCACTGTAATTGTTCTTGCGGGGTGATAATTGAGGTTGAATTATAAGGCGCGATTGAGGACTGAACGTTTACAATTGTGGTTCTGATGTTTTCTATTTTCTCAGTGAAGAAGTTCATGAAATAATTACTACTAAACTGTAACGGGATATTTTGTTTGGGTGACGTCTGTTTATTTGTTAGTCTAGCCACGGTGTTAAATAAAAACCTAGAATTGTTTTGGTTATTTTCTATTAGTTTGCGGAGGTGCTCAGCCCTGGCCGCTTTTAGGGCCTTTTTATAACGTGACATACTGTCTTTCCACGCGATTCTAAAGACCTCTAAATTAGTTTGTTTCCATTTACGCTCTAAATTACGGGTTTCTCTCTTTAGAACATGCGTAGTATTATTGTACCATGGTGCTTTAATTTTCTCTCTGACCTTTTTTAATTTAATGGGTGCAACAACATCCAATGTTCTAGAGAGAATGGTGCTCATAGTGCTAGTTAGTTCTTCTAGTTCATCTGTTTGTTTGGGTTCAGGCAGCAGCTGAGACAGATTAGATAAGCAATTTGAGAAATTATCTATGGTGAATGGAAGGATTGTTCTGCCTGGACGATAACGCGGCGCAGCATGACATATTACAGCAGTATGTAATATGCAAGTTACCAAGTAATGGTCAGTGACATCATCACTTTGTGGAATGATATCTATATCGGTTGGATCGGTTCCATATGATATAATTAAATCGAGTGTGTGATTAAGACGATGAGTTGGTCCGGTGACGTTTTGCTTGACCCCAAAGGAATTTAATAAATCTATAAACGCAGCCCCTAACGCATCATTTGAATTATCTACGTGTATGTTAAAATCTCCAACAATTAATGCTTTATCTACATTGACCAATAGATCTGAGAGAAAATCTGCAAACTCTTTTAGGAAATTAGCGTAAGGCCCAGGCGGTCTATATACGGTAGCCAAGGCTAAAGATAATATGGATTTTTTTCTAACATCTAAGAGCGTAACATTTAGTACAAGTACTTCAAACGAAATAAACTTATAACCCGTTTTCTGAGTAACATTAAGAATATCTCTATAGATTGTTGCAACACCGCCGCCACGACCAATCAGACGGGGTTCATGTTTATAGGAGTATCCAGATGGAGTAGACTCATTTAGACCGAAATAATCATTTGGTTTAAGCCAGGTTTCAGTAAGGCAAAGTACATCGAAGCTATTATCTGTGACTATTTAATTTACAATAACTGCCTTAGGTGTGAGTGATCTAATGTTTAGAAGACCTAGCTTTAAAAATTGTTTTTGTTTACTAATAGCAACATTTTCTGTTTTAATAACAATTAGATTTTTCCTAGATCCTGCAGTAGAATTATTATTTGATCTCACTAAACGAGGAATAGACACAGTTTCTATGCAATGTTCTACACTAGTATTTATATCATTTAAATTGGTGCAGGAGAGACTATGATTTGGACTATTGGTTACTAGTCATTTAATGGTATTTACCATTTTGGAGATGTTATCCGATAGAAGATCCATTCCGAATCTGCTTGGGTGTAAGCCATCGGCACGGAAAAGCCTAGGACGCCCCCAAAATAGATTCCAATTATTTACAAAGAGCAATTTCTGCTCATTGCACCATGACATTAACCATTCATTTAGCGCGAATAGTCTACTAAACTTTTCATGTCCTAGTCGGTACGTGGGAAGCGGTCCTGACACTATGATCGTTGTTTCAGGCGTTGTGCTGCGTACCGTATCGATCAGATTCCTGAAGTCTTTCTTCAGAACCTCTGTCTGGCGCAGCCTGATGTCGTTCACTCCCGCGTGCAGGACCACAGTTCCGACGCGCTCGTCATCGTTCAGAATCTCGGGAACGCGAGCAGCAATTTCAGAAACACGAGCACCAGGAAAGCAGTGACTGTGCACCTTACTTTTACCTAATGTAGCGTGTACGTGCCGAACGATGGAATCGCCGATGATCACAGCATCGCGTTCGGTTTCGCGTAGAGGGGAGAAGCGGTTTTGTGTGGATAACTCGAAAACCGGGAGGGGCGGAGAGAGTCTTGGTCTAGACCTGACTCGCGTTTTCCGCTGCGGAACCATCCAGGCTTCGTGGTGGCGTGTTGGAGCCGGAGTGAAAGAGACCATGGCTGATCGCGATCGCGACCTCGGCGCTCGGGACCGATGCTGAGTAACGCACGGAGTAGACGAGGTCGGAGTCAGCGGGTTAGTAACGTTAATCACTGATTTGTGTGCATCGGCGCGTGATGTTTCAAGAGCTAACCGCCGGTCTATCAGCTCGGCCTGTCTCACTAAAAGGTCGTGGATCTGTTTCTCAACAGCTTCCAGCTCAGACTGCAACGCGTGCAGCTCAAATGTATCTTCACCTGCACCAAGAGGTAGACTACTTACATCTGATAAATTCGCCATGTTTGTTTGTAAGTGAGTGTGGAGAAGACGCGTTCAGCCGTGATCCACGGACGTAACCTAAAAGAGTATCCAGCGTTGGATCACTAATAGGCTTGAGACGTGTCTGCTCAACAGTCCGCGTTGTAGGCTAACTATGAGGTTTGAGCAGTAGTGCTTCTCAGTGAGGAAAAGTAAAAAATGTTCGTTGTAAGTGAGTTTAAAGGGAAAAATCAAGAATTATAAATCAAATCGATAGAGCTCCAAAGACAACAACGCGTTCAGACGCGACGCATGCGCATTCAATAATACATTTAATACGCACTTAGTATAGTAAAATTTAAATATAATTATTTTTCACCTGGGTATATTGCTTGTATGTTTCGAATACACTCATAATGAATTTGTAATGTACTTGTAACACAAATAAAGTACACTTTAATATCACTAATCAAGCATGTAATTAGTCCCTAAACAGGCATACTTAAAGTATACTAAGTATACTTAAAGTTGTTCCAATTTAGAACACAAATGTACACTAAATACACTTAAAGTTATTCTTTACAACAATTTAATTACTACTAAAATATACTTAGTACAAAATTAGTTGTTTCAAAATAGCACACTTCAAGTTAACTAATCATTAACACACTTGAAGTATACTGATAATGAGTCTGGCTGCAAATATACTTAGCATATTTTGTTTTCACTAGGGTGAAACCAAGATTTTGTGAATAATGGCTCAAATGTCAAACTATAATCATTACATGCTGTAGAACTGTGATAAGAATGGAAAAGAGAGGGAGGAGGAGGAGAAGAAGACTGGAAAAACAAAGATGGTAGAATGAAAAAAGATGGCGGTGAAGAAAAATAGCTGTTTTCTCGAGAGCATCTGCTCTTACAGTCTCATCTGCTGACATCTGTCCTCAACAGCTATCAGCCAGCTGCTCATGTTCTCCAACCACGCCATGCCCCTTTCTTGTCCACTCTCTTGCTGTCTTTAACGTTGCCTCTAACTATATTGCCAGTTTCACGGCTGCCATCCAGGCCTTTCTCCTTCTGTCCTCTATTCCAATTTAATTTACATATTGTTCCAAAGCAGCTTTACAGAGAATAGTGCCTTGCAAACTCCCCAGTGAGCAAGCCAAATGTTGTTGTAGCAAGGGCAAACTCTATAAGTTGTTTAAGGGGATGAGAAACCGAGGAACCAAGAGTCAACTGAGGAAACCCCTCTCCTTGCATGTTTTTTTGTTATTTGAACAGATGTAATCCCGCCATATTGTATTTGTTATACAATTAAATATAATGATTATAATAATGACTATAGCAAACAAAATATATATAGATAGTGTTGTTGACAGACTCTGGTTAAGGCTGGTGTAAAGGCTGGGCGGCATGACGATATAGTATATTGTGGTGACGATGTCTGTCAATTTAGCTATATTGTTTATTTTGTGTTAATATATCCGCACTGCTCAGTAGCTACTACTTAAAGTTATTGACATGTTAGAGGGATAAACATGCTTGAATGAGAAAATAAAGCTCCATGCTTGGTCTTAAAATTATTCTAACACAATAAGTCACAGTGAAAAAGCACTCAATGCGGCACGTGCTTGCTGACTAACACACACCTGAAGCTTGCACAACGAAAGAAGTCTCTGAGACATCATTTGTTTGTGAATACAGTTCACTTTCTCGGCTCATTGCACTTAAATGGTGAAATACACACAAAATGATGTGCCCATTAAACGCAGTCTGTTATGTCAAGTCACATTTATTTACAGCGCTTTATACATTACAGATTGTTTCAAAGCAGCTTCTCAGTAATAAACAGGAAAATAACAGTTGATGTTGTGAAATTCATCAGTTATGAAACAAACTCAATTCAAATATAAAGCAGCTTTACAGAAGACAGTGTTATTATTCAGCTCAAATCAGTTCAGTGTTGGTTCAGTTCAGTTCAATAACAGTGCAAAGATCATCATTTTTTAAAATTATGTCCTATGTGAACATAATCAGTTAAGACAAAATCAGACGTTTGTCAATATATTAGATCCATGAATAAGTCCTAAAGTGATACCATCTTGCTTCTGTTTTTAATAAAAAACAAAACAAAGAAAATGAGAAACCACTTTAACTTTAAGCCACTTAAGCTTTAATTAAGGATCAATGTATTAATTCATAAATACATTGCGACTAACCGACTAATGCAGGTTTGGTTATAAGCCTTGTCTCATCGATTAACGTTTTATCAACTATTAGGGGGCAAGCAAAGGGTGGATGGGGATGACAAGAGCTAGTGAACCTCAGAGGATGGGGGGCCCAAGATGTGGGTGGAGTGAAGGGATAGAAAATAAGGACATTTTCTCTCTGAAGGAAATAATGTATAGTGTAAAAAGAGTCACTCCCCAGGATACAGATTAAACCAGTTAGTGGAGGTGGAGTGTGATAACTAACAAAGTAAGTGTAGAAGGTTTAAAATGTGTCTGTCTCTCTTTCAGCAAATTTGTGTTGAGTTTGGTGTTACGTGTGAGGAGTCACCAGTACCACACAATGGCACACACTGATGAGTTTTGTCGGTAATTTCCTGTCTCCTGCCTCCTAAATTGCCTGATTTGGCAGGTGTGTGTTTGTGTGTGTGTGTGTGTGTCGAGAAATTACCCCCTTCTCTCTAATGAGGGACTTGATATGATGAAACAATGAACTTGGACATAGAAGAACAAAAATTACAGAGACAGATCAACATGTGCGAGTGAATGGCTGAAATGTTGTAAGTACTTTTACAGGTATATCTGGTGCTGATTGCAGTGTGTTTAAAAATATAATAGTGTTCCCTTTCGAGGGAACTCGAACTGCGTCGAATGACACTTTGGGGGAACGCCCCTCAGCGTAGCGCCTCTGAAGTATGAATGAAACTAAACCAATCCTGATTGGTGTTGCGTCATGACGTAATGTGTGACGGCATATGCGGAAGCTACAAAAGGACGCCGGCACACAACAGAGATAGCTTTCTGTTCTTCAGCAAGCGCTCTCTGTTCTTGTATGTCTTATTTGGTGTTGTTTGTCACAAGTCACAAAGCATATATATAATGGCGAATAAAAGCAGTTACAGGATGTGTGTGCATCCCTGCCCACGTTATATCACGGGTGGGGACAAACACCAACTGTGTGTACACTGTTTGGGAGCGCAGCACGCGCGGGCAGCTCTCGAGGGGGCTGCTTGCGAGGATTGTGAAAAATTAACAATCCGTGTGCTGCGCTCCCGTCTGGCCATTTTCAATGATGATGGCCAGGCTCGCGAGCCTCGTGGTGCGGGACCCGCGTCCGCTGAGGCGGCGTGGCAATGCTCTTCATGGGGCTCGCAGATGGATCTGGCAGGGGATCCCGAGACTGCCGAGGCACGCTCTCGTGATTCATCCGCCAGTTCCGATGCTCTCCTGCCTCGTGCGGAAGCCCGCTTGGCGGCTTCTTCCGCGCGAGTGGAGAGCCCGATGCTTGAGCTGTCTGCTTCTGAGGAAGTAGACGTGCTCAGCATCGAAGGCGGGGATTTTGGGGATGACTCGCCACCCCATGTCCCCGCATATGAGGAGCTGGTGGAGGTTGTCTCTCGTGCAGTGGCCCGTCTTAATATCAGTTGGCCACATGAGAGGCAGGAAACGCTAGTAAAAAGCAAGTTGGACGAGCGTTTCCTGCAGCACAGAGAGCAACCTCGCCATCAGGGTTTGCCGTTCTTTCCCGATTTACACAACGAGTTGTGTAAATCGTGGAACAAGCCACACTCATCTCGCGTGTCCAACCCCCGTTTTAAATTATAGTAATATTTTGGGGGGGCGAGAGAACGGTTATGGGATGATGCCTTGGGTGGAACAGCCGCTTCCCACCTATTTAGCCCCCGAGTCTGCATCATCCCTGAAAACCCCGGTGCTGCCCACTAAACCATGTCGTGAAACATCATCGTTAGTGGGCAGGGCTTATATGGCTGCGGGTCGGGCTGGTGCTAGTCTGCATACAATGGCAGTACTACAAGCGTACCAGGCCGACCTTCTTAAGGACATTGATGAGGGCGAGGGTCCAACTCCGGAAGATATTGCGGAGTTGAGGAAGGCTGCAGATTTGTCTCTCCGAGTCACCAAGGAGATGGCCCGTGCTATCGGCCGTTCCATGGCGGCAATGGTGGTCTCGGAGAGGCACCTATGGTTAAATCTGTCGGGCATCAAGGAGAAGGACAGGGCTTTCCTCCTTGATGCCCCGATTTCGCCTTCTGGCCTGTTCGGTGACTCAGTCAACACCGTCGTCGACAGGTTTCAGGAGGCGAAGAAACAATCTGCAGCCTTCAGGCAATATCTCCCTCGCCGCTCCAAGCCTAAGAAGCCTGCCCCCACTGGGCAGCCGCAGCCATCCACCAGCTCCCCTCTAAGCAGGGCGACCTGAGGGCCGTCCTGCAGGCGAAAAAGGCTTCAACAAAGAGGTCCTAGCCAGCCTAGGTCCTCTGCAGGCGGCCCCACCCGTGGGGGAGCGATCGAGGTCGCCTCCTCCACGGAGCCCGCAGGAAATCGATGTCGACTTCCCGCCGTCAAGTGCGCTTCGGGACGCATCGGTTTCCAGCGAACGCGCCCTGAACTGTCAGCCCCACAGGCTTGCTGCCAGGCAGCATTCGCGTCCGCACATCGAGAATCGTTTTCGGTCGAACCCTGCCAGAGATCTGCTTCAGGGGGCCAAGAACGAATCCCGATTAATACCCGAAGCCAGCCTCGAGAGTACCCCTTTCGACCATTCAAAAGGGGTACAGACTACAGTTCGGTTCCCGCCCACCAAAGTTCAACGGGGTGGTCTGGACTGTAGTCGACCCAGAGCAGAGTCGGGTATTGGAACAAGAAGTAAACTCCCTGCTGGTAAAGGAGGCTATAGAACGTATTCCTCCTCCAGACAGGGAGTCCGGGTTTTACAGCCGCTACTTCATAGTTCCCAAGAAGGATGGGGGGTTGCGTCCGATAATAGATCTCAGACACTTGAATCGGTCTCTGAGGAGATTCAGGTTCAAGATGCTCACTATTCCCATTATCGTGAGCCAAATTCAGTCCGAGGATTGGTTTGTCACGATAGATCTGAAGGACGCATACTTCCACATTTCCATCCTTCCATCTCACAGGAGGTTCCTGAGGTTCGCTTTCGGGGGCGAAGCGTACCAATATTGGGTTCTTCCGTTCGGCCTAGCTCTCTCCCCTCGCACATTTACAAAATGTATGGACGTAGCTCTAGCACCGCTGAGGCTTCAGGGTATCAGGGTCCTCAATTATATCGACGACTGGCTGATCCTGGCCCAGTCACAAGAGCTGGCAGTTCGGCATCGAGATGTCGTCCTTGCCCACATCCAGAGCCTGGGGTTGAGACTCAACACGAAGAAGAGCGTGTTGGCACCAGCCCAGAGAACCACGTTCCTGGGAGTGGTGTGGGATTCGGTCACGATGCGGGCACAATTGTCTCCTGCACGGATCGAATCCATCCTGGCCACGGTGACCAGGATAAAGCTAGGCCAGGCCATCACTGTAAAACATTTTCAGAGAGTGTTAGGTCTCATGGCAGCAGCATCCAACATCATTCCATTCGGTCTCCTGCACATGAGGCCCCTGCAGTGGTGGTTGAAAACCAAGGGGTTCTCCCCGAGGGGAAACCCATGTCGCATGATCAGGGTTACGCGCAGATGCCTTCGTTCCCTATCTATGTGGAAGAAAGCTTGGTTTCTGTCCCAAGGTCCCGTGCTGGGAGCGTTATGTCGCCGGAAAGCCGTCTCGACAGACGCCTCTCTCACGGGCTGGGGCGCGGTCATGGACGGCCGCTTTATGAGAGGTCTATGGCAGGACCAGCATTCCTCCTGGCATATAAACTGCCTGGAAATGTTGGCGGTGTTCCGAGCTCTGAGGAGCTTCCTGCCGGACCTCAAGGGTCATCACGTCCTTGTGAGGACGGACAATATGTCGGTGGTGGCCTATATAAACCATCAAGGGGGTCTGAGGTCTCGCCCTCTATGCAGACTGGCGCATCAGATCCTCCTGTGGTCCCAGGGGAAATTGTTGTCTCTCAAAGCAACATACATCCCAGGGAATCAGAATCAGGGAGCAGACATTCTGTCGAGGCAGGGGCTGAGGCCCGGGGAATGGAGACTCCATCCCGAGGTGGTGGAGTCAATATGTCAGAGGTTCGGCCCAGTGGAAGTGGATCTATTCGCGTCTCGAGAGACGACTCACTGTCCACTGTGGTTCTCCCTCACACATCCAGCCCCACTGGGGTTGGATGCCATGGTGCAGACGTGGCCGAGGCTGCGTCTGTATGCATTTCCCCCGATCGCTCTGCTCCCGGGAGTTCTAGAGAGGGTTCGTCGCGACGGGATCAGTCTATTATTGGTAGCCCCGTTGTGGCCGGCCCGAGTATGGTTCTCAGACATAATATTACTCCTGGACGGCCCTCCATGGGAGCTTCCCATCAGGAGGGACCTGCTGACTCAGGCAGAGGGCTCAATATTTCATCCTCGACCCGAACTATGGAAACTGTGGGTCTGGCCCCTGAGGGGGCACAGTACCGAGAGGCCGGCCTGTCAGCAGGAGTAGTGGAGACCATACTCAGCTCTAGAGCTCCCTCCACGAGGAAATTGTACGGCCTAAAATGGAATGTTTTCACCATATGGTGCAGAGAGTGTGAGGTGGACCCACTTAACTGCCCGGTGGCTTCAGTGCTGGAGTTCCTCCAAGATCGCTTCTCAGCTGGTCTTACCCCGTCCACTCTCAAGGTGTATGTGGCTGCTATTTCGGCTTTCCACGCTCCTCTGAGTGATGGGCCTCTGGGGAGGCAGCAGTTGGTCGTACGTTTCCTCCGTGGGGCTTGGAGGATGAGACCTGCAGCTCGTACCAGGGTTCCCACTTGGGACCTGGCGGTGTTTCTGGAAGGGTTGGTTGAGGCCCCCTTCGAACCACTGGAGTCGGCTGAGGCCAAGAACCTTTCCCTAAAGGTGTTTTTTTTTGTTGGCCATTACTTCTCTGAGGAGGGTAGGAGATCTCCAGGCGCTCTCTATATCTAACATCAAAGCCATCCTACATCCTAGGCCAGGCTATTTGCCCAAGGTGCCATCTAATGTGGCACGGCCTACAGTTCTGCAGGCTTTTCATCCTCCACCTCACGTGACGGCGGATGAGGAGAGACTTCACCTGCTCTGCCCTGTCAAAGCTCTCAGAATATGTATCCAGAGGTCCTCCTCATGGCGGAAGTCAGACCAGTTGTTAGTGTGTTTCGGGTCGCCCAAGAAGGGGCTTCCTGCTTCTAAGCAGACCATTAGCAACTGGATTGTCCATGCTATATCTATGGCCTACCAGGTGCGCAATTTGCCTTCACCTCTGGCCGTGAGGGCTCACTCTACCAGAGGCATGGCGTCCTCTAGAGCCCTCCTCTCAGGGGCCCCGATCCAAGAAGTCTGCGATGCAGCAGGATGGGCCACCCCTCACACTTTTATTAGATTTTACAGCCTGGACATTACATCGACACCTGGCACCCTTGTGCTCTCGTCTTAAGTGTGCCTGTGCGCAGCTTCACACTAGGACAGGCAGGGCTCGTTGTGGCATAGTGGGTACTCGTTCCCCCAAAGTGTCATTCGACGCAGTTCGAGTTCCCTCGAAAGGGAACGTCTCGGGTTACGACTGTAACCCTTTGTTTCCTGAGAAAGGGAACGAGAACTGCGTCCCTTCGCCACACCTCCCCCTGCCTGGGAGCGCTTGCTTCATCACAGAATGACCCCATTCAGTGACCCCATTCAGTGTTTAACGTCTCAAAATACATACTTTAAAAAATTTTTTTTGCTTCAAATTTAAAGACTTTTCCTAATTTAATGGGGACAACTGGGTAAACATAAAATTAACATGATGATAGGTTTTCAATGTTCTGTACGTACTTTTGTAGCATCGGTGTTCTTTGGGGTCAATTTGACCCCAGGCTCATTTTGCTGTATAAAACATATAAGAAATATAATTTTTTTTGTTGTTCACACATTGGTGATTAGGCACAAATCCCACATTTATTCTGGATGATATTGAGGTCATTATAAGTTGAGATTTTATGATCTTCAAAAACCTTCCCTCTGCTTTAGGGCCCTAACCTGACATTACCATATAGGCCTACTTGAAGTATTGCGAGAACCACTGATAGTTCACACGATATAGTGGAGGGGGGAATCATAATTCTCACAAGAAATTAGATATTTCCAGTGCCAATTATATATTTCCAGGGAAGGGAAAACATAATTGTTGCAAGAACTTTGATATTTTGTTCCGTGGGGGAGGGGAAAACATAATATAGGGGAGGAGCAAATGTATGAAAGCTTCCACAGAAGCCTTATAAACCATTTCTCTTTGTGCTTTGTGAGCTCTCTCTTTATGCTCTTTCTCAATTGAAAATTACCTCTTAGCAAAGTTTTTTGGGTTTTTTTTGGGGTTCTATACGGACCTATTCGCCAGCAAGACACCAGTCGACCCGCCCGAAATGCAGGACGACGCCATACCAGCCATCCCGTCAGTGTTGACCAGTGAGGTCAGGCATGCGATCCAGAACATCCAGAAAGACCGGGCGCCAGGGCTGGACGGAATCGAGGCCGAGCTGCTCAAAGAGGGTGGACCGATGCTGTGGGCAGCATTGGCCAGCCGTTTCAGCCGCTACATGGCGCAGAAAAGAACACCAGATCAATGGCAGACGGCCAAGACAGTGCTGTTGTACAAGAAGGGTGACCGCGAACAGCTGAGGAATTATCGGCCAATCTGGCTCCTGCCGACCGTGTACAAGGTCTTCACCAAGGTGCTGTACAACCGACTAGCCAGGCAGTTGGACGAACAACAGCCACCCGAACAGGCCGGCTTCTGGTCTGGCTACAGCACAATGGACCACATCCACGTGCTGAACCAACTGCTCGAACGCTGCCGGAAGTACAAGATGCCCTTGGTACTGGCCTTCATAGACTACGAGAAAGCCTCCGACAGCATAGAGATCAATGCCGTACTGCTCGCCCTACAACAACTGGGCATCTCCTACGAGTACGTGGACCTTTTGCGGGAGCTGAACAGCGGATGCGCCACCAACATCACCTTGTTAGACCGGACACTTCCCACTTGAATGACAGGGTACAGCTGTGGCCAAATTTGAAATTTTTGCTGCTTCAGTTGTTATGATGTTGATTCACATTTTTCTAGATTATTGTGCAGAGTGATCAGTGGCATTTTACATCATTTCAAAAAGCTTTATCACAAAACCCCAAATTTCACTGTTTTTGTCCTTGGCACCAAATTACCAGCTAACATCATTTTACTAATCATATCATCAGCACATGATTGCTATAAGGAAGGAAGAAGTGCTTCCAATCATTGTGTTCTTCTGTTAGCAATGGTTTCCTCCAAAGAAAGATGGAGGATCATCTTTGCATCAAAATGGCCTCCATTTACCAGATCATCAAGAGCTTCAAGAATAGAGGTTCGGCTGCAGTGAAGAAGGCTTTAGGATGTCCCAGAGTGTCCAGCAAGTACCAGGAACTTCTCCTGAGGAATCAGCTAGGGAATCGTGTCACCACCAGTGCAGAACTGCTCAATATTGGCAGCAGGTGGGTGTGAGAGCATCTGCACAAACAGCGAGGCCAAGACTTTTGGACAACGACCTGGTGTCAAGAAGGGCAGCAAAGAAGCCACTTCTCTCCAATAAAAACATCAAATATTGGCTGAAATTCTGCAGGAAGTACAAGAATTGGACAGCAGAAGACTGGTGCAAAGTTAATGTATCTGATTAGAACATCTGGAAAATCGATTGTCCAGAGAAGAAAAGGTGAACGCTACCATGAGTCCTGTGTCGTGCCAACAGTGAGGCATCCTGAGACTATCAATGGGAGTGTCATATTGACCCCAAACCTATCCTTGATAAAATATATTGTATAATATAATAAATAAATAGCTATTAAAACACCAAAAATATATATAATTTTTGAATTTTAGATAAATCAGTGACATTTTATAGTGATTTGCTAATTTGTCCATAGTCGTGCAATAGGTATTCTGGATGTATAAGGGGTGGGGGTGGGGGTGGGGGGTTGGTGGTGTTTTATTTAAAGGGCTATTTAAGTAGTCAACAAAGAAACATAAAGTACCTGACTTAAACCTTTGGGGAAAAAATCAAATTGTGGGGGTTTAAATTGGTGGGGTCAAATTGACCCCAGTGGGTAAAAGATGTTGGTAGATTTGAGGGTAACAGGAGGGTTAACGTTATGGCACGATTCCCGACACGTTTGTACGCTAAGTATATCTTCTGTAAGTCACACTTTCGTAAGGTTTGTCTGGACCACTCTTAGCTTTACCTTATCACTGTTGCAGGTCTATACGAATATAATTCTGAAGTTTTAATACACCCAGACAGTATTAAATTAGGCTAATTCAAGTGTTTTCATGCAAAGAATAAAATTGTCATTACACTGATTGTTGTTAGATTTTTAATTATATTATTATACAATATTATTAATTTAATTAAAAAGCGCTTTTAAAGGCCAGTGAAAGCATAGGCTACTGTCAGTTAAGTCCTATTCGGACGCTAATATTGTTTCTCATGGGCTCGTACGGTATTTTAAACATTTATAGGGGTGAGTCGGTGATTTTAGTGCCATCCGAATCCATAATATCAGTGTTTTTTTTCACCCAACCCGCATAAAAATCCCTGGCCAAATTAGTACCTACTGTTTTTTGACAAACAGGTCGTGTGGTAATTTAATTGCAGTCTGAATACACATCTCTGAGTTTACAAGAAGAGATTCAAAATCCATTGTTTAAACCCTTTTTGATCACTGCCGAGCACCGAGATGTAGGCCTACACTTTTATTACTGAAATGCTGGAAAGTATTGCCAAGAACAATATTTCATCGCAGCTCCACCTCAGCGAACAAAAATGGGAAAGAGAAGAAAGCACGTACAAATTTGAAATGGTTATTATGGCAGCAATATCTGAAACAGTTTAAAAATATGTAGGCTAGGCTATTATAGGCTATTATAGTTTGGATTATTTTTTATAATATCCCATGAGTCCTAATAAATGCAATTTCAACTATTTCTGAAGTGCTTCTTTTATAAAGAATACCGCTTTCTCACATAAACAGCCCCTGCACGAGAGAATAATTGATTCTCGAGCCATCGATATCAACCAATTCAGCACCATCGCCACGGACAGCACCCGGTAACGTCGCACGTAAGAAGGTATATCTTAAGCAGCTTCCTAAGGTATGGTTCGGGGAACACACTTAGGAACATAAACAATTTTGGTAAGATATATCTTTCGAGTCTTCTTAGCGCGCTAACAGTGAGTGTTATCGGGGAACTGGGCCCTGATACTTAAGAGCGATACTGACGGGCCGTGGACCACAGCATGCTAGCAAACAGGTCAGCCGACACCAAAAAAAAAAAAAACGGCAAGAATGATCTTAATTTTGGATTATGGAATATTTGGAATATTTATATATTATATATAATATCACTGTCAAACAAAGGTCCTGTTGTGTATGATTTGCTCTCGCATGTTTGACTTTCTCTGTCTGACTGAGACGTGGCAACAAAGTAATGACTTCTCTCAACTCCACCATTCTGCTCCCCCAGGCTATGTATACACCTGCAAACCCCATGCCTATTAGCAATATTATATAATGAGAAATGGAAAGTCTCAGAAAAATCAATGCCAGAACATACCTCATTTTCCTACAATTCTCGCTACTGTATATCATCTTCCTAAGGCCATCTCTGTTTTTCTACATGAACTTTCTGTGTTTTTAACTTTTCTTTGTTCATTGTCTCCTAATGTGATTTAGGAGAACCCCCTGCTTGGGGATTTTAATATTCATATTGATAATGCTGGTAGCGTATCTACAAGGGATTTTTATCATGTCTGGACGGCTTTGGCTTACAACAATTTAATAATTCTCCTGAGTCTTACCCATTTAAAAGGTCATACGCTGGATCTTGTGTGTTGTTCAGGTGTAACTCCTCATAATTGTACTTCTTCCAATCTGTCCTTATCAGATCATATGCTGGTGTCATTTAATGCTCAGTTATCTGTTTTTAAGCATGATCTGTGTCGTTCTATCACATTCCGGAACATAAAGAACATTGATGTTGCGGTTTTTGCTGAAGGATTTGCCACCCTTTCTAGCAATAACAATTTTTCAACTCCAAATGACCTGGTTCTTCATTACAATGTTGGACTTCAAACGATTTTAGATGTCTGTGTTCCATTAAAAACCAGGGCTGTTTCATTTGTCAACATTGCTAAGCTACGTAATATGCTATCAGTTTCTGATACAGAAAAGTTAGTTCATGCATTCATGACCTCGAGACTAGATTACTGTAATGCTTTATTAGCCGGTTGTCCTGCATCCTCAATAAACAAGCTACAGTTAGTTCAAAATGCAGCTGCTAGAGTTCTTACTAGATCAAGAAAATATGATCATATAACACCGATTTTATCATCACTACATTGGCTACCTATAAAGTTCCGTATTAATTATAAGTTATTGCTACTGACTTATAAAGCCCTAAACGGCTTAGCTCCAGTCTATTTAACGGATCTTCTATCGCCCTATAATCCATCGCGCGCTTTAAGATCAATAAATTCGAGGCTTTTGGTCATACCTAGGATATCCAGATCAACCAAAGGAGGGAGAGCATTTTCTCATTTGGCTCCGAAACTCTGGAATAGTCTTCCTGATACTGTTCGTTGCTCGGACTCGCTTTCCCAGTTTAAAACTAGATTAAAGACGCATTTTCGGCCAGGCATTCATATAATATTGTTAATCTTACAGTTCAAACTACAATCCGGCCTCTAGTTCATAAATGCCAGAGGAGAACTGGCCCCCGACTGAGCCTGGGTTCTCCCAAGGTTTTTTTTTTTTTCTCCATTAGGTCACCTGATGGAGTTTTAGGACACCATTAGGTCACTTGATGGAGTTTTTTCGGTTCCTTGCCACTGTTGCCTTTGGCTTGCTCAGTTGGGGATATTTTGGGGATATTTAATTTTATTCTATCAATCAATAAATTCCACTAGAAACAAACCTTGTTGTATTATTTTATTTTAATTTAATACTGTGAAGCTGCTTTGATACAATCTGTATTGTGAAAAGCGCTATACAAATATACTTGATTTGATTTGATTTGATTTGAACTCTGCTCCTTGGTTTAATCCAGAACTACCGTGGTTAAAAGTCAAAGGCCGACGTCTGGAGCGATTATATGTCAGGACTGGACGTAGGTCTTACTAAGGCTAAAACCGATTACTATGCCAGTTTGATTAGGTCTGGTGAAGGGAACACAAGAACCCTTTTTTCTGAGGTAAATAATATGTTAAAGCCACTTGATTCTTTTCCTTCCCATCTTTGCTCTGTTGATATCTGTGAAGCTTTTATGTCTTTTTTTATAAGGAAAATTGAAAACATTCATCAACAAAATTAGATAGTTGTCTGTGCAACACTTGTTCTGATCAACCTCTAAATTCTACGCTTTCCTCTTTTGAACTTCTGTCATGTGTCAGTGCTTGTTTGGACTTTAAGTTTGTGTTTTAATTGGTTCCTGTTTTCCTTTGTTCTTTTCCCGCCACTCCTTCGTTTCTATGGTTACTGTCGTTCTCAGTTCAGTTGCATCACCTGTTTAGTCAATCTTCATCATCTGTATCACCTGTGTTCTGTTAATCAGTGTAACCTGTGTTTGTATTTAAGTTCTGTCTGTTCTGTCAGTCTTGGTCTGATCTCAGTTACATTTAGTGTGTTGCTACCTGTTCTGCCATCCTGTGTTTTATTATATTAAACCTTCGTTTTTGGAAATATATCCTTCCTGCAACCACCCGTGACAGAAGATCGGACCAGCCCATATGGACGACGGGGCTATATTTGTTGCCATAGCTCAAGAGAGCACAGAATTTTTTGCCTTCGTGGTGAACTTTGTTCGTCGAGCCGTCATTAGCCCCCTTGACGATGAAACCCTCAAGCTGCTCTTCTGGATCAGGGCCAATTTCCACCAGGCCATCAACCTCCCAAACACAGATGGACTGAACTGGAGGGAAGCCATCAGCAGGTGTTTGATAAGCGTCGCGTCCCGGTCCAGAGAACAACGACCATCACCAGCAGCCGCTGAGACAACCCTTCCAGAGTCTCGTCCCGCCGAGACCGGCCTTATAGAGTCTCGTCCTGCCGAGACCACCCTTCCAGAGCTTCTTCACGTCCTGCCTGTCGAGACCTCAACAAAGATTGCCGCCGCCTCACCGCCTGAGTCCTCATCCACGATGGCTGCCACCTCGCCACACTGCCTGAGCCTTCAGCCAGGATGGCCGCTACCACGTCAGAGCCTGTTCCTGTCCCAAGACCTGTTCCTGTCCCTAGACCTGTTCCTGCCCCAAGGACTGTCCATGTACCTAGACCTGTGCCTGCCCCAAGAACTGTTCCTGTTCCCAGACCTAAATCTGTCCCCAAGCTAGTATCTGTTCCCAGAGGTGGGCACAAATACATCAAAAACTATTTTGTTACAAACTACAAATACTGGCTCATGAAATGTAACAAAATAAAATACAAAATACTGATGTGAAAAATGTATTTAAATAAAATACAAGTAATTAGTATTTTGAAAATACAAAAATACTTTTTTTTTTTTATCACTGAAAGGTCAATAACACAAATAGCAGCAATAACACAAATATGAGAAATGTGTAAATTCAAAATGGCGAAGTAGCAAAATAAAAAGGGGGGGAAAAAAACAGACACAGAATTTGTCACAAAATCAAAATTCCATTTTAATCATAATTTATATGATTAATCATATTAATCATAATATGTGTGGGTTTGTTTTACACACGAGACTCTAACTGCCCTGATCGCGTATGCCTTTTCCATAGTCGAATCGCGCTGCGTGCGCAATTATTGAAAAACAACAGGATTGATGTAGCCTGACTTCGTCATACTCATATTCTAGGCAGAATGTGAGTCTGAAACTGCTCCATAGGGCTTTGATTATGAGGCGTGTCTTAACCGAACCAGGAAAAAAAAAACTCTGCACTCAATTGGATAGACCTACAACCAATCAGAGCAACGCAGTAAGTGACGTATGTTGAGCGACGCATAGTTGTCAACAGAGCTCAACTGCACACACGCAGGAAGAAGTAGTAAAGCAATGAGTAAAGTAATAATAAAGCACTCCATGAGTGCGACCAGAGGAGAAACCACAATGACCACAGGGTTTTCATTGCGTCCCATCTTCTTAGCGACCATCGGAGTCAGCTGATAAATTAAACTTTTGCCGAATCCCGTAGGAAGGACGGCAAACACATCTTTCCGATCGAAAAATGCCTTGATTGCGGTTCTCTGTTCGTCTTTTAAAATGAATGCGCTGCCGATTTCTTTTATAACAGACGCGATAGCGGAATCTAAACATCTCAATTCTCCTGCTGCAGTCGTCTTTGTTGAAAACCTTTGGTGACGTGGGTGATTACGTAACCGCAGATCATCTGTCCATCATCAATTAAAGCCCGCCCTGGCAATTTGATTGGCTCGGCCTTCTGGGAGCCGAGCATAATTACTCCTCAACGGATCGAGTCCAGACCGAACTTCCCGACCAAAAAATGTTGTGGGCGGGGTTCGGGCTGGCACCCAGGCTAGGATTGGTGATTATTTTATACAAAATCCGACGGAATATCAATATTTCTTATATGTAATACGTTTAAAAACGTGTAAAACCTGCAGATGGATGTTATATTGTGAACGCTTGCTTAGCATGGAGATTTCAGTGGAGTTACGACAGACGCGCTGTTTCATAATAGGTATGATGTCCTTTTATGAATGACAACACAGTGCATTGATCTCATAAGGCACAATTATTTTCTCTATAATGCCGTTCAGTGTGCAATATGTGTGTGTGTAGACTGTATATTTTTCACAAAACACTTTACCTTAAATAGTAACTACTTTATAGTAAGTTCACCCAAAAAGGAAAATTCTGTCATCATTTACTTATCTGTATGTTGTCCCAAACCTGTATGAGTTTCTTTCTTCTGTTGAAATAAAAAGAAGATATTTTGAAGAATGTTGGTAACCAGACATTTGACGGAAGCCATTGACTTCCATAGTAGGAAAAAAAATACTATGGAAGTCAATGGCTAGGCTACTGTCAACTGTTTGATTACAGACATTCTTCAAAATATCTTTGTTTGTGTTCAGCAGAAGAAGGAAACTCATACAGGTTTGGGACAATAAAAGGGTGACAAAAGTTTTATTTTTGGGTGAACTATCCCTTTAATGCCGTTTTTAAGAGGAGCAGTGCCACTTCTTCTCCTGTGTTCAAAACATAGACTGTAAAAAAATATGGACGTAGTGTCCGTGACGTCACCCGTAGGGGTTCAAAACTCATTCACTTCTTGGAGGGAGCCCGGTCTACAGGGTGTCACGTGATTTTCGTGCATCTAACCTGGACATTGCCATTGCCAACATCAGACCGAAAATATGGCAAAATCATTTACTATGGTGATAAGCATATGGTGATTTTTCTTAAGTATTTAAGTATTTGAAATACTCTAAATACACTCACTCAAAATATTTTGTTACAAACTACATTTTATTTTTTCCACACCTGCAAAATACAAATTACAAAATACACTAAAGTAGTTAAATACGTATTTAAAATACATTTAATTGAAATACTGCCCATGTCTGTCTGTTCCTGAAGGAGCAATAAAATCACGCACATCCCAGTCAGGTGCGGGTGCTGGATCTCATAGGGAATGCAAAATTACAAAGTAAAGATCCGCACACCGGAGAGCTCCCATTCACAAAATTTATTTCAAGTGTGACATTTCGGGCCTTTACGGACATTTTTAAATAATAGATCTGAATCTTCTCCAAGCACACAATGTTTATTGGATTTGACTAAGGAGGTGCTCACGTCCAATGCCTTTTTATATGACAATGATTTCTTTCTTCAGATTTCAGGTGTCACGATGGGGTCAAAAATGTCACCCAGTTTTGCCTCTTGTGGGACTGTTTGAACAGGAACACATCTACGATTCTCAAGCCAATCCTTTCATTGACTTTATATCTATCTGGAGGAGGTATCTTGACGATGTGTTTTTTATTTGGACAGGATCTGAGAAGATGTTGGAGGATTTTTTTACTTTTGTTAACTCCAAGAATAAACATCTCAAGTTCACTATGTCATCTGATAAAGAAAAAATTAACTTCCTGGATATCCTAATTGTTAAGGAGAACAATATGTTGAAAACGGATCTTTACCGAAAGCCGACGGACAGAAACTCTATTTTACATGGTGAGTCATACCATCCTACTCATCTAAAGAGAAATTTACCTATCTCTCAATTTAATAGGATCAGACGAATTTGTAGTTCAACTGAGGACTTTACTCGACAAGGGTTGGATTTGAAAAAACGTTTTGAAGAAAGGGGGTAAGGAAGGAATCCTGGATTAATGATGCATCAACACGCTTTGCGAATTCATCACAGTTGGATTGTCTAAAAAAGAAAAAGACTAATAGGGATGACAAGAGAATAGTATGCGCCATCCAATACTCACCTGTAGCTAAAGCTATAGAAGGTGCCATTAAACAACATTGGCACATCTTAAATACGGATCCAGCACTATCTTCCTTCCAAGAACCTCCTCGAGTGGTATTCAAAAAACCACCTAATTTACGCAATCGACTAGTACGAGCTGACATACCTTCTACAATAACTCCTCATTTCCTTAACAACATACCTACTGGGAACTACCCATGTGGAAGATGTCAGCAATGCCATTTTACTTATAAAACCAACACATTTAATCACCCACATAATGGTAACAAATATAGGATAAAAGAGGTAATTTCTTGCTCTACTACCAATGTGATTTATATGTTGACTTGCCCCTGTGGATTATCATATATAACAAGACTACTAGGACATTGAAAACTAGGATCTCGGAACATCGCAGTGCTATCAGAAATGGTGTTACATCTAGTCCTGTTGCTGTACATTTCATGAATGCCAAACACAATGTATCTAGTTTGAAATATGTGGGAATTGAGGCTATCAAGTGTCCACGTAGGGGCGGTAACATTGATAACATGCTCTTAAAGAGAGAATTATTTGTTCACTTTGTTATTTGTTTTGACTTTGCCAGATTATGCTGTCATATTATATACGGTAAAGATATGTATTGGATTTGTGATTCCATACACTCACATTAAGAGTAAGATTGTTATGTGTCTGATGTTATTGTATATATGATATGTGATAATATGTATATATGATGGATTCACGGACATGGTATAATAGTTGATGTGTCCATTGTATGTGGATATTAATTTGATACGGACAATGTGCAATAATCCATATTCATGGGTATGATGTTTTACATTTGTATTTTGATATATTGACATATTTATTCTTTATATATATATATATATATATATATATATATATATATATATATATATATATATATATATTATAATTTTTTTTTTTTTTTTTTTGGGATGAGTATGTTATATATACATGGGCACGGTGCAATATTGGATGTAAATGTATATTTTTTTAAAAATGAATTTGATAATGTGGTGATGTAATCACATGACACGGAGACTAGAAAAGGGCAACTGTATTGTATTTTCTGTTAGTCTGAGGAAGGGCCGTAAAGGCCCGAAACGTCACACTTGAAATAAATTTTGTGAATGGGAGCTCTCCGGTGTGCGGATCTTTACTTTGTAATTTTGCAGTATCTGTTCCTGAGCCTTAATCTGTTCCTGAGCCTGAATCTGTTCCCGAGCCTGAGTCTGTTCCAGAACCTGAGCCTGAGATGTTCCTTAACTCCTACCCAGCCTCCCTCTCCCACCTCCTCCCATCAAAATCTCCTCATCCACACCTCCGCTACTTCCTGTCAGCCCCTCAGCTCACCCTCATTCCACCATCAGGGATGTGGGGTCGCCGCAGGTCTGCCAGTCTCCATCATGGTGGGTGGATCCCCGGTCTCCACCTCCGGCCTCCGCGACCAGGACTCCACCTCGGCCTGTCGGTCCATTAACTCTACCTTGGCTCCCACCTCCTTAATCTCCACCATAGCCCATCAGTCCACCAGCTTCGCCGGGCTCCCTCGTCCCTCCGGTCGATACAGTCCAACTTACCGCAATCCATATGTTTCAACCGCTTATAAACAATGTCACGTAACTCAGAAAAGCCATTTGTTGACCATTAAAATGACGCATGTACACATCCTGAAATCCTTAATCAGAATTAAAGAGCATATATAAACTGGCATAATAGGAACACAATCTTCAACTTCTGTTTTAGAAACATGATAAACTGAGCTTAATGTAAAACAATCAAAATGTGGAATAAGTCACAGAAAATAGAGAATTCTGTTCAGCATTCAATGAAATTAATACATTTGTGGTGATAAGTTTACACTTCTAGGATCTGCAGAATGTTAATAAAAAATTGTTAAAATGATAAAAATTGCTTCTTTTTTTATTTTTTTATTTTTATTTAGTATTTCCCTGAATAAGCTATTTCTCATAACAGGTATAAACATACAGTGCTGCTTGAAAGTTTGTGAACCCCTTATAGAATCTGTGAAAATGTGAATAATTTTAACAAAATAAGAGGGATCATATTAGCCTGGGTGCCAGCCCGAACCCCGCCCACAACATTTTTTGGTCGGGAAGTTCGGTCTGGACTCGATCCGTTGAGGAGTAATTATGCTCGGCTCCCAGAAGGCCGAGCCAATCAAATTGCCAGGGTGGGCTTTAATCAATGATGGACAGATGATCTGCGGTTATGTAATCACCCACGTCACCAAAGAGCACTTGGGTTGAATTGGTTTTCAACAAAGATGACTGCAGCAGGAGAATTGAGATGTTTAGATTCCGCTATCGCGTCTGTTATAAAAGAAATCGACAGCGCATTAATTTTAAAAGACGAACAGAGAACCTCAATCAAGGCATTTGTCGATCGGAAAGATGTGTTTGCCGTCCTTCCAACGGGATTCGGCAAAAGTTTAATTTATCAGCTGACTCCGATGGTCGCTAAGAAGATGGGACGCAATGAAAACCCTGTGGTCATTGTGGTTTCTCCTTTGGTCGCACGCATGGAGTGCTTTATTATTACTTTACTCATTACTTTACAACTTCTTCCTGCGTGTGTGCAGTTGAGCTCTGTTGACAACTATGCGTTGCTCACTGCGTTGCTCTGATTGGTTGTAGGTCTATCCAATTGAGTGCAGAGGTTTTTTTTTTCCTGGTTCGGTTAAGACACGCCTCATAATGAAAGCCCTATGGAGCAGTATCAGACTCACATTCTGCCTAGAATATGAGTATGACGAAGTCAGGCTAGGATCATATACAAAATGCATGTTATTTTTATTTAGTACTGTCCTAAGACATTTTACATAAAAGATCTTTACATATAGTCCACAAAAGAAAACAAAAATAGCTGAATTTATAAAAATGACCCTGTTCAAAAGTTTATGTACCCTTGATTCTTAATACTGCGTGTGGTTAACTGGATGATCCACGACTGTTTGTTTTTTTTGTTTGTTTTGTGATGGTTGTTCTTGAATCCCGTTTGTCCTGAGCAGTTAAACCAGCCCGTTCTCATCGTAGGGCGTCATATATTGACGCTTTTGACATTTCGTCGACATCGAACGCACATGGCACCCTTTAGCGTCAATATGAGACGCAGATAGAAATGGGCCAGAAGGCGCCTCCTAGTGGTCTAACCCTACACCAGACCTAAACCTACCCATAACCGAACAAAGCTCTGTGCGTGTCATATTGACGCTAAAGGGTGCCATGTGCGTTCGATGTAGACGAAATGTCAAAAGCGTCAGTATATGACGCCCAAGGATGAGAATGCGTTGGTTAAACTGCCCAATGTTCTTCAAAAAATCCTCCAGGTCCCGAAAATTCTTCAGTTTTCCAGAATCTTTTGCATATTTGAACTGTGACTGTATGATTTTGAGATCTATCTTTGCACACTAAGGACAATTGAAGGACTCAAACAGAACTATTAAAGGTGAACTATGCAGGTTTTTTTTTTTTATCTTAATTTACCTTAACTGAACAGCTTCGGAGTCATTGGAATGGTTATATGACTTTTTTCAGGTTGAATGTTGGTCCTCTCGCACCCCCCTAGCGCCTTTGAGTGGAAAAAACACCCTTGCAACTTTGTTTAATAATTTTTAACAATAATTAAATATTTCCCAGAAGACAAAATAAGTACAATTTACCCTGTTCATCCAATTCAAAAAGTTTACACACCCCAGCTCTTAATGTATTGTGTTGCGTTCTTGAGCATCAGTATCATTTTTTTTTTTTTTTTTTTTAGATTGTCTGCATTTTTTCCTTCAAGAAATATTGTGTAAAACTTGTTGTTTAAAATAATATGCAGAGAAAAAAACAAGTACTATGCTTGGTGGTCCCTTTGCGTTACATACCTTATTAGTATTCTAAAGTATTTGGATTAGGTTACAAAACTTGAGTAATCTAACAAAATACATTACAAATTACTTTTTAAAGCATGTATTTTGTAATCTGTAATGAAATACATTTTTAAAGTAACCTTCCCAACCCTGCCCGTCATTATGTGTTTTTATGTGTGTGAGGTCATATAAATCACATATCTACGAACCTGTCAATGAATACCCATGCAGACTAGTCCCCAGCCATCATACAATCAATATTAATGCAACCAATTCTGTTCCCATAATCCCTGTATTCCTTTGTAATTTCCCGATATGAGAGAGAGTAGTGGCCAAAAGTGATGTCCTGAAGGCTCACTGTTTTGTCTTTTTTCTCCTAAACTAAAAGGAGTTAACAGAAAGCATGTCTCATACTCATACACTCCTCACTTTTATCCATTCATCTCACTTGCTGCATCTTTTCTTTGTGTTTGTATTGGAATTCTCTGAAAAATAAGTAAGAAGTTCCATGTAAAATGGCATTTCATAACTTTTTAATACAGAAAGATATCGGCAGGTCCGTTTCCTGGCATTGCTTTCAGAAAACTGTTCTGTTTCCTTTCATAATTACTCACTTTAGAGCATCACATTATCATTTTAATTAAATCATATTGTAGGGAGAAATTATTCTCAGAATTAATCAATTAGACCTAAAGGACCTAAATTAATGAGAAAACATGAAAAGAAAAATTAAAAAGGTCATCAAAAATACAGGGTGAATTGTGTCTTAATTGTGTGTAAAAGAGATTCAATTCAGCAGATTCTATTCCTTCATTTACCTCACAGATGTGATATAGAGAATGTTATTCAGTGTAAGTGATCGTAATCTCTTCAGCATTTCTCTTTTATCTCTATGGCATCACCTACTCATAAATACTCATTAAAGCCATATGCCATAAGCCTTTAGCTCAACATGTTTAAAGCCTTGAGATAAACATTTGTTGATTGGAGGATGATTAATTAAAGCTCATCTGTGAGTGGGTTTTTCCACAGGCTCAGCCACAATGTCTCATAAAAATAAAATACAGTGATGCATTACTTGCAAAATGGCAAACAGCTTTGTTTTCTCTT
Organism: Abramis brama; assembly: GCF_963993115.1. Taxonomy (NCBI): domain Eukaryota; kingdom Metazoa; phylum Chordata; class Actinopteri; order Cypriniformes; family Leuciscidae; genus Abramis; species Abramis brama. The sequence continues at coordinate 21,854,563 of NC_139967.1, read as the reverse complement.
CAGGCATTTATTGATATTATATAAAAATTTAACAGCATTTTAAATTACATCCATAATATCAGGGTGACATCATTCCTGCTTGCGGGTATTCATAAAGTGTACAGCAGTAGCATAGCCACGAGGGGGCCTGGGGGACGGGGGGGATATTGAGGAATTGTTGATTTGTTGCTCAAATTGATAGATTGAAAAATGCAATGGCTCAAACTTATTGGTTTAATTTAACGTGTTGTTTGTAGCTTTTTCTTTGTGAGTGAGAGTTCATTAACATGCGGTGACAATGGCGGATGCACAAAGTTCAATATTACGCTTTTTCAACAAATCATGGAAAGATGAACGAGAAGGAGAAAAAGTGGCATCTACATATGAGCCTACTTCACCTTTCCACGAGGAGACAGCGAGTGAAGCGGCACCTGAGGCTTCCCATTTTCAAAACACGCTTGTTTCCTAACTGGACTGTAGTGAAACTTCCACGACACAAATCGGCACAATGCCAAATGATTTTGTTTCATTATAACAGCGGAAACAACTAAAATAGTAAACTGTATTTAAGTTAAATATATTTCACGTATATTTATTAATTATTCTGTTTTTATTTTTCATTCACAGAAGCGCTGCAGGTGCGTGATGTGACGATGTGAATCCTCATGTTCTGCTCGGGTTGCATTGAATTAGCATCAAAGCAATGTCTCACAAGTCTAAATCAAACACCCTCTATGTTAGAGTGTAACATTTCATGTGTGAATCATGAATTTACGGATCTCTCTCTCTCTCTCTCTCTCTCTCTCTCTCTCTCTCTCTCTCTCGCTTGCTCGCTCTCTTTTTTTATGTGTGTCACAGGGCTTTTTTACACTTGGTCACTTCATGCATGTTTACTGATCGGATAGCTATATCTGATTCGTTAAAATGGTTCCATTTACACTTGTAAATGTGTCTCCGCAAAATGGATATAAATCCGATTTTCCGAGTTCATGTCAACCAAAGCAACAGAGCTGCATTTTATTTATCAACAGCTAACTTCAAGATCAAAATGCTAAATTTCATTTAGCACAAAATGCTAAATGTAGTAATGTTGACAGCAATAAGTAGGCCTACATCTAATGCAATTAAACATATTTAAGAATCTCATTTATTATAAATACAACACCAACTTATTCAGTAGGCCTATTCTATGAACCTCAAAGGAATTTGTAAACATTTGTATTTCTCTAAAGCAATTTACAGTAAATGTAAAGAGGCTTGCATTTTAGTTGCTATCAGTACCTTGATATTGTGTGTTGCACTGTCTATTCAAACGCAGAGTGTGTGTATTAGAACCACACTTTATGAAGGAATATCTATGAATACTAATGAGATCATTTGCTCAAACGTGAATTTTTATCAATTGCTCTTTGAGAATCGTCTCATTCCAGGCCAGACAGCCACGCGTGGCTCAAATAAGTGGCTGATACAAGTGATTGTAATGTGGTAGTTGAGGTGATTATAATTAGCCTTTATCACGCCTCATCTCTCTCTTTGTCGGACATCAGGTCACATGAAATGTTGCACAAAAGCGGTTGACGCTTGATTTAGTTCCTTTTTATCAAACAGCTCTGACAACTGCCATACCACTGGCCCATCAATCAGGTCAATTAGACGACAGGGCAGACAGCTGGTCATGCATGTGCTTTTGTTCCCGCTCTGTGAAGAGAGAATAATAGTGGACTTCTGTCAGTGTTCTGTATCATCACTTATTATAAGAGGTTCTAACGGTCGGTCTGTCTGTCTCACTTGTGCTTTCATTCCAGTTCATTTTCTTCTCAGAAGTGATCACACAGAGTGACCATTTTGACATTCACATACTTGGAATAGGACTGAGTTTTTGAGTTCTTATAATAATCAGTGTCATTTTTTTTTTCTTGATGTCTGTCCTGTCCTCTGTCTCAGTGGCATAATATGGCATAGAATGGTTATGAGCAGTTTTAGTGTGCTAAGTATTACGGATGCACAATATATTGGCAACCCATTGGCTATCACCTGAAATAAAAAAAATAAAATAAAAAAATCCCCTCTATTTTTACGTTGAAAACCTTTGTCATCATTTAATACTCACTTTAGCTTTAGCTTTAAAAACATTCATAATTTACTGTTAGCTGACTTAAAAGTAAACTTTAGCAAATCTCAAAAACAAATTCCTTTTTTTCTAATGTTGTGATGCCTAAAAATGAAAAAGTACTGATTTCAGTTTTCTGTGGTCTGTTTTTTAATTTATTGACATTTATTGGTTATTGGCCATAGCATGACAATAAAAATAAAATAAAATAAAATAAAATAAAATAAAATAAAATAAAATAAAATAAAATAAAATAAAATAACTGATACAAATCTGGAGTAATATAATTTTTGCACTTTGCACTTTTTTGCATTTTTTTTCCACACACTCTCTCATTAGAATGGATTGTTCTTGTATTTCACATGAAATTAGTCTCTATGATTACTATTGTGCGGCCTGCAGAGCTTAACAGAAATGTATATATAAGTGGTGTTTTAGCACCTCTGATTTCAGACCATAATGTAATCGTCATCGAGAGTCCTGATTAATATCCAGTGAAGTTTTAATTCATTAAATAACTTTCTTTTTACAATCGGTCACCTACGGTGAATCATCAGTCTTGTTCTTTTGAGCTTATATGCTGCCTTTCTTTGTGACAAGATGATGCTTGAAACATCACCCAATTTTCAAGTAGAATTTATTATTTTACAGACAGATTGATTTCTTGTTGTTTGAAGATTTTTCATCATTCAACCTGGGGAAGATATTTTCAAACACTGAGAAATAAAGTGATGTAACGTGTGGCGTCAAAGTACAAACTGCAGTGACCCGAATGAATGAAATCAATCACAGACATTATTTAAACCTGTAGCCACTTGTCAATACTTGTCATATGATATCACCATTAGAGGTAACCATTAAACACATACACACGATTATAATGTCTTTACATAATCATCCTTTTAAGCCTAAAAGTATTCTATTTGTTGTACTGTACAGTAAATTAATGTAAGCTTTTAAATGAGCTCATCATTTAATAAAGTCAACACACTTATGTAATGCATCTCCTTTCAAGGATACAGTATAAATCATTTTATTAAATCCTGTTAAAATTAGGTCTTCATTAAATGTTTACACAAAATCCTCTTGTCACGGTTGGAAAATTGTGTGGGAATCAAAGGTACTGCACTAAGGTGGTTTCAATCCTATCTAACTGACAGGAGCTTCTCTGTCCACCTCGGTGATTATTCCTCTGAAACGGCCCCATTTACCTGCGGTGTCCCTCAAGGTTCTGTCTTAGGCCCCATCCTATTTTCTTTGTATATGCTGCCCCTGGCCTCCATCTTTGAGAGGCACGATGTCTCTTTCCACTGTTTTGCAGACGATATTCAAATTTATTTGCCCCTGAACGTAAAAAAAAAGGGCCCACTGCAGCCCCTGTTTGATTGTATGAAGGACATTAAAACATGGATGAATCTAAATTTCCTCAACTTAAATAGAGACAAGACAGAGATCATAGTGTTTGTACACCCTGAACTGCTTGATGTAGATTATCTCGGCCCTTTAACTTTAAACAGCCGCTCAACTGTGATGAGTCTTGGTGTTGTGTTGGATGGTGCATTTAAGCTTGATAAACAGATATCCGCCACTGTTAGATCATGTTTTTTCCAGTTGAGAACTATAGCCAAGGTAAAGGCTTATCTCCCTCCTAAAGATTTGGAGAGGGTGATAAATGCCCTTATAACTTCTCGCCTTGACTATTGTAACTCCTTATATGTGGGCTTAGACAAGTCATTGATTCAGTGTCTGCAGTTAGTCCAGAATGCTGCTGCCCACCTCCTGACAGGAAAGAGGAAGAGGGACCACATTACACCTGTGTTGCGTTACCTCCACTGGCTTCCTGTTCATTACAGGATTGATTTTAAAATTTTACTTTTAACTTTTAAATGCTCAAATGGATTGGCTCCATTATACTTAACGGAGCTGCTTCATGTTCATATTCCAGCTAGAGCGCTGAGATCCGCCAATCTCCTCCTCCTGGATGTACCTAGAAGCAGACTAAAAAACAGAGGTGATCGAGCCTTTAGTGTAGCTGCCCCTAACCTGTGGAACAACCTGCCAGTCCATATCAGAACCTGCCCAACTCTCGAATGTTTTAAATCATTGTTAAAAACTCATCTTTTTTCTTTGGCATTTCCTTCGAGTTAAGTTATTTTCCTGATTTTTTTTTTTTTTTGTTCACTATATATCGTATACTGTATATTATAAATGTTTTATTGTTGTACTTTTATTGTGTGAGTAGTGACCTGTTGTTGTATTTAACCTGTGAAGCACCTTGGTCAACCTTGGTTGTTTTAAGTGTGCTATATATAAATAAAATTGATTGATTGATTGATTGATTGATTGAAAACACATGATGGCATCTGAATAGAGTTCAGTGTGTGATGTGTTAAATGAGGGTGCAGGGCTAAATATATTTCTGTCAGGACCAATACCGTCAAATACGACTGACAATTAGCATACAGTTTGGATTGGCGGTATGGTTCCGTTCTGGGCGAGAACTCCCTGCGCATCCATGCAGCCTAGCATGGATAAGAGCAGGGAGTGCAGCAATAACCCCCCTTGGGGTAAACAGAACAGAACCTACATGAATGTTTGCAAATATATTTAATTCAAGATTTTAAAGTACAACATAATTCGAGAATTTATTCTGAATATCAGCAGCTATCGCGTTTCTCAGCTAAACCAGACAGTTTTTGGGTCCCATTGACTTCCATAGTAGGAAAAAAATATACTATGGAAGTCAATGGGACCCAAAAACTGTCTGGTTACTGATATTCTTCTAAATATCTTCCTTTCTGTTCAGCAGAAGAAAGAAAGTCATACAGCTTTGAAACAACATGAGGGTGAGTATATGATGACAGAATTTTCATTTTAAAAGTGAACTTCTCCTTTAAATATCTATATTCAGTAAAGTTCAGAAGTCTGAGATCACTTCTGAAAATGATTCTATTTGCATTTTATAGTCAAATACATGTTTTCTATGTATTAATCTGCAACACTTTACAATAAGGTTCATCAGTTAACATTAATTAATGTATTAACTAACATGAACTAACGATGAACAATACATTTGTTACAGTATTTATTCATCTTTGTTAATGTTAGTTAATAAAAATACAGCTGTTCATTGTCTGTAAATGTTAGTTAAAAGTGCATTAACCAATGTTAACAAATACAACCTTTGATTTTAATAATGTATCAGTAAATGTTGAAATTAATATTAACTAATATTAATAAATGCTGAAATTGTATTGTTAATTCTTAGTTCATGTTAACTAGTTATTAATGTTAACTAATGAACCTTATTGTTAAGTGTTAACATACAGAAATCTATAGATTAATAGCTATCAGCAGAGTAATTTGAGTGTCAATTTGAAATAAAAAATTAATGATTTCTGTTGCAGTTGAAGATAAAAATATTTGCTTTAATTCAATGTATGATCTCCACAAGTTTGTATAAAATCATGTTTCCAACATAATCATATAATATGAAGACCATCTTGTGCTTCAGTGGAAGTGAGAACATCTGACCCTCTATACAGGTCAAGGTCACAAATGTGCATATTTGTTTATTTACTTGGCTTTAAACTTAAAAAAAACAAAAACAACTTTCAGTTATTTCGAGGTTTGCATTCGAGTTAGAATTTCTGAATGTGGTCTCAGACTGTTGGATATCACTGTATATTACTTTTAACAACAGTTAGTTCTGGTCCTCAGATGTGACTGGCTCAGCGGTATTTCAAGATTACAGAGTCACACTGTTCACTGCTCTGCTTGTCTGTGCATTATATGCAACGCATTCTCATCCCCAAATCGTCACTTTCCGTCACTTTCAGACATTCTTCAATATCCGACGCACAAAGCACCCTTTAGCGTCCATATGAGACGCTTCGTTTATGGGTAGGTTTAGGCGTCATGTAACTGACGCTTTCGAAAGTTCGTCAATATCCGACGCACAAAGCACCCTTAGTGTCAATATGAGACGCTTCGGTTATGGGTAGGTTTAGGTCTGTGGTAGGGTTATGCGTCTCATATGGACGCTAAAGGGTGCTTTGTGCGTCAGATACTGAAGAAATTTTGAAAGCGCCAGTATATGACGACTTGGGATGAGAACGGGCTGTTATATGCCAGCAGGGAAAGGACATTGTCGAAAAATCAACACAAAATATCAGCTCACTATCATTGAATGTTTACAGCTCATTTCACACTAAATACTCAAGTTGACTTCATGAACTCTAGAATTGCCCATCTCGGAGGAAAAAAAATGAGAGTTTGATTGTAGAGAGCGAGAGAGAGAGGGGGGGGGGGGGGGGGGGGGGGGGGGGAGGAAAGTACTAGAATAGGATTAGTAACAGAGTATGTTCAGCTTGAATACATTAGCATGCTAGATCAGTCAGTGTGCCTTATGACTGTGGTCTTGGGCCTATTTTTGTCACTTGAAGGACTTTGCTGTTGAAGGAACTTTGGATAAATGTCATACAAATTTTAACAAAGCACTGTGATTTGCATGAGCAGTACTTTGTTATTTTAGCTACTCAATGACATTCAAACCGGAAATATTATATCCTTAGATATTTCTTCAGATCTATAATAATATATCTAATTGTATATACAAATCTTGTCAGCCTTTACATTGACTCAAGCTGTAGTCTTATGATCCTTGGACTGGACTGTTATTAGACATTGCTTTGCACGGTATTGTGACGTTGTGATTTAAATTATTATAAATAAATTCAAGAATTCTAATGATGCTGCTTAAGGGATTTTTTTATACTTTTTTTATTTTATTTTTACTGTAATTCAATTATCAAATGTAATTTATAGCATTATTGATGGAGATATCATTACCTATAGTATGTCATTCTGTGTCAACTAAGTCCCCGACTATGCCAACGGTGACCAATCAAAAATGAGAAAAAGCACTTCTTGTTTTTTGTATTGTTTGTTTTTTGTCCGAAGTTTGCATTGCCTGTAATTCAAGAAGTATTAAATATCTGTTAATATCCTTTTATGATTTGGCTGTTAACAAACTTTAATTTTGGGATCTATATTTTTAAGGCCCTATGTGGTTCAATTCCAGAGATACTGGGATCACAAGAAGTGCTTTTTCCCATTTTTGAACAGTCAATGTTAGCATACTATGCAACAAAGATTGTGAAAGTAAACATACTATTACTAACTGACCTTCCAATCTCTGTGTAAAAAATAAAACAATGATGCCGCTGTTACAATGTCAGTCTGTTTTGATTTCTGTTCCGGGGCGCGTTTCCCAAAATCATCATTAGCCAACCATGTTCGCAAGTTCCATTGTAATCAGCATACTTCAACAAGTCGGTGTTTCCCAAAACCATCGTTCCAACGAACATTCGCAAACAGCATCGTCCCCAGCCATAGAAGCCAAGCCTGGCCCCCATGGCAAGGCCACGAAGACCGGTCCACCCTGGCCTCCTGAACTGTCGGATCCGCCCTGGCCTCCTGAACTGTCGAATCCGCCCTCAACTCCTGAACTGTCGGATCCTCCCTGGTGCCCTGAACTGCCTGCACCTCCCTGGTGCCCACTCTCCCACCCCTGTGAATTCTCTGTGGCGTGAGGACAAGCCTTCAGGGAGGGAGCCCTCTGCCAGGATGGCCGCCGCCACGACTGAGCCCTCTGCCAAGATGGCCGCCGCCACGACTGAGCCCTCTGCCATGATGGCCGCCGCCACGACTGAGCCCTCGGCCAAGATAGCCGCCACCGCTTCTGAGCCCTGGCCAAGATAGCCGCCACCGCTTCTGAGCCCTCGATCAAGATGGCCACCGCTGTGCCTGAGTCTCCAGTCCTCGTCCAGAGTCCACTCCCGTCACTGTCCAGCAACGGCTCCAGAACCAGCGGTTCTCTGCGGCGTGAGGACATGCCTTCGGGAGGGGGGCGTTCTGTCACAATGTCAGTCTGTTTTGATTTCTTTTCTGGTCTGTGTTTGGTTTATCTGATAATTAGCCATGAATGAGTTTTGATTGGTGGCACCGCACCAAGGCACTGCAACATGCTTTATAATTGTCACCATTGTTGAGATTCACAGGCTGATTCTTGATGTCTGTGTGTCTAAACAAGAACAACTTTTAAAAAATCATTTGGATTAATAATGTTAAAAATATTATTATGTACAATGACAGTACTGCTATAGTCAATAAAGTAAAGTTAACTCAGAAATTAGGCTCTATATGAGGTCAGTGATTCAGGTCAAATGATTGTGAAATAATGATTATGTTAAAACATAACCAACACCATCAGATCACCTTTGCTATTTGTTCATCTGGCTGTTATAACTCAGGTACTTTAAGGGTCAAGAGCCCAACTAAAACAAACACTGTTTACCATAATGGTGATATTCAATATTTTTTTATTTTCTCCTTGAGTGATTCTGCTTGTTAACATCAGGTGTCTTTAATCCTCAATCATCACTCAATTAATCACTTAATTATCTCATTAAACACTTCAACACTGCTTCAGTGTTACTTGTAACACTCTGAGTGTGGACTCATATAAACACTGAGCACTGGGGATTTTGGTGTGTAAACTCTAAGATGATCTTTTGGTAGAGTTACTCGTGTGTGTTTAGTGTCTGCTAATCTTGGGTAGAATAAATCATTTTGTGTGTCTTTGAGGTCCTTCAGCAACTTCTATGTAACATCTGTATTGTTTGCTCAAGAGATGCCCAAATTCCTTTAAACATCATTGTTGCAGTGGCCTCATTCTTCACAAAAACAGCATACGGTATTTCTTTATTTGTTTCTCTGGTCTTTTGTGTGAATGTGTATTTCAGAGGGAGACAACCTGATTTTGTTGTGACAGTTTTTTTTAATTTCTGTCCAAATAGACTCCAGAGATGCCCTACCATTCTCTTGGGATATTTGTTTTTACTGCGGTTTGTTATGCAGATCTTTCAACATCAGTGCTAATTTCTAGTTACAGCACTTGTGAGCTGTTAGGAAACCATCCATTATATTTCTTCCTTGTTCTTTCTGGGTTTTTTTTTTTTTTTTCAGTTTCTGTCTCGTTTTCATTCTTGTCCTCTTCATCTCCTTTACAAGCCTCACAGTAAAAATAAATAAAAATAAAATAAAAACCTGGACCAACACACTTTGTTAAATTGTTTTAACAAAGCTATAGCTATCTATCAAGGGAGCTCCAGTAAGCACACGTTTACGTCTCCAAAGTGGATTTACATAAACCATATACATCTTAAAGACGCTCATTTTAAATGTCTATTTACTTCTAAAAGTATTTAGATGAGCACATCACAACATGAAATAGACATCTGAGTGGTGAATGTGTGCTATTATGTAAGATAATTCACTGTTGTCAACACTGCTTAGATAAATGATCTGTAATGAAGGTAAATAAACAAATCTATAAAGTAAACATAACTTTACGTTACATACATAACGTTATATATTTTATTTGTACTGTTGATAAATTGAGGAACATTTATGTTGGATAAAAAGTGAGTAACACATCAGCAACAACCTCAACACGTAAATGTAGTATTGAGCTCATAAATCACAGAGGTAACGTGAATCTTGTCTGGATGTTACAGGGACAGATGAACACGTGTGTTTATTGAGTTCATAAATCACAGAGGTAACGTGAATCTTGTCTGGATGTTACAGGGACAGATGAACAGATGTGTGTTTATCCGGTGGAGAGTGGCTGAAGAAGGCTTTGAGTGAGTATACTACAGAAAGGAATAACAAAATCTATTTAAATTGTTGTTAAGTTGTAGTATATTTTAATTATTGTAATTTCAAACAGAGCTATTACAACACTTTTCTGATTCTTGATTTCTGTGACTTTGCTGCAGATCTTTTGTAGTGGAGCAGGATCTGCAAAGGAAGATGATGGCTGCATTTGTGGGGGGGGGGGAAAGGGTATTTTAGGGATCTTACTAAAATATAAAGTAAGATAATGTTGTTACTTTGTTACTTTTGTACTTCTAATACAATCAAATGACATTGTGCTGTTAAAATGACTACTTTTGCACTATGTTTGTGTATTTTTGTAGGATCTGAAATGTCAGCAGACTGGTGTGAGCACTGAGGATGAGGAGCCCAGAGCTGAATCCTGGAAACGGTGCCATGGATGAGACCCTCCATCACTCCACTGGCCCTTATTGCCTCAGATTGTGAAGCACAGCGCAGCAGGCAACAACTTCAGGCACAAAGGCACGGCTCACCTGCTTCATCAGAATAAAGCTGAAGAATGAGAACCGCTGTGTTTAGATGGCAGTAGGATGTGGGGTTCAGCGCCTGTAAATACATGCTTGTAGTTTGAATAAAGTTTCATGTGTTGTTGACTTGTATATGCATTTGTTTATTGATGGTTACTTTTATTTGTTCTTTTACTAATTTATTCATGTTTCTTATTGTTGTCAGTAAATAAAATATAATTATTTAATTAATGCATTAATTCATTGCTTGACTGACAGTGTATTCATGCATAGCTATGCCATATGACAAAACAAATTACATTTTGCTTGTTTTATTAAATTATATAATTTTCAGTAAAACAAAGGTAATATAATTAAAGGTATAGAGGAGGATTTTCCCAAATTTTAGAAAAGAACCGCCCTCTCCACTTTTTGAAAAAATGCACATGCGCAACACTCTACCTGCTCCCGAGAGGGAACGCCTATTAAACGTGTGCACGAGAGAGCATGCACGAGCTAATCATAGCTTACATTAACTTTTACTAGCAGTGATTTTAAATGGATTTCTCCAAATAGCATGCCAAACTTTACCTGTCAAGTAGAAACTTCGCGACTGAGGCATCAGTGGGAAGCCCAACCTGTGTTTTGAGCGCACGCCATCGTGTGAATCGTGTGCACGAGCACGTACGACGGCCTTACATAAACATATTACCAGAATGATTGACACTTAGGAGGACCAATAGTCTTGATGATCCACCCGGAAAAAGAAAATCCTCCGCTATACCTTTAAGTATTGGCCAGCATTTATCATTATTATTGTGTGTACGTTTTGGGTTGGGCTAGCAATACAATTTGTTCTGGGGTAATATACAATTTTAAGCAGTGATACTTACATTTTTCGAGTATAAAATATTCATATTCAAGAGATGACGATTTTGGGTTTTCGTAATAAAAATAATATTGTTAAGGATAAAACCTCCCTCTCTTCCTACATCATACAGAATATACTACTGCTGAAATGTATTTATTCAGCAAGGATACATTAAATTAATGGGGTTTTTTTAGGTTTTTTTACTGTAAATACATTTATACATATTCCAGAATTTCCAGGTACTTGTTTTGTTTTTGTTAAATGAATTTGTTACCCAAACAAATAATAAATCAATACAGCAATACCAAATAAGGGCAAAATAATAACAAAGATTTATTAATTTGTCACTAATATGAAACCCTTTAAAAAATAAAAAAATAAAAAAATAAGTCCAAATAACAGTCGTTGTATCAGTGTAAAATAAAGAGGGGAAAATATTGTTTTGTTCAGTTGTATAAAATATATTTCACTCCTTGTACAATTCAGTATGCAATAGCCCTCGATTTCAGAATTATTTGTCTCTGGGTAGGCTATTCTAAATTATCACCCAAAAAGTATTAAACCTTTTCTACACCTTTCAATGATACAAGATACAAGATAACTATGGAGTTAATATTGTGCCATAATTAAACAAACAAATCCAGCATTTTGCAAACAAACTCGATCTGCTTTGCAAAGGAAAACTCGACTCGCAAACAAACAGAAAGCAATATGCAAGTAAATTTGAGCAAAAATGCAGTGGAGTAACAAATATGTATTGTGTTTTACGAATATATATAAATAAGCCTATAATATTTCACAAATAAATACAACCCATCCTACAAATTGCATGTAACCTTTGAACAAATACCAAATCTAGTGCATACACATGCATATCTGTCTGTTATGATTGTGAGACACTTGGCTTTTTATGAGATCTCTCGGTTCGATTTTCTCACAAATATGTCCAGGCAGATTTTCTCACAAATGCAGATGAGCAACTTCCTCTTCTAAAACAGTAGATGGCGCTAAGATAGGGGATTAATTTAGCGCTGGTCTCCAGGGAGAAGCACTGATTTGAATCTTGCCTTTACCAGAGCTGAGGAAAATTACCGGTGAACAGTTGTGTTTATGTCTTACTTTATCTATAATTAACCTTTTTAAGGTTTTCTTTTGCAAAATGTTTATTACATATCTAGACAGAAATCCGGTGTTCACTTACGTTCCATCCAAGGAAATGATGAAGCAATGGAAAATGATCACTTACGGCACGAACAGAACAGTACGGAGCCCGGGAAGTCACCTGTGGGAGAAAAAAAAAACAATCCGTGGCGATGGTTTTGCAATCCATCCGCTCAGTTTATAAACCGTACTCACGAATTCTCAAACTGTTCCTTTAATAAATCGTGCCCACGGATTAATAAACCGTACCCACGAGTTTCTAATCCGTGCTCTCAGATTTGTAAACCGTGCCTTCAGTTTTTGCAATCTGTCCCCACAAATTCATAAACCATGCCTACGCTTTCGCAGTCCGTTCCCACGGTTTTGTAAACTGTAGTCAGCTATGTATACATGTAAATGTGACAGGGTGAAATTTTATCTACCCATTTACCCATCACACTAACTCTTAAAGATAATTTTCAATGTGTAATTTCTCCTATCCGCTAAGATTCACTTTTTTTCTTTTGTCCACAGATACATTTGGCAACGGCTTAAATTGTGAAATTCAATTCTCGCCTTTATAATAAGATGTGCTCCACATTTTTCACTGTGCTTTCCTGTAATTTTGCACTGTCAGACAAGCTTGACAGACTTTTATGTAGGGCAGTTTCTGGACATGGAAGAGCCAAGAGCATTGTCTTCAGCATGCAACGGCCATGATAGAGACCCACTTGGGAGGCTTAACTTGCCTCCAGCTTTGATTCTTGTCAGGGGTAAAAGGTATTGAACAGGAGAGAGAAAACAGAGAAAGTAAGAGCTTGAGGGAGGAAAAAACAAGAAAGACTCAAAGAAAGAGAGAGAGAGCAGAAATACACTGGGTTATAACAGAATGACCGTTTGCTCTTTGCAGGGTTCCCGCGGGGTCTTAAAAAGTCTAAAATTCTGAACTTTAAATTTAAGGCCTTAAAACGTCTTAAAAACGGCCAGATTTTCATCCGCGGTCTTAAATTTCATTTATTCAGGTCAGGTCTTAAAAAGGTTTTACCCTCGTTCATTTCCAGAAACGCTGGCCGCAGAAAGTTATTACAAAGTAGCAAAAAAGTATCGAGTCGTAGCCTACAAAGCGGAGCTCAGGGGTCTCCAACACGTCGCTCGCGACCTCCAGTAGCTCGTGGCCTGATTTGAGGGAGCTCGCCAACAGGCCGTTCACATATCGCGTCTTTTGCACGCTCAAGTTCGTTCTCATAATTGAAGCGACGCGCTTGTTTTTTTCCAGGCGCAGCGAGATAAAAAAAATATCAACTCTTCAGAATGCCGCAAACGCACCGCAGGTCATGTGACAAGAACCAACCAATCAGCTTCGCTCTTTCCGTAACAGCATTGAAAGCTCAGTCAACAGGAAGGATGGGGGTGCACCCAAACACTACGGGTGTTTTTCTCTTCTCCGTAAATAAATCTTGTAGTAGAGCTACAGCAAGCGTTTTTCGGTCGTGGAAATCCATTAGCCACTAAAACTTTTTTGTCATTGTGGAGAGCACAGTGCATGGTTGCATAGCAACGACAGACGGGAAAATCGGACCAAATTTTACTATTAATAATAAAAGATAAGCTAAAGTGCATTGTAAATGTCAGTCATTTATCTTTTTTTCACTCATTCTTTTTATTAAAAAAATTATTTAAAGTCTGAAATATGTGAGTTTTTGTCAAAACTTTATCTGAACTTGTACATGTTAGTATATAACATGTTGCAAGACACTTTTAAAATCTGGCTATCATTTTTAATGGTATTATTTTAATGTTTATGTAAACAAAAAGTGCATATTGATGCAAATTTGATTTGTTATTTGCTGGTTTTCGACATTAAAACTTGGTGAATTGATTTCAGTATTAGTACTTTTTGAACAGGATTCTGTGATAACGTGATAATTTTTGTCACTATAATCATGAAATGAAATGTTCGTGCCATTTCATCTCTAGTTATGATCAACTATGATCTGTTTTTTATGAACTATGATGTGTTTTTTACAGTATAATATGCAAAGTACAATTTTCTATAAAAAAATGTATATCTGATTCTGTTCTTTTCTCTGACACACGTTGTTGGGTGTGGAAGGTTACTAATTTGATTGCTTTATCTGTAAATTAAATTAATGCTTTTTCAATTACTGAATTCATTAAAATAAAATGAATTCTTTGATTTGAATATTTTTTTGGCAATGCGTCGTTTAGGTCTTAAATTTCAATCTTTATGGTCTTAAAATGTCTTAAAAAGGTCTTACTTTTGACTTACTGAAACCTGCAAGAACCCTGTCTTTGGTCAATGAGGCAACCTGCTACCCAAGCACTGAAATGTCACAGAAGTCATGTAACATCCGTGATAAGAGCTCAAACTTCAATAGCTCAAACAATGAGGATTAATCTGATGGTGTGAAGAAACAACTGCTGAACACCCTGTGTGAAGAAGGAAGATGACACTTCCTGTTGTCTAACTGAATCCAGAGGATCATTTTATAATGCTGTTCATTTTATAATGCGGCGCTGCGCTTCTCGTCCGGTGTGCGACCCCCTTTAGCCTTCTACTCTTTGGCCGGCTCGCAAACCCAAACTAGTGTGTGCGGCGTTCCTGTTGTTTTGTTTCCGGTCTAGCTAGATCCGGTGTGGTGTTGTAGTTTTTCTAACGTTACTAGTTGTTGGGAGAAACAGAATGTGAAAAAAACGACAAAGTTTGCTAGGCCAAAAAGAACGTTAATCTCGCGCTAAAAAAATTGACGCCGTTAAAATGGGTTTGCGATAACGCCGTTAATAATAACGCGTTTAACAGCACTAATATATATATATATATATATATATATATATATATATATATGGGAGACCGGGTATGGTTGTAACACGGGGAGAGTTGTAACACCACCATTTCCACCACTTGGGGATAAGATAGGAGTGATGTGATGTGATCATTTCAATATTTACCTATGGCCTCCCTGATACCGCATGGTGGTTGTCAAGTCTGGAAACCGACACATTCTGAATTTATAGAGAAAAAAATTATTTTGAGGTAAGAAAGTACATTTTTTGACCAAGACTATTTTTTGTCTAGTATCTAAACTATTGCAGATAAAATAGTTTGACTTATATTAGATTAAAATGTAGTTTCTTAGGCAACATATGATGCAGTTTTCCCCTTCTAATTTCAAACCAGTATGCTAATACAGCTAGCTAAACAGTGACTGACAGGGGTGGGGTGGGTTGTAACACTTCTTTAAAAAGTGTTACAACCATCCCCTATCACACAACTGATTGATTTTAATATTTTTACAGAATGCCTATTGCAGTCTCTGGGCCCACAAAGCCTGCACTCCAGGGTTACCGGCATTCATTTGTCAGCACTGTGACTCTGATTAAGAAGACACACACACACACTCTCTCACACACACACACACACAGTATTGGGGTAGTATTTGGGGTAGGTTGTAACAAAGGTACACCATGTATTGGATACCAACTCACGAGGTCTGTGATATTCTTGTAGAGGATTGAATTGGTGCCATTTGTAGTGAACACATGTGGGTACTTTGTATAAAATTTTGAGAACTCTAGCTACAAAATTCAGTGAGTTATAGTTACTAAAGCAAAAAGTGTTACAACCATACCCGGTCTCCCCTATGAAGAGTTCAGATGCCTCGGGCTGTTTACACCTGGCCACTTCCTGCGTTTTCTCAGATCGGATAGCTATCCGATCGTGAAAAGACCAGGTGTAAATGCCCTCCGAAACGCATTCGAGACGGATTTTAATCCGATCGCTCAAACCACTTCAGGAGGAGGTCTGGGCCGCATTCCAGATGAAACTGGACAAGTGTAAATGCATCTGGTTGTTGAAACCACATATGTAAATTGTACTCCTCCCAAAAATGCTAAAAAAAAATAAACGTGTGAGAGCGTGTTATGTAATGTTATAGCCAGATATGACGACGGCGCACGACGCTACTGGAACACGCATCACCGCAGATGAGAAGCTGAGCATAGTTCACTAAGCCAACGTGCAAACTATCGCAATTTCAAAGTGAAAGTAAGTCGCAGACGCTTATCACACAATCATCATCATTAAAAGTAAATTCTTAAGAAACGAAATGATCTTAACATTCCGTTACATAGTCAACGCGAGCAACGATCGAGGCACTCCCTTTCATAGTCTGAGCAGTGGACGCAAGCGTCATGGGCGATGCGTGAAATGCAATACACCGCTCACGCAACTGGGGGTAGTAGAGTCATAGCTCTGAATGCCCGTCTATTTCGCTTCAAACGCTCGCTTTATACCAAGGCGAATAGGACGCGCGAATGGATTCAAAATGTTCAAGCGTCGAACTAGACGCGAATTTGACGCTCTATTCGCGTTTGGTGTGAATGCTGCATAATAACAGGCTGCGATGTCAAGATTGCAATACTGAAGTGTGTGTGTGTGTGTGTGTGTGTCAGAGAGAGAGAGGCACGGGCGCGATCGAACAATGGAAACATAAAAACATACGCCGTCATTTATACTCCTCCAACAAACACATATTTTCCGCTGGGGTAAACAGCACTGAGCGGTTGAATGCGCTTACTCGATCCGCCATGTTTTTTGTTTTGAAAAGTGTCTTATTTTACCCAGAATGCATTGCAGTGTAGTCCTACTTAAGATCGTCAGAGTCTTAAGTGCTTTGTGCAACGGTCTGATTTAGATGTCTATCTGAAGTCTGACTATCTACTATATCTAAGCCATAGTCAAAGTCTATCTTTGTGAAACCGGCCCCAGGGCTGTTGCCGCTCTCTCTTATTGCGGTCTTTGATTTTGGCTGATGATCAATAAAATGCAGCTCATATCTGCTTTCGGTGACGTGCACTCCATTAAATCTACATATAGCGCGGGAATTGAAGATCGGATTTAAATCCGTTTCGCAAAAACACATTTATGTGACCAGGTGTAAATGGAATCGTTTTGATAAATCAGATAGCTATCCGATCTGAGAAAACGCATTAAGTGGCCAGGTGTAAACAGCCTGAAATGTTCTCCTAGAATGATAATTTTTATCAAGCTTGTTTATTTAAATTCAGTTATTTCACTTAAATGGCAATTATTAGGTAATTTTCATTGCCATTTAAGTGAAATTACTGAACTTAAATAAACGAGCTTGATAAAAATTATCATTCTAGAAGAAAATTTCAGATGGCACTTAGAGGCTTCTGCACCTGAACTCTTCATATAGGCTATATATATATATATATATATATATATATATATATATATATATATATATATATTATATTCCCTCCCATCTCTCACTTCCTGTCTAGCTACTGTCCTATCCTAATAAAAGGCGAAAACGCCAAAAATATATTTTTAAAACAATAAAAATATAAAATATATGTAAATACAATTATGGTATATTGCTTGTATGTTTCGAAGACACTCGTAATGATTTTGTAATGTACTTGTAACACAAATAAAGTAGCCTACACTTTAATATCACTAATCAAGCATGTAATTAGTCCCTAAACAGGCATATACTTAAAGTATACTAAGTATACTTGAAGTTGGTTTAATTTAGTACACAAAAGTACACTAAATACACTTAAAGTTATGCTTTACTACAATTTGATTACAACTAAAATATACTTAGTACAAAATTAGTTGTTTCAAAATAGTACACTTCAAGTTAACTAATCATTAACACACTTGAAGTATACTGATATTGAGTCTGGCTGCAAACTTAGCTTTTTTTTTCACCAGGGAAGGGAACACATTTCCTCTGTCTGACAGCTGGATGATGCCTGCAGCTGTCATTAAAAAGTGTCATCATCGTTTTGATGAATTCAAGAGCATTTTAAGTTTCCTTGGTGAGTGGATGTTGTTTTAAGTAGAACACATTTTCTTGCTGGAAAATGAGAGGAGGAGATCTGGTTCAGAAAACAAAAGGTTTAAGGGGATTTTATGTAAGTTAGATTTATGTAGTTGTATTTTTCAAGAACTCCTCATTTTCTGCACCTGTTAGCATTTTCTGAATAACAGGTTCATTTGTACATTCTGAAAATGCATGTATATTAATCCTGCATTTGGGAGTGAAGTTTGTTTCCACAGAACGGCTCCGACATATTAATTGTGTGGGCTGTTATTTTCCCCACTTCTTCTGCGAGCTTCTGTCTTTTTGATTTCACCTCATTTCAGCCCACAGGATCCTTTGTACTACTTCTGTCTCATTCACTCCCTCCCTTTTGTTCTCCTCTCAGTCTCTGTCTCCTGGTTGGAGAATAAGCTTTTAAGTTCTTTTGTTGTTGGTGTGTTTGTAGAGGGAGCTGTGCGGAAACTTGGACAAGACCAGAACAAACAGCAATTGCTTCATCTCTCCTGTCTGAACTTCACCCCCACTGTAACCACACACACACACACACACACACACACACACACACACGCACACACGTACACGCAAGGACACAAAACAGTCTATGTATCTCACAATGCCTCCCACAATCAGTCAGCCATTACACAATTACACAAACTAACCTCATCAAGATGACAGTGATCAACCGCTCAACACAGACCTTTGAAAATCCAATTATCAATCACTATCAATCACTCCCCGAGGGGCCTCATCTCCTCTTTTACACAGTCTTGTTATCATCTTTGTGGTGTATTTTGTTCACTTGCAACACTGGCAATATTGTTATAATCCTTCCAGTCGCTTCATGCATGTTATGTAGCATAAATGATCTCCGCTGTGTCTTTTGAAATCCTGAAATAAGCATGGACAGTCGTTTTCATTAAATCGTAAATTAAAATCCCATTTCCCCTGCAGGTTTCATTGAAAAAGTTGGATGGTGGCCTATCTGGGATCAGCAGCTTTCAATCAATTTCTGACAGCCTTTTATTGTTTGCTGATAAATTCCCTGCTAAATGACATATAAGGACTATAACAACTAAACAAAGCCTGTAACTACAATGTCAGAAATAAACATGTTGCATGTTTTTATCCAATAAGCAAATGAGATTTTAAACTGTGAAATTGTGTTCTCTCAATTTAATAATGAGATCTAGCCTTGCAAAATATTGCAAAAACACAACAAATGAACAGTGACTGCATTATAATTGCTCTTCCTCAAAATATAAGTTTGAAAAGAATAACTTAAATTAAAATATTATTCTAATGCTTATATGAGAAGTTCTGTTTTTCTGTTTCTATTTGATTTTCTTTTTGCTTCATTGTCTTGTTCAAGGTAATGTTCAGCGCTTCTTTGGGTAGTTAATTTGCACTTTGTTTAATTTAATTTAATTTAATTTAAAGGATTTCTTCTCAAACTGTACAGCTACACCTGTTTTACTAGATTTACTAGATTTTAAAATTACTCTTATGCTGAAAGTGTGCTTGTCATTTAGCCCCTGCATTAAATTTCATGCAGAGTGATATTGACTAAATTGAAAGGATATGTTCATAAACAGACATAAACTATGAAACATTTACATTACATTGAGTGAAAAATAAAATCTGAAGTTACAGCACATGTATTTGTCATAATGTTATATGGATTGGAACAACAATCATAAAACCTGAAATGTTTGCTTGTGTTTTGTTTTTTTGTTTTTTTTACTGCTGCATCTTAACCTTGTAGGATTTACTACACTGACAATAGATACAAAAAATAAATAAATTGATCACTTTTATCTTAACTTCACCAATTTTGTTATTTTATTGTTACAATGTTGGTAGTATATGTAAATTAACAATGTTTAATCATTCTCCATGTTACTTAGAGAAATTCCCATTTATTTGTCACCAAATCAGATTGAACGAGGTTGAAACAGGTTTATTAACAAAACGGAACTGACAGACCGGCAGTGTCTTTCAGTTTTTCCGTCTGTTTGGCCTAAAACACTGTGTTCGTTCTCATCCAGTTTGAAATGTTGACTACAAACACAACGGTTTTTCAGATTTTCTGTCACGGTGTTCTCTCCATATTTACAATTCTTTACAGTCGTTAGCCACTGCTTACAATGTGTTGGATCTTTCACTGGAAACCAAAAATAACTCACTCCCACTTAACGTTTACTCTTTGAATTCTTGCACCTGTGAGTAATACAAGTCGACACCATGACTAAAAGTTTGCAAAGTATTTCCTACCAAAGCAAGGTGGTATTTGGCTCTGGTCAAACAAAGCAGACTGGAGTAGCCTTGTGCACAAAATTATGTAAATGCATAATTATGATGAATGCTGATACAAGTTTAAATAATCAAATATTTGAATATTTCGTGTAATTTTGCACATTTTTTTAAACAAATAATATTTTGGTTGACTCAATGCCATTTTCGATTTTAACTGAAATGAATGAATCTTACATTATGAAATATTGACTAAATCGACAGGATATTTTCATAAACAGCTTATGTAAAAATTATTGGAAAGCATGCAGCTGAAAGTCATACCCATGTGAAAGCACAGTGTAGCGGAGGTGTGCTACAACTTTACAATACGCTGATTGAGGCGGCCAAATATGGACGGGATTCCGGTCAGAGAATCAGGGGTCGGAGAATAGATTCTTCACAAAGATGCATTTATTGAACAGTCTTTGGGTTGTCATCTGAACCAGTTATTCTTTGGCAATGATGTCTGTTGTCTGATGTCTAAAGGAACAATAAAGAAATATAATTACAATCATATCCTGAGAATCATTTACACACTGGCATGATAGTCGAACAAATGCAATAAACAATGATTAAACACTCAAGTCTGCATCCTTAACAGTAATAACAACCTTATCAATGCAAATAGTCATGATAAATTGTGCAATGATACATTATTAATGTAAACACATTGGTGACGCAGTTTAGAATACTGCCGATGCTAATACTGATTAACGTTAGCGTGTTTCTCTCGCGGCAAATTACGGCTGCTACAGCACTCAAAACTCGCCGATGGTAACCGCAGAACGATCGCGGGACATCAATAACATACATTCGATAAACATACATATGCAGATGTACTTACATCAAGGCATAAACGCAATTATCTGACAGGATAATTATAAACACCAAGAAAGTCTGTCTACAGTGTCTAAGGCTCTTCCTCAAAGTGAGGAAGTGGAATCAACCTAACAACTGGGCGAGTGTAGGATTTCTCATTAACTCTGACACGAGCAGTGCAAACTTTCCCGTCAGGTCCAGCCAACGTCTCAGTCACTGTGCCCACAGGCCAGAGGGCACGAGGAAGTTGGGGATCAACAATGAGAACCACTTGGCCCACAGTTAGCTCTTTGCCATCCTTTCTCCACTTATGCCGATCCTGTAAACTTGGGAGGTAATCTCAGATGAAGGCAGTCCAGAAATGATCCACCAACACCTGGCTGTGTCTCCATCTGCGTCTTCCGAGCAGGTTGGTAGAGTCGAAAAAGACTTGAGGTAGGGAGGCATCACGACGGCCCATAAGGAGTAGGTTTGGAGTCACTGGGTCAACGTCTGCAACATCGGAAGATACGTAGCCGAGAGGCTTGGCATTTAGAATACCCTCAACCTCCGCTAACAATGTCCGCAGCACTGGCTCTGGCACCGTTTGCTCTCGCAGAATGACCCGTAGTGCAGTCTTTACAGATTTGACTTCACGCTCCCAGGTTCCTCCGAAAAGAGGAGCATTAGGTGGAATGTGGCGGAATCTGATCTTCTGTGGATCAAGTAGCTCTTGAAGCTTGGGTGCCATTACATCAAAAGTGTCACGTAGTTCTCGGTCTCCTCCTACAAAGTTGGTACCGTTGTCGCAGAGCAATTCCATGGGCTTACCTCATCTTGCTATAAAGCGATGCAGAGAGAGCAGGAATGCATCAGTGTCAAGGTGCTCCAACAGATCAAGGTGCACACATCGGGTTATCATGCACTTATAAAGGATGCCCCATCTTTTTTCGTGGCGACGACCAACTTTGACTGAAAGGGGGCCGAAACAATCTACCCCAGTAGAATAGAACAGCGGTTGGTGAAGTTGCTGCCTGCAGGATGGAAGATCGGCCATTTGGAGGACTTCAGGCTTGGCTCGCCAGAACTGACAATCTTGGCATTTGCGTTGATGCTTACGGACGGCTTCCCTGCCCCGAAGTATCCAATACTGGGGACGCAATTCCGCTAGTATCCTTTCAGAACCAGGATGCAGAAGTCGGCGGTCCGTCTCTTTAATTAACAGCTTCGTTGTAGAATGACCAGGATCCAACAGTATCGGGTGGATGGCATCAAGGTCGAGGTCACTCGCTCTACGTAACCATCCCCCTACTCTGATAAGACCTGTGTCCTTATCATACTCTGGTGCAAGGGATGCCAAACGGCTGGTTGCTGGAATCGGCTGTCCAGTCTTCAAAGCTTGGACTTCTAATGGGAATGGGTCCTGTTGAACTTGGGCCAGGATAAGTTTCTCTGCTTCAACATAGTCATCAGCTTGCAGTGAATAGTCACGGTCTGCAGCAGCTGCCCCGTGTAGGGACCTGACAGTGGCCTCAACTAGCTCTAGCCATGTGTGGAATTGATTGGGGTCCACAAGTAAATGATTGGAGACGTTGACAGTGCCGATGAATGCAGTTTTCCTCAGCTCACTGATCTCCGATTCTACCTTAGTGACGGGTGTAGATGGCCACTGGTCAGAAGGTTGAAGGAGGAAGTCTGGTCCTGAACGCCACTGGTGGGGTCTTGCTATCTGGGTCAGTGTCAGGCCTCTTGTGATGTGGTCAGCAGGGTTGTGAGCTGAATCAATGTACCGCCATTCAGCCGTGTCTGTGAGGGTCTGGATTTCTGCTATGTGTGTCCCTACAAATACCTTGTAGCGACAGGACTCAGAGGTGAGCCAGTTCACCACGGTTGTTGAGTCAGACCAGAGGGTGACTGTATGGAGATTAAGAGAATACGTGGAGTTCTTGGATGGCACTAGGGTAATCAGAACAGGCTGGGACATAAGGTCGAGGAAATTGCAGCTGAAGGAGATTAGGAATCTCTTGTATCCATGTTAGCCACTTCTCTCTTAGCTGTAAAGGTGTTATTGGATCGTCCCAGCCCAAATTCTGCTTCCAGAGGTCTTGGATGAGTACCTTGGCCCGGGTGGTAAACGGGATGATATACCCCAGCGGGTCATACTGGCTGGCCAAGGTCTTGTACACATTTCTCATGGTAGGCTCTAGGGGCTCGGTTGATAGCAAATTATAGCCTAATACTGATTAGCGTGTTTCTCTCGCAGCAAATTACGGCTGCTACGGCACTCAAAACTCGCCGATGGTAACCGCAGAACGATCACGGGACATCAATAACATACATTCGATAAACATACATATACAGATGTACTTACATCAAGGCATAAACGCATTATACAGAGCATAGACAAGCATGCAGAGATGAACATTCACCAAATCGTCTTCCTACGTTCCCACTATAATCAGTCCGTGTGGCCAACAACTTTGGTTCCTAGGACAGGCTTTCGTACACACAGGTATGCTGGCATGTTTGTGGCTCTTGAGTCTATGACCACCCCCCATGTTCCCATGTTCACTCACGTCACATGTGCTCTGGGGATGTTTGTATTGAAATGTTGGATAAGTCTTGTGCTGAGCATTCATTAGTAGGATTAAATTACGAGACAGGGCGGCAATGAACTCTACCCAACCATTTCACATCTCTGCTGCTCTGATAGGTGCTCTATCAAAGATGTCTTATTTTCTTTGATAAATGATTTTAAAATCCTATTTGGACCTCAAAATATTGTATGTTATTAGGAAAATAGGCTGAATAAAAAATGACTCCCTGTCATCTCTTCTGCATATAGTGTATGCTAATGTTAACGTGAGGTTGTTTGAAGGTGGTTGAAGGCTGGGCACAGCTCTCACTCTCTGCCTGCTGTAGTTGATCGGGTTGTTGATTTTACTGCTCTTGCCAGTTTATCAATAGACCCGCTATGTGTGCGTTTCACCATTTCTCTTTTATTTCCCATTAGGCAGTAAACTAGCCATGGTAATGAATCAATAGGAATATTGACCTTTTTCATTTCCACCACGTCACATGGCACACGGGACTCTTTAAATACAGAGGAAATACCAATATTCCTGTAGTCGCATGACACAAATTACATACAGTGATGCTTAGAGGAATGCTAATACTTCCTTCCCTCACACACATGAAGGTGGATGGATGGATGGATATGTGGGTGGGAATTCAGCGAAATGAAAGTGATGGATATTTTTTTTCCAGAAACAAACAAAATGTGAAAAAAATTACAAAAAAAACCTAGTGCTTACGATGGATAGCCTATCACGAAGGGCAGAGAAAGCATTTGATCTAAATTCAATTGTTCTCAGAAAACAAACTGAACATGTCAATACTTTTATAGTGACTTTAGAATGATTCAACTATTATTTCAGTGAGACCGTATAAGTACTATGCTCTACAGGCTCATATGTTCTACAGCACAAGAAACATGTAAAACACCAGGAGAAAGATGCCCAGGGTCCCTGATCACCTTCGTGAACAAGCCATAGACCTGCTGCAGGATACATGAGGACTGCAGATGTGAACAGAGCAATAAACTGCAATGTTCGTAATGTAAGACACATTAGAAAGTGCTAAAAGGGGACAGGAAGGACCTTGCAGTGCCAAACCACGTATAACCATATATCCTCCCCAGATATGTTTGAGAACTTGCAAGTGCCTGACAAATCTGCTGCAGTCCATGAAGATGAGATGAACTGTAGACCTTTAAGCAGCTGGTGACACACCACATATTGACTGATACTTTTGAAATTGACACTTCATTTGATCAGGGACTCATTGTTCCATTTCTGTTCATCAAATGTCTGTCAAATTCGTTCAGTTTATGTCTCAGTTTCATACAAATATTAACACAGTAAGAACTATACTTATAATTTTAAACAAATTCTAAATGATACTTCCCAGATTATTATGCTTGCAATGTCAACAGGAACTTTTTATTTGCTATATCTATATAGCCAACATAACATTACCTGGTGATATACAAGTCAGCACAATTCTGCCCTACAAAGGCTAAGAGCAGTATAAATTTTTCAAAAAAATTTTTTTTGCACAAATAAAAAGTGCAGGATCTGCTCTACAATCTGTTAAAATTTCATATGGCTACCTAATAAATTTCTTATATAAATTTACATTTTTAGTTGCAGTATTGTATAGAAAAGTAGAGTGAAACCAAGGCAGAATGCAGTATCTGCCCATACTGCCTTGGTTTCACTATGATACTGCAGTTTGCCTTTGTGTCAGCATGAACATTGTTGCAACTAGCTAAGTGACATGAGTCAGGTTTTATAGCATACAGTATGTATGCTATAAAACCTCTCTCAGAGAAGAAAGGAACTGTCAAAATGGCTTCACTTTTACGTGGAAAAATGCTGGTGAAACTTAAATAACAAGTACAAGGCACAAGGTAAATAACAAGGCACCAAAAATGGGTAAGTTTTAAACCTCTTAACCCTTTTTTTGTCAATTTTGTCTGTTTAGCTCTTTCTAGCTAGCATTAGATTTTTTACAGCATTAGGACAGCAACCATACCTTGGGGAATACCTTAGAGAATTTACCTTATAACCTTACATGGTTATTGTATGGCCATGTAAGTATACGCAGTAATGCAAAGGCAAAGCGCAGTATAGCCTATAAAACTACCAAATTTTGCCTGACTGTCAAAAAAAACTAAATGTTTAATAATCACCTTCCTTTGATCTATCTAATTGTATAATTTGTTGTTAAATTTAATTGGATGCTTATATTTGGTGTAAGAAAAACACAAAAAGCTGTTTTTCTCAGTTTGGCGTTTTTGCTGATACTGCTCTTTGACTTTGTAGGGCAGAATTTAACAGCAATGTTCAGTACATCACAGAAATCCAAATATTTAAGGCCAGTTTGTCTGAAGAGCAAGTGACTGTTCCGTCAACTGGCCTGAAACTCTCATACTAGCCCCAGACCATTGGGCCATCCTTATAGTTGAGCCCTGCATCTGTTACACAGCAGATTGTTCAAATTCTCAAAATTCGTTTCTTTCTCATGCACACTTGATTTTCACACTACAGGGAAAGCCTGCAGCTGCACTCTATATGGAGTAATCCTGCACATTTTCATAGCCCCAGAGAGCATCATATCAACACCCATTCTCTTGCTCATTTAATGCGTGTTTGTGTTTTTTTTGTTTTTGTTTTTTTTATGATGACATTTGCCATTATGATTCAGCTGCCAAGTGTTAAGCCATTCTCTATTATCATATAAGATATTGCTAAGAATAGGAAAAAACATAGTGAGCAATAACATCTCAGATAAATGCTGCTAAATTCTGTATAGTTGAAAGGGAAAGTCTGAGGTTGCAGCAGTGGCAAATGTCTTTGTTTCTTCTTGATATTGTATGTGGATTACAACAACATTAATTTTATGGGATGCATTCTCTTGATTTTCTGTTTTGGGTTGCAAGATACTCTCTCAGGACTCAGTTATTATATTTTGATAGCAGAACATATTTAATTTAGCAATTCCCCACTAAATATCTTCTCTCCAAGAACATCTAGTCCTTTCAATTTTAATGTTTCATATTGCTTGATTCCATAAATCTCAAGTCAATGTCTTAAGGCGGGCATACACTGTGCGATTTCAGCAAGGTTACCAACTCGTGTCACAACACAGAAGGAAACAGACAGGTGTATTAGTGTGTTTATTGAGCAGAGTGGTGAGAAACAGCGGGAAACAGACAATGGTGACTTAGCTTGTGAAGACTGAAGTGACGAGGTGACGAGTGAACAAGAAGACAGTAGTAATGTTCATTCCCGAACGAGCCAGCTCTAAGAACCAATAGAAGAGCCGAATCTTTATTTGGGGCAGGACTTTATTTGGATGGGCACACCATGCGGCCAATCACATTGGAGGACAGACTAGGATCATACCATTATGTGAAAGGAGGGGGGGACTCGCTCCGAAGATAGCGAGTGTAGTGGTATTACTACTATATTACACTATTACCTATAACTGTGTCTATTAATGCAGATTGTCTGTCATTCTCACTACTTTGAGGAAAGATTAATCATGGAGCAAGATTTGTTTTACCACCATTTATGTTACACCAGTCATTCACATCAGTCACTCATGCTAGAGCTCGGCTTATGCATGCACTGTTATTGATAAAGTTTCCAAGTGTTCACCGCAATATATTACAAAAATACTAGGTAAATAAAATAGTACAAGTAAAACAGTCGGTTTGTTGATGGACATGCACTTGTTAATGCTGACGTAAGGAATTACAGTTGCAACATCTCATAATGTACCTCAAACTGAGTAGTGTATCACTGAGAAACGTCCTGCTCGAGTTGTCCTTGCGATGGAGGTTCGGGTTGAATAACTAGTTCTTCCAGTGTTTCATCATCGGACTCGCGCTCGCATTGATATGGTAAAATCAACGTCACTGTTCGTTACTGTCTTTAGTTTACGGTGTAGGAAGCCTCAGGACAGCTGACGTTGTAATGGCAATGGGCGTTTTTGTTTTTGATGCGCGCGCTGTACGCGGTAAACCAATCACAACAGACTGAGCTGTCTGGCCAATCAGAGCAGAGTAGCTCGCAGAAGGGCGATTTAGAGAGATTGATTCATTTGACGAGTCGTTTGAGAATCATTGAAAATGTGGTGATGTGCAAATGTTTATTATGAGGAAATTAAACAGTTTTTTTTACCTTTGATGCATGTACACCTGTTGTAGGAGACTCCAAAACAACATTAGGAAACTTTAAAATAGCATAATAGGGACACTTTAACTCCTGTTGTCTCATAGTGCATCTGTCATGATACAAAACTGGAAGCAATTGCGGGTGAACAATATATTTATTGGAACTTCAACACAGAATAAGACAATTCAGGAAGGAAGGTTCCTCTCAAGGCGTGGTCGCGATCTCGCGAGTAAACAGCAGCTCCGGACGGTCCACACAGGGGAAGACGCTCAGACTCGGACACACAGGGACTTCGATGGTCAAGTGCTCGGTGCAGAGTGCAGGTGCTCGGTGGTCTGTGCTCGGGTGCGGTGAAACAACAGGGATCCACTGTAGACACGACAACCCGGAAGACGACACGAACATGCAAGCAGGAACAGGCAAACAACGGATGGACACTGGAATGGAGAGGTGAGTGAGTATAAATAGGGAACGGTAATGTGAATCAGCTGAGGTGGAGAATGAGAAGATTGCGAGCAGCTGGAGCACTGAACAAACACGTGAGCGGGACAACGCCCACTCACGCAAACTCACAGACATGTAAACAACAATGACACGAGACACAGAGGAAACAATGAATTCACAACCGTGACAGTACCCCCTCTCCTAGGAATGCCTCACGGCATTCCCAGAACTCCTTACCTGTCGATTGTAATCATCGATAAGGGAGTGATCCAGGATGTCACGAGCAGGAACCCAACTTCTCTCCTCCGGACCGTAACCTTCCCAATCCACCAAGTACTGAAATCCGCGTCCCCTCCGCCTGGAATCCAGAATACGACGAACCGAATAGGATGGTTCCCCATCTACGAGACGCGGCGGGGGGGGAACCGGGGCTGGCGGATTAATGCGTGCAAAAAAGACGGGCTTAATTTTGGACACATGGAAAACGGGATGAATCCTCCTGTACACTGGAGGAAGATTGAGGCGGACTGTCACCGGACTAACGATCTTAGTGACAGAAAACGGGCCAATGAATTTGGGTGCCAACTTATTGGAAACGGAGCGGAGCGGAATGTCCTTAGTAGAAAGCCACACTTTGGAACCGACGACGTATACGGGAGGCCTTGACCGGTGGCGATCGGCCTTGGCCTTGGTGCGTTCCCGCACTTGGAGGAGAGTCTCACGGGCCCTCGTCCAAGTACGGTGACACCTCTGGATGAAGGCGTGGGCGGAGGAGACCGCGACTTCGGACTCAGCACTAGGAAAAACAGGTGGTTGGTACCCTACACTACACTTAAACGGAGATAGGCCCGTGGATGACACTGGTAACGTATTGTGGGCGTACTCCACCATGGAAAGTTGTTGACTCCAGGAGGAGGGATTCTTGGAGACCAAACATCGTAATGATCTTTCCAAATCTTGGTTGGCTCTCTCAGTTTGGCCATTGCTCTGGGGATGAAACCCAGAGGACAGACTGACCGTCGCCCCCAGTAACTTACAAAACTCTCGCCAAAATCTGGACACAAACTGGGGTCCCCTGTCAGAAACCACGTCTGTCGGGAGGCCATGTAACCGAAAGACGTGATCAACGACTGCCACCGCTGTCTCCTTGGCTGAAGGTAATTTGGGCAAGGGAATAAAGTGGGCTGCCTTCGAGAATCGGTCCACCACGGTCAAAACTACCGTGTTACCCTGGGAGGGTGGGAGGGCGGTGATAAAATCTAGAGCGATGTGGGACCAAGGTCTCGAAGGCACCGACAGCGGTTGAAGTAACCCAGCTGGGGGTCGATTGGACGACTTACCAATGGCACAACTAGAGCAAGCCAAAACAAAATTGCGAACATCACGAGCCATCAGGGGCCACCAGAATCGCTGCTTAACTAGAAATATGGTACGACTCACCCCTGGATGACAAGCTAGACTGGAACTATGACCCCACTGGACGACTTCTGATCGTAATTCCTCCGGCACAAATAAGCGGTTAGGTGGGCACCGGATCGGAGGCGTTACCCCTTCTAAGGCCCTCTTGACCTTCGATTCGACCTCCCATGTGAGCGAAGAGATAATCAGGTTCTCAGGAAAAATGCGCTCAGGAGTAGCTTCGTGTTCGGGACGATCAAAAATACGCGACAAAGAATCGGGTTTGACGTTTTTGGAACCCGGACGATAGGAAAGTGTAAAATCGAAACGACCGAAAAAAAGTGCCCACCGAGCCTGCCTGGAGTTCAATCTTTTAGCGGTTCTAATGTACTCCAAATTCTTGTGATCAGTCCAGACTGTAAAGGGTACCCCTGAACCCTCTAACCAGTGACGCCATTCCTCCAAAGCTAACTTGACTGCCAACAACTCCCGGTTACCAATGTCATAGTTTCGTTCGGCAGGAGATAATCGATGTGACAAAAACGCGCAGGGATGCATTCTGTCGTCTGAAGGTGAACGTTGTGAAAGCACTGCACCTACCCCCACCTCCGACGCATCGACCTCTACCACGAACTGACGTGAAGCATCAGGGGCTATGAGAATGGGAGCTGAAACAAAGCGGCTCTTGAGTTTGGCAAACGCAGCCTCAGCTGCGTCTGACCACCTGAACGCAGTTCTGGGAGAGGTCAAGGCGGTCAGAGGTGCGGCTAGTTGGCTGAAATTGCGAATAAAACGCCGATAGAAGTTGGCGAATCCCAGAAACCGCTGCAGGGCCTTGCGGGAATCTGGGATTGGCCACTCTACCACAGCCTTAACCTTGTCAGGGTCCATAAGCATACCTTCAGACGACACGATGTGTCCCAGGAAAGGAACTGACTGTGCATGGAAAACGCATTTCTCCGCCTTGACAAAAAGCCCATTCTCTAGCAACCTCTGAAGTACTAGTCGTACGTGTTGCACATGTTCCTGGAGAGACGAAGAAAAAATCAATATGTCATCCAGGTAAACATATATGAACTGATCGATCATGTCTCGCAACACATCATTGACTAGTGCCTGGAAGACTGCGGGACTATTGGAAAGCCCAAAAGGCATAACCAAATATTCAAAATGCCCCCTGGGGGTGTTAAAAGCAGTCTTCCATTCGTCCCCCTCCCTGATGCGGACCAAATGATAAGCATTACGCAAGTCCAATTTAGTGAAGAGAGACGCTCCCTGCAACCTCTCGAAGGCTGAAGACATCAACGGCAAAGGATAAGTATTCTTTACCGTGATGTTATTCAGCCCTCGGTAATCAATGCAAGGTCGCAGAGAACCGTCCTTCTTCCCCACAAAAAAGAACCCCGCCCCCGCTGGAGAAGAGGAAGGGCGGATGAACCCGGTTGCTAGAGAATCAGAAATATATTTCTCCATAACCTCTCTCTCAGGAACTGAAAGTGAATAAATCTTGCCCTTAGGCGGAGACTTACCTGGCAATAAATCTATAGCACAGTCATAGGGACGATGCGGAGGGAGAGAAGCAGCTCTAGACTTACTGAACACTTCACTCAGGTCACGGTACTCCTCGGGCACGTTTGATAAATCCACCGCTTCCTCCTGTAACACAGGAACAGAAACAACAGAACAAGCAGACACAAGACACGAACTGTGACACTCAGTGCTCCAAGCTGAGATGGTACGTCTCTTCCAATCGATGCGGGGGTTGTGTAAACTGAGCCAAGGGTGTCCTAAAACTATGGGTGTGAGTTGAGAGTCAGTGATGTAAAATGATATGGTTTCAGCATGATTTCCAGAAGTGATGAGTGTAAGTTTCTCGGTGACCAAGGAGATGGGGGGTAAAGTCTGTCCGTTCAATGCGTTGACTGTGATCTTCTGGGAAAGTGTATGAAGGGGAATCTGTAATTGAAGTGCAAACTGATGATCCAAAAAGTTACCTTCTGCCCCAGAGTCAATGAGTGCAGTGCAGTGGTGATCCAGAGTTGACCATCTCAGTCTTACCGGGAGGATGGTGGAAGTGGATGAGGTCTTACCTGCGGAGATCCCACCCGATAGTAGCCTCAAACTTACTATCGGGCTGGGCCTTTTACTGGACAGCTGTAGGCATAATGTCCGTTGCCACCACAATAGAGACAAAGGCCCTGGGATCTCCGCCTTTCTTTCTCCTCCCGGGAAAGCCGAGCTCGCCCCACCTGCATGGGCTCGGGATCGTGGGAGCCGAACGTGTCCAGACCGCTGGACCGCTGGTTCTCACTCCTACTCGGAACTGGGTTGGTGGCTGTTCTCTGCCCTATCCTGGACAGACGGGCGTCCACTCTCAGGGCCAGGTCTATGAGTCCATTGAGCGTTGAAGGAAGGTCCAGGGCGTAGATTTCTCTCTGGACACGTTCGGCCAGCCCATGCAGGAAATGGTCCCACTGCGCCTCCTCGTTCCAGCGACACCCGGCCGCCAGGGTCTTAAACTCGATGGAATAATCTGACACCGATCGGTCTCCTTGACGTAGGTCAGTCAAGACCCTGGCAGCCTCCTTCCCCTCGACGGCTCGATCGAAGACCCGTCTCATCTCCGCCGAGAGGGCTTGGAACGAGGAGCAGCACTGGTCTCGATTCTCCCACACTGCAGTTCCCCAAAGCGCCGCTCTCCCAGTCAATAGCGTCAGCACGAAGGCTACTTTCGCCTCCTCCTTTTCAAAAGTTCTGGGCTGTAATGAGAAATGCATACTGCAACGTGTCAGAAATGGACGGCAGAAATTCGGCTCACCAGAGTATAATTCAGGCGTGGGCAGTCTGGGTTCCGACTGGGAGAGAGGCACGGGTGGTGTGGGAGGAACTGCAAGTGCTGCTGGAGGTGCTGGCGCAGTGGGGGTTTGTAGCTGATGGAATCGCTGGGTGAGCTCGGACACCTGTGTGACCAGAGTCTGGATGGCGCGTCCTGTCTCCCCCTGGCTGCGCTCCTGTGCATCCATCCGGCCGATGCACACTCGAATGAAATCCTCTAAGGAAGCCGATGAATCACCCGCTGCTCCCATCGTTTGGTCCATCCGTTCTGTCATGATACAAAACTGGAAGCAATTGCGGGTGAACAATATATTTATTGGAACTTCAACACAGAATAAGACAATTCAGGAAGGAAGGTTCCTCTCAAGGCGTGGTCGCGATCTCGCGAGTAAACAGCAGCTCCGGACGGTCCACACAGGGGAAGACGCTCAGACTCGGACACACAGGGACTTCGATGGTCAAGTGCTCGGTGCAGAGTGCAGGTGCTCGGTGGTCTGTGCTCGGGTGCGGTGAAACAACAGGGATCCACTGTAGACACGACAACCCGGAAGACGACACGAACATGCAAGCAGGAACAGGCAAACAACGGATGGACACTGGAATGGAGAGGTGAGTGAGTATAAATAGGGAACGGTAATGTGAATCAGCTGAGGTGGAGAATGAGAAGATTGCGAGCAGCTGGAGCACTGAACAAACACGTGAGCGGGACAACGCCCACTCACGCAAACTCACAGACATGTAAACAACAATGACACGAGACACAGAGGAAACAATGAATTCACAACCGTGACAGCAGCAGATTATTTTAAAAATCGTTCACTTTGGTATACAAGCATGAAATTTGGCACAGTACTACTACTAAGGGCCACTATTTTGGAAAAAGGCATTGGCCACTCAAAAATTCAATATGGCGGCTATTTTTCAAGATGGCCGCCATTGCTATTCAATGCTTATTATATAAATTATTCAAACAGTGATCCAAGCCTAAAATTTGATACAAATACTCTCTAAAGTACATGTTAATGGAAAAAGATGCTTGTCCCTCAAAAATTCAAGATGGCCGCCATTTTTAAAGATGACCACCGTTCCTGTCGAATATTAATTATTTCAATTGTTCAAATGGTGATGCAAGCATAAAATTAGGCAGAAATACTCTTCAAGGAGCACTCTTTTGGAAAAAGGTATGTGCCACTCAAAAATTCAGGATGGCGACCATTTTCAAGGTGGCCAACATTTCTGTCAAATAGTCATAATGTCTGCTTTGTCTGCCTCCTCTCCTTTGACCTGTCCGGCTTAGTTAAACTTGCCAGGGATCATGGTTCATTGGAGTACACAAGCCTCTCCACCACGGCAAGGTGCAGTCCACAGAGAGGAAGGGCCACTGTTAGAAAAAGGAAGTGGCCAGTAAAAATTCAGGATGGAAACCATTTTTCAAGGCTAATGCTGTATTACAACCTGTAAAGGCGTGAAAGAATAGAATGCCTTTGGTCTTAATTGGCCCAATAACATGGTACAGGTCATGAACTCCAATCCACCGTAGGCTCACACCATGCCCAAATGCAACCCACAGCTGCTGGAGACCAAGATCCTGGAGGGATGGGAAGATGCTCAAAGCTATAACAAGAATATCAGTGTCATTGGCTTTGATCATTATGGATTTGCTGCCCTTCTCTGTGGCATGTTAGGCATGTACATAGATGCGGCTATCAGCTTCCTCATGGAAACATTTGTTTAGACCAGTGGTTCTCAACCTTTTTTGGGCCAGCACCCAAAATATTGTTTTATTTCAAATATTGTTGCTCCTCCTCCCTCTGGACTTACCATCTGGAGGAACGTGACAATTTGGGGGCTCGTCCAGCATAAATAAGAGACTGGAAATCAGATTTATTGTGCTAGTTTGTATTGTGTGATTGTCATTGTCCAGGGTTGTGAACACTTGTCTAACTTCCCTAGTTTAGGCTAGAGGTGTCCAGCTGAACTGTGACACTTCTTCCTTCGGACACCATTTGTTGATTTGCCTTTTTTATGTTCGGAGTAATCCTGGGTTGGGACTAATTCCCTGGTGGGGGTAGGCATTTCGGGGTTTCGGCCACCGAAGTTGCTGCCTTTAAAGTCGCCCCGAGCCCGGCACGCTCCAGAAGATAGACTAGGTAAAGAATTGATAGGCAGGATCTGGGGAAGTTGTGGTGTTACACAAAGTGCTGGATGGTGAGTATCGCTGGATGTGTGTGTGATACGTTTGCATTTGGTTTAGGTTAGTGGCTAGTGTGGGTAATAGTAGTGCTAGTGGGAGGCTAGCATGGCTGTTTTTAACCGGGAGGAGTTTTTAGCGAATCCCACATTAAATCAGCTTGACTTGTGTCGGAAAGTTGATTTACATTTTGTTGCTAATCACTTTAGTATTTCTGTCAGTAGTACTCTAGTGAAAAGAGAGATGGAGGCTGTGGTGAGTGGATTAGTGCAGAAGGGAGTTCTTAGCTTGGTTGCAGGTGAGACCTCCTCAGATGTCCAGGTAGAGGTAACAGACAAGTCAGAGCAGGTTAATGTTGTCACGCCACTTTTCACTCTGCCTCAATTTGTACCACGCTCTGTAGAGTCCTAGACTCTAGATGATCGAGACAGGTTTCAGATGTACTCAAGACGTCGGGTCCCTTGGTTACAACAACCTGTCAATTCAGGTGCGGCTATCTAGCTACATCTATTACTAGCTAATTGGTGAGGGGCTGTTAGACAGCATTTGGGACACTAAACTTAGCTATACTATTACTACTAGTAAAGAACTACAGTGTTGCACAAGTCACAATTCGGCTCAAAATCGGACGAAAATCACACAGTGTATCGCCGATCGTCAGCTTGGTGTGTCCCGGGCTTTAAAAAAAGTCAAATAAATTTTTTTTTTATCTCTACCAATTTCACAAGGACTAAGAGAAACAATTATAGAGAAACAGTCAATGACCTCTTTTATGTCCATAATAAACCATACCTTTACCAGAACCTTAATAAAACCTGCTTCAGCT
The DNA here is from genome assembly GCF_963993115.1 of Abramis brama. Lineage (NCBI taxonomy): Eukaryota > Metazoa > Chordata > Actinopteri > Cypriniformes > Leuciscidae > Abramis > Abramis brama. Next base: position 21,818,871 of record NC_139967.1, on the reverse strand, counting down.
TTTTGGGAGGTTTTTGATCCTATCAAACTCCAAGACACTGAAGGACATGACTGTCAAGCTCAAATCTTCATTTTGTCCTAATGATATCATTCACCCGAGATTTTTTTAATTAATCATTGATTAGGTTGGGCCAGGTATGGTATCTCTGCAAGCGAACGACGTCTTGTGGTGCCATCTCAAAGAGGCACAAAATCTCTTTCGGACCTTTACCATGACTGTTCCCTGCTGGTGGATGAGTCCATAGCCACTTTCAAGAAACGGCTGAAGACGCTTCTTTTTCGACAGCACTTGATCCAGTAATACTAACACTTTCTCTTCTATTCTATTCTATTATTTAAAAATAAATAAATAAATAAATAAATAAATAAATAAATAAATAAATAAAAATCAAAGTACTGCGTTAGATTAAACTGAGAAGGGTCATAGCACTTGCATATTGTTGTCCTACTGTTATCAACAAGTGTCTCAAAACAGGCTCTGTCCCTGCCAATCTTAAAGTGGCTACGGTCACTCCTCTGCTCAAGAAGCCTTCACTAGATCCTTCTGGTTTAAATTTTTTTTCGGCCTATCTCTGTCTTACCTTTCATTTCTAAGCAATTGGAGAAAATTGTGTTGGATCAACTCCAAGACTTTTTGTCAAATAATTGTATCTATGAGGTTTTTCAATCTGGTTTTAGGACTGCTCACAGCACTGAGTCCACCCTCCTGAGAGTGTTAAATGATATTTATCTCTCCACTGATTCTGGAGATACTGTGGTTTTTGTTCTCTTTGATCTTTCGGCAGCTTTTGATACCATTGACCACCCTACTCTTTTATCTAGACTAGAGTCTTGGGTGGGTCTAAAAGCTTCTGTTCTGACATGGTTTCAGTCACACCTGTCTGACAGAAAGTTGAGAGTAAAGATGGACAATTTCTCTAGCTCTATGGCACCTCTGACATGTGGTCTTCCACAGGGCTCTATTTTGGCTCCTTCTCTTTGTTCTCTCTACATGATACCTCTGAGCACTATTCTAAGGAAACATGGTGTATCATTTCATTTTTACGTGGACGACACCCAAATTTATATTCCAATCAAGAGAAACAACCCTGTAGCGATACATTTTCTTCTGCTATGCTTAGAGAAGGTTAAATCATGGCTAGCCCAAAATTTCCTCTTTCTAAATGAAGACAAGACTGAGGTCATTGTTTTCGGCCCAAATAACAATTCTCAGTGTATAAGCCCTGATTTAGAAAGTCTATCAGCTTTTAAATCCCCAGGAGTGCGGAACTTAGGTGTTCTTGTTGACCAGCCTTTAAAATTTTACAAACACCTTTCATCCGTAATCAGTTCCAGTTTCTACCAACTTCGTCTACTGTCTATCAAAGGCTTTCTCACTCCGAAAACTCTGGAAATGACTGTTCATGCATTTATAACATCTCGGCTAGATTACTGCAATTCCTTATATTGCGGTATATCAAGTTCTCAAATAGCTCATCTTCAGTTAGTCCAAAATACTCCGGCCAGACTTATCCATAAGTGTTGCAAAAATGACCACATCTCTCCGATTTTCAAATCTCTACACTGGCTGCCAGTTCGACAGAGAATAGATTTTAAAATTCTACTCTTTGTTTTAAAATTTCTACATAACTTAGCTCCTGCCTATCTCTCTGAACTTGTTCATCCTTACACTCCATCCAGAAGCCTAAGATCCTACGACCAGGCTCTGCTGGTAGTCCCTCGTGTTAGACTCAAGCGTAGAAGGGAGCGTGCATTTGCGGTGGCAGGGCCTCGACTCTGGAACACCCTGCCTCTAGAGATTAGAACGGCCCCTACCCTGTCGGTCTTCAAGTATCTGTTAAAAACCTACCCGTTTTATTTAGCATATTGATCTCTATTCTTAGGTTGGTTTTACTATTTTATATTTGAGTCTGATACTGTTTTGCCACTCCTGTTTTTCCATTCTATATTTGAGTCTGATACTGTTTTGCCACTTCTGTTTGACTATTTTATATTTGAGTCTGATACTGTTTTGCCACTCCTGTCTTTCCATTCTATATTTGAGTCTGATACTGCTTTGCCACTCCTGTCTTTCCATTCTATATTTGAGTCTGATACTGCTTTGCCACTTCTGTTTTACTATTTTATATTTGAGTCTGATACTGTTTAGCTACTCCGGTTTTAAGGTTGCTCTTAGCTTTGCTGCTTTTATTTGTGTTTTATGTGTTGTTATGCAGGTATTATTTTCTCATTATTTATCTGGTTGTTCTGTAAAGCACTTTGGTCAGCCAAGTGGCTGTTGTAAATGTGCTATATAAATAAAGTGAACTTGAACTTGAACTTGAACTTAAAACACATTCAAACACATTTCTTGTTATCTCAAGCCTTGAGGCAATCATTCTCCAACAAAATTTGAACAGATCTCACAAACTCTTCTCCTGTGTTATTTATAAGTTCCATCCAACAATATTATGCTACAAATATCAAAAATACCTGAATTCTGAGGTCATATGAGGGATGTTAGTGGAGCGGCTAAGTGCTTATGTTTGGCAGAATCGTTCAGTTTATGATACAAGTGTGAAAATTGGCATGAGCAGTCTCCATGGGTCACTTGACAAGAAAATTGTCCGAGCCACTTGAAATTTCAAGATGTTTTTTAGCTGTAACATTTTTAGCTGTAGGTGGCTTATTGTCAAGTGACCCACAGAGACTGCTCATGCCAATTTTCATGCTTGTATCACCAAATAAACCACTATATCACTTAACTGCTCCACTAAGGTGTCGGCCATCTTGAAAAATGGCCGCCATCTTGAAATTTCAAGTAGCTGTGGGTGGCTTATTGTCTAGTGACCATCAGAGACTGCTCATGCCAATTTTCATGCTTGTATCACCAAATAAACCACTATATCACTTAACTGCTCCACTAAGGTGTCAGCCATCTTGAAAAATTTAAAATCTTGAAATTTCAAGTGGCTCGGACAATTTTCTTGTCAAGTGACCCATGGAGACTGCTCATGCCAATTTTCACGCTTGTATCATAAACTGAACGATTATATCACTTAGCCGCTCCACTATGTAGACTGTGAATACTGTATTCACAGTAAATATGATAATATAAATAGGCCTATAAAAAAAATTGTATACAATACATCTTCTCACATCAGGTTTAAAAGTAATGTGGGGTAATTTATAGATATCCAGTGAGTTACATAAAAAATAAAAAAATAAACTTAGTATGGATATTTAACTGTATAGCCTACATATTGACTGAAAAATATATATTTAGGATTTTCAGGAGCTGGACACAAAGAGTCACACAAAATCACCTTCTATAATTAATCTCTTCAATGCCACTGATTTAGTGCCAGGATTTTAATTTTCTTCTGCAAAAAAAAAGAAAAACAAAACAAAATTGAGCTAAAGCTGTTTATCTGAGTCATAAAGCCGTTTTAACAAATGTAACAAATTTTATGTTCATTCTGAACACTCATGCACACAGACACTCTCTCTCTCTCTCTCTCTCTCTCTCTCTCTCTCTCTCTCTCTCTCTCTCTTACTTAAACATTCACAAGATAGACAAGATGACAGAACAGCCTCTTATCCGAGATAACGGCTTCAATCGAGTGTGTTCTTATGTTCTCAGAGATTCAGATGTGTTTGTCATGCATAATTGCTGCAAAAGAGGGTAAACAAGGCCAGTTTCTCTCAAAACAAGGGGACAGATGTTTGTATGATTATGAGTGTGTGACAGTTGAGAACGTATTAGAGAATGGTTTGTGTATGTGTAGTTTTGCTTGTATAAAACCTCTTTCAATTCAGCAAGTTATAACCAACCACACTGTTCTCTGTAAATAACTCCCTGCAAGATGTGGATACTTGCAGCTTCGCAGCTTCAGATAGTAGCATGAGGTTTTATCACATCGACAATCATAGAAGACAATAGAAAGTTGTGATAAACTTGCAAGTCAAACTTCCAGGCAAGTCCAACCCAGCGGTTATCATTAGTGCAGTTTATTTGGAATATAATTGGAAATTATATTAAATGGAGCTATAATTTAAAGTTTGTGAGGACTCAGTTCTGTTCTTCCAGCATTCCTCCATCTCCCAAAGCATTTTATTATGTATTAAATATTATATAATCTTTATTGCTTTATGGCAGTCTAGGGTTAGCCTGACTACGTCAGACTTCGTACTTCCGCTCAATTTCAGTTCGCTTCTGTACTCAGTCTGAGATAGCGACCTATCTCCCAGTTTTCCTCCGGCCTCAAAACAGCCGGCCAATCAACGAACAGAGGGCGGGCTGAGAGCCGTGACGTAGACGCAGATTGTACCGTGGGAAACCGCTTTTCAATTATGCCCTTCCAGACTCTGTCTACGAAGCAAAGTGAAGTAGCAGAGTTTGGTATTACCAGGCTAGTCTAGGGTAATGTAACTTCTTAACTTGCATTTATTTTTTACAACTACTTCTTAGCTTCAAAATAAAAATTTTAGCCCTGTCAGGATGTCTTAGCCATCAATCTACTACCAATATTTTGCACCAAAAAATAGCTGAAAACAAATCAATATCAAGCAAGCAAGCACATAGACAACAGAGTCAACACAAGCATACAGGATACATTTTCCATCTATCCTCTTTCAGAATCTGGAGAGCGTGTTTGTCATGTCAAAGTTCATTATACAGTGCTTTTCCCTGCTAGTCTCTCTTCTGTGAGCATCTCTTGGACCTCCTCAGCCCAAATGTTTCTCCTTGTGATAGTAATAGGACACAGAAAACAGGAGAGTGATGACAGAAGTTGGCATGAAATGGAAATTCATCTGCTTTCTAAATGTATTAGATTATTCTTAATATGAACGATTCATGCATGGAAAATGTGACATAATTATTAATCAAAATGTCATAACTCACTCTTCTGTCGACTTTTCTCTGGTGTCTGGCTTCTCCATTCATTTAGTCAGCTTAAACCCCACCCCTTTCTTATACTGCAACCTAGCAGTCGGATCTGGTTTCGTCCAATCAACAATCAATGCATAGAACCAAGTTCCGCCATACATTTTTTTCTTTTTCGATAATCCCTTTCTCTCGGATGTTCATCACAATACGGAAGAAATTATCTTGCGATATTTCCGTTATGTCACAACATAAATTATTTACCTTCCTTGATATTTACCTCCTTTGATACTTCTTTGATAGCTGTAAACATGTCCCTAATGTTTTAGGGACATGTTTACAGCTCTATCTGGGTTGGATTACTTGCCAGGACTAGAAGCAACAAGCTATTAATATGGTATATGTTTCAGGCAATTAGCCTGTGTGTGTCTGTGTCTGTGTCTGTGTGCATTTGTGCTAGAAGACTTCACACATGCATCATTGAGGTATCATATGATATTATATGGCAGCAAGTCTCTTACAGTACAGATTTCTATTCATTGGCAACGTGTTTGATCTATTTTGGGCCCGGGGGAAGATATAATGTTGATGAGTAGATTAGTGTAATGAGTAGATTGATGAGTAAATACAACTAAAATATGTTTACGCTTTATATAAGGTGTCTTTAACTAATATGTACTTAAATCAAAAATATTGTTAGGTACAATGTACTTATTGTGTTCATTTTGTTGCAAAACAATTCTGCTGCTATTGAGATGGGTTACAGGTAAGGTTAGGGACAGGTTTGGTGGTATGGTTATAGGTTTAAGGTTGGGTAAAGGTGTAAGTGAAGGGTGTAATTATAGATATAATTACAGACCTTAATAACAGCTTAAATTAAATGCAGGTTATTTTTAAATACAAGTACAATGTACTGACCATTTGTCTAATGGAAAAGCATCTCATGCTCGCTTCTCAATACAGTTAATAATATCCTTGCTCACGGACACCCATTAATCACTGTATTCTCAGAAATGGAGGGTGCTTTTCAGGCAAAGAGCTCATTACAAGACAAGCCCCATTAAAATATGAACCAGTAGTGTTTCATAAGGGAATATGGTCCAAAACGTGTAATGTTGCAAAAGGTATAGGGAATACTCCAGGAGATGCAGCTTGTCTCCACTGAGGCTCAGAAAGACTGCTGACTATAATGACCACCACAGCTGTAGTTGTGTGTATGTGTCCTCTTTTTAGCTCTTTTCCAGAACATAGTGTATTCTAGCACCCTAATGGTCATGGAATATCATAAGTGACTGATTTAGAACAGTAATTTGTCTTAAGCCGGGGACACACTTAACGACTGTAAGGCCGATTATGAATGTAATTTGATACTTTACGCCGACTCGCGTTCAGTTCGGTGTTCACAGTCAGTGTTTAAAATCTGCTGCAGTCGATGGAAATAGTCTGTAAGTGTGTTCAGTTCAGTCTTAGAATGTTTCAGCTAGTCGTTAAGTGTGTCCCCAGCTTTAGGCAGCATTGCCAACAATTGACTCCAATTTCAATAGAGTTTGGCATTAGCATGTTGCTAAGCTAAAAATCATTGTACTCTAATAAACGTTCTGGCAGGTCACGTTAGTCAGGCTCCCAGCTGATCCACCTCTACCTATAGGAATACGACGCCTATCACTGTAAATAGATGTCTGTCATTTCTATCATAGGTACACTCCAACTGTGAGAGACGGAATCTAAAACAAAAATCCAGAAAATCACATTGTATGATTTTTAAATAATTAATTTGCATTTTATTGCATGACATAAGTATTTGATCACCTACCAACCAGTAAGAATTTCAGCTCTCACAGACCTGTTAGTTTTTCTTTAAGAAGCCCTCCTGTTCTCCACTCATTACCTGTATTAACTGCACCTATCCACACACTCAATCAAACAGACTCCAACCTCTCCACAATGGCCAAGACCAGAGAGCTGTGTAAGGACATCAGGGATAAAATTGTAGACCTGCACAAGGCTGGGATGGGCTACAGGACAATAGGCAAGCAGCTTGGAGAAGGCAACAACTGTTGGCGCAATTATTAGAAAATGGAAGAAGTTCAAGATGACGGTCAATCTCCCTCGGTCTGGGGCACCATGCAAGATCGCACCTCGTGGGGCATCAATGATCATGAGGAAGGTGAGGGATCAGCCCAGAACTACACGGCAGGACCTGGTCAATGACCTGAAGAGAGCTGGGACCACAGTAGAGGTCTGCGCGGGACTGTTTTTTAAGTCCCGCTCCCGCCCGCTCCCGCTGGGGTTATATCCCGCACCCACCCGTTCCCGCTATATATACACTATTTGTTCACCCGCTGTCTGCTTAGAATAATTTTCTTCCCGACCCGACCATCCCGCTTAATATAGATCTCCCAGAATTTCACATGTACATTTTCACAGAGAAAATAAAAATGTAGTCTGCACAAACATTTTTTATTATTATTTTATTCGCCTTGTCAATATACAAACCTTCTCATCCCTGAGAAGAATGTGCTGACGTACGTCTCTCCAACAAAATATATAAATTCAACAATAACTAAAAAAAATATTAACAACTCAAAATTGTAGGCAAAATATGTAGGCCTTCCATCGCGAAATTAAATCACTTTTTAACCAAACAATTTAAGAAAAGAATATGCCGACATCGATTTCAACGTCTCCCCTACAAACGAAATAAATTCAACAATAACTAATAATAAATTAACAACTCAAAATTGTAGGCCTTCCATCGCGAAATTAAACCACTTTAAAACAATTTAACATCCCTGGGAATGTGCCGACATCGGTTTCAAGTCTCTCCTACAAACAAAACATAAATTAAATTCAACAATAACTAATAATAAATTAACATCTCAAAATTGTAGGCAATATGAAATGAACGAAAGCCGTTTACTTACTTGGAAAAATCAGCTTTTTCCAGACTATTTTAAATATCCATGCAAGAAAAGAATGTCATTGACAAATGATCCAGCAAATACAATCAATGAGAAAGAACCGTTACTGGACCAGCGTGCAGCGCGTGCATAACGGTCCTGAGTACAGGGCAGACTGTAGCCTATACCGGTGTGGTCGTTAAGATTAAGATTAGGTAAAGCGAAGATATGCTGTTCTGAAAGAACGTTGGCGTCGGGAACGTGATATTGAATGACCGACCGCTCCCGTTCAAATTACACCAGAGTTACCGACCGCTACAGTTTTTTAGTCGGAAATTTAATCCCGCGGCGCAAAATATCTGGTCGGGTCCCGCGGTTCCTGCATCATTCTTTGGGGATGCTTTTCTGCAAAGGGGACAGGACGACTGCATCGTATTGAGGGGAGGATGGATGGGCCATGTATCGCGAGATCTTGGCCAAAAACCTCCTTCCCTCAGTAAGGGCATTGAAGATGGGTCGTGGCTGGGTCTTCCAGCATGACAATGACCCGAAACACACAGCCAGGGCAACTAAGGAGTGGCTCCGTAAGAAGCATCTCAAGGTCCTGGAGTGGCCTAGCCAGTCTCCAGACCCCTGAACCCAATAGAAAATCTTTGGAGGGAGCTGAAAGTCCATATTTCTCAGCGACAGCACCGAAACCTGAAGGATCTGGAGAAGGTCTGTATGGAGGAGTGGGCCAAAATCCTTGCTGTAGTGTGTGCAAACCTGGTCAAGAACTATAGGAAACGTATGATCTCTGTAATTGCAAACAAAGGTTTCTGTACCAAATATTAAGTTCTGCTTTTCTGATGTATCAAATACTTATGTCATGCAATAATATGCAAATGAATTACTTAAAAATCATACAATGTGATTTTCTGGATTTTTGTTTTAGATTCCGTCACTCACAGTTGAAGAGTACCTATGACTTCTACATGCTTTGTAAGTAGGAAAACCTGCAAAATCGGCAGTGTATCAAATACTTGTTCTCCCCACAGTACATATAAAAGCTCCTTCAGTATTATCAGCAGCTATTGTTTTTCTCAGGAGCCAATTCCCTCTTTATAGTGTGTGCTGTTGATGATGTGCAGGTGCAGTGAATCAAAATTCCGGGGAGAGTGAACGAGTGGGCGGAGCGTGCTGATCTGGTGACTCCGTGACAGATAGCCTACATTATTAAAATCAAAAGTTGCATCTGTTATCAGTAGCACTGTGAACTAACATGAACAAACAATAAACAATTGTATTTTTTTATTAACATCAACAAAGATTAATAGATGTTGTAAAAATATTTTTTTAATACCGTAATAGCCCAGGCTTTTATTTTCCCAAATCGCCGAACTGCACCGGCTTATATTTGAGACAGGCGTCTATATGAGACAGGCCTTTAATTTAGTGTTGAGATGAGCATGACAGTAGGAGGTTACCATATCTGTGTTTGTGTTTTACAGATCAGTTAATGTAAGAATTAGCCTACTATATTTCCGTATGTCTAAAGGGGGTCGCACACCAGACGAAAAGCACAGCGCCACATCTTTAAAATTCGAACACATTATTCTCTATGAGTGTACATTGTCTCAAATTGTCATTAATGTATATACTGACTTCACCCTGTGCTGCAATATACATTCAGTTTTACATTCATTAACAGAAATCAGCTGCTTGAATGAAAATTGCTGATGTTATCGGATTTTCAGGTGATATTCTCAATTCATTCAGTTAACGGACGGTAAAGTGAATTCAGACTGCAGACTAAGCAACGATTGTATTTAATTGTACAGTACAACCATAACATAGTACAGACATGATCTTAATTCCATAATATCCTTAAACATAACTATATTGCTGGCCATAAACTGACAAAGTGCGCGTCCGGTGTGCGGCCTCGAGTTGTCATAGACGCGAGGCGGCGCTGTGCTTCTCATACGGTGTGCGACCCCCTTTAGATTATTGGCAGCATAAAAAAAAACTAAACGATGTGACAGTCATGGGCTGAACAATACAAGTTACCGGTAATATCCATCGAGCCTATGAACTAGTTGCTCGATACACATCAACAAGAAAGAATGAAGGCTACCCTGTAAAACAACTGCAATCATGTGATACAAAAGGAAACAATCATAATTCATCACTATCATCATCACCGCGATCCTCAACTACTTTTTTTTTTTTTTTTTTGGGGGGACATCGTTGTCCCACCCACATCTTTTTGGCTACCTGGGACTGTTATTTCTTTTTTTCCTTTTTTCTTTTTTTCTTTTTTTTATGCTTTATTCAGTAATAGAACATACAACAATTTAATACAAAAATAATAGTAATACAAAACAATAATAACAGCAAGAAAACCAATAAAAATAAAAAATAATAAAAAATAAAATAAATATATATATATATATATATATATATATATATATATATATATATATATATATATATATTTAAAATGTATAATATATAAATACCAATATTAATAATAATGCATGTAAATAAAAAAATAACAATAATAATAATAATAAAAAAAAAGTAAACAATATACACAAATATGAACAACTATATACACAGGGGTATTAAAATCAAATCCATGTATCTAATTACAAAATAATACAAAGGTCCTTAAAAAGGATAACATTTCAAGGCATTACAACAGTCTATAGTCTTTTTTGCTTTGGTGTTCCTCGCACCCTCCAATGATTCAAGATACTGACAAAGCTCGGATTTAAATTGTATAAAACTAGGTGCATTTTTTGCCCATCGACATTTATGAATGTGATAATTCCCTAAAATAATAAACAAATTAAGAACAAAACAAATTTTCTTTTCTAAAGGCTTATCATAAAAAAATATTATATTCTTATCCTCCAGAGTAATGTCAATTCCAGAAATCTCCTTAAAAAAGATCTTAAAATCACACCAAAACAATTTAGTACAAATAATAGTCTCGTCAATTAAATTACAAAAAATACATTTCAAATCAATATCTTTCTTAAATCTTTTTATTACCTGATTAACTGGATAAATACAATGAATAATTTTAAATGAAACCTCACGAATCTTATTAGTGACACAGTATCTCCTGGAAACCATAAAAACCTCATCCCACTTAATGTCCTGGAAGCGTGAATTCCAGAAACTTTTAGCTGGAGGAATTATAAATGAACAATAAATCTGTCTAAGGAAACTATTGTTGCATTTTTTATCAACAATACTTATTCCCTCTAACCTCAAGTTGAAATCAATAGTTATATTCAAATCAACAGCATTAGCAGAGCGCAACAACTGAAGGATACCAGAAGGTATTGCGTCAAAAACAACTGCATAATCCTTTACAGATATCGGAAGTTTGAATTTATCCAGAAATTCTCCATATGAAAGCAAGTAACCATCATGGCGAAGCAAAACCATTGCTGTATAAGATAATCTAGACAACCCTTCAGCCTTTGATAACAATATTCTACCAGTCAATGATAAATCTCTAATTAACCACACATTAAATTTCTTTTGCACTTTATCAATTAATGGAGGATAATTTATGTCAATTCTTTCCTTCTGATTTTTACATATTTTGATCCCCAAATAAGAGACTTGGTTTTTAACTGGTATTCCACACAATTCCACCACACCATCAGGTATGTCTTTCAAAGGGAATAATTCACATTTATTAATATTTATAATTAAGCCAGAGACTGACGAAAACATATCTAAACACCTAAGTGCTGCATCTATTTCTTTGTCACTTCTCAAAAATATGGTTGTATCATCTGCAAGCTGTGAACATTTTATTTCTTTGTCAAATAAACAAATACCTTGAAATGGGTTCTTTTTAACATGAAGGCATAACTAATAAAAATAAGAAAGGAGCTACAGGGTCCCCTTGTTTTACTCCTCTAGAAATGTTAAATCTGGGAGTTGTTCCAAAAGGCAATTTAATAGAAGTATTGCAATCGCTATACATTGTACGAATTGCTCTAATAAAATTATTACCAAAGCCAAAAAAAAACAAGAGTATCCATCAAGAACGCATGGTCCACAGAGTCAAAGGCTTTATAATAGTCAATGAATAATATATAACTTTCATCCTGAATTAAGAAATTATAATCAATTAGGTCCAAAACTAGACGAATATTATTTCCAATATATCTACCACGCATAAAGCCAGACTGGCAGTCATCAGAGGCGGACAGAGTACACAGCTACATTACTTGAATAAAAGTACAGATACCCCTTGCTAAATTTTACTCAAGTACAAGTAAAAGTACTACAGTCAGATGTCTACTTAAGTAAAAGTAGCCTACTAAAGTACTTGTTTTTAAATTTACTTGAGTATCAAGAGTACAAGAGTGCATTTTCTAAATATTGCATTACTACTGCCACAGTGCTTACATTGGTAAACACAGCAAACACTTGAAGCGAAAACTATCATTAACTTGTTCAGAAAATTTAAATAGTCTGGCTAGGTGGGGCCATGGGTTGGCACATTCCTGGGATGCGATATTTTTTTTCCCAGGATGGTAGGTAGACTCATGAAAATTCATTAGGGAAGTCATCCCTGATTGGTCTGATGACCTACCCCTAAACCTACCCGTCACTGGGGGTCTTATGACCTCCCTAACCCCGCCCCTAAACCTACCTGTCACTGGGGTTAAGACCAATCAGGGATGACTTCCCTAATGAATATTCATGAGTCTTCCCCTACCATCCTGGGAAAAAAAATATCGCTCCCGGGATGGACCTGCTGCGTCTTCATCCATTGTTTCGTCCATGGTTTCGTCTCTTATCTAAATCTGACCATGGAGTTGACTTTGGCGGAAAGCTGAAGGTGATTGCTGATAGGCTGTCCCAGTCAGTGGCGCCTGCACAATCCAATCACATTTGAGAGGGAAACAACAAATTGAGGGTTTCCGAGATGTTTCCTTTTTCCTTTTTTTTTTTTTTTTAGAAGTAACAGGTACTCCAACGCATTCTCATCCTTGGACGCCATAATACTGACGCTTTTGACATTTCGTCTACATCGAACGCACATGGCACCCTTTAGCGTCAATATGAGACGCACAGAGCTTTGTTCGGTTATGGGTAGGTTTAGGTCTGGTGTAGGGTTAGGGTTAGACCGCTAGGAGGCGCCTTCTGGCCCATTTCTATCTGCGTCTCATATTGACGCTAAAGGGTGCCATGTGCGTTCGATGTAGACGAAATGTCAAAAGCATCAATATATGACGCCCTAGGATGAGAACGGGCTGGGTACTCACAGTTAGAAGAGTACCTAACTAGAACTACAATAGAAATGTAGTGGAGTAAAGAGTACAATATTTGCCTCTCAAATGTACTTGAGTAAAGTCATGAGTACTCCCCAAAAATGATACTCGAGTAAAGTACAGATCCCTCAAAATTGTACTTAAGTACTGTACTCAAGTAAATGTACTCCGTTACTGTCCGGCTCTGGCAGTCATCAATAATTTTATCCAGACAAAGTTTCAGCCTCTCTGCAAATATAGTCGATAACAATTTAGCATCATTATTAATTAAAGATATGGGCCTCCAATTTTCAATACTAAGTGGATCTTTACCCGACTTTGGAATAAGGGTTATTAAACTCTGATTCATTGTAGGGAGCATTTTCTCAGCTTCTAATATTTCCTGAAAAACATGTAAAAGGAACACAGAGAGATCTTCCTGAAAGGTTTTATAAAATTCGGCGGTTAAACCGTCATTACCCGGTGATTTATTATTCTTCAATTTGGCAATATTTTTATGAATCTCATCCAATGTTATTCCCCTATCACAAAAATGTTTTGAATCTTCATCTATTACTGTAGAATTAATTTTAATATTTTCCAAAAAAGCCCCTGCGCCTCCAATACCTTCATCTTTTGTGTATAATTTTTTATAAAAATTTGTTACAAACTGAGAGATCTCATTTAAGTCAGTTGAAACTTTAGCATCAATCATAAGTCTTTTAAGAGAGGACATTTCAGCATTTCTCTTTTCGAGATTAAAAAAATATTTTGAGTTCTTTTCTCCCTCTTCTAACCATTTACGCCTTGTCCTCACAAATGCTCCTTTTGCCTTATTCTCAAATATTTGATCCAATTCTAATTGTAATTTAACTAACATTTCTTTATCTATTTGAGATAAATTATGTTTTTTATATATAAGAATAATATGTTTAATGATGGAATCCTCCTTAACCCTTCCGGCTTTGGCCAATTCTTTTCCAAACCTGATAGCAAACTTTCTTATTGAATACTTCATAAATTCCCAATGTTTCCCATACACTTTAGAAGCATTTGCCTTACTATAAGACTCCTTTATAATATTTTTAACAACTTTTTGAAAATGTTCATTTCCAAGGAGAGAGTTATTTAACTTCCAATAATTAAACCCAGATCTTTTTTCAGCCAAACTATCAAAACCAAACATAACATGGATCATTTTATGGTCAGTAAGAATGGAAGGTATTATATCAATTTCCCTAACTTTTTGTGCTAGTTCTTTAGACAGTAGCCAAAAGTCAATTCTGGATTGTCTGGTGCCATCTTTATTACTCCATGTAAACTCAACTTTACCAGGATTCCTATCTCTCCATTCATCAAGACAATTAAGATGCAAACACAAGTCACTAATATAAGAAAAATAATACTGTCTAACCTGTCGTGGAGGCAGACAGTCTAACAAAGGATCACTGATAGTGTTCCAGTCTCCACCCAGAACCAAATTAGCATTAGAAAATGTTAACAACGTCCCTGAAATCTCCTCTCCAAAACTCTGCAACAAGGTCTGATTTCTCAGCTTTAATTGTTATTATAACCATAAATGTTTCCTAAAATAACAATATTATCATCTATCTCAACTATCAAGATGATCCATCTTCCAGATGAGTGTACATTACTTTTCAGTATTTTTCCTTTAAACATTCCTCTTAAAATCGCAACACCTGCAGAGTTACTGCTTCCATAGGACAGCCAAAGATCATCTCCCCATTGATTCCTCCAGAACTTGTAGTCAGATCCTAAAGCGTGAGTCTCTTGCAAAAAGTAAAAATCGGCCTTGAATCTTTTAAAATATAGAAAAATAGCTTTTCTTTTCAACATATCACGAATACCCCTCACATTAAACGAATATAAACATAATGACATTGCACAGAAAAACGAGCAGTGAAGAAAAACATCAAACGCCGTAGAACAACGTAACTAAAAAAAAATAAAGTCAATCAATAGTCCCGTGTGTAGCCTACCTTTAAAGAAATCTATCAAAGAAATGTGAAACATTTAAATGTCATTCACCTTAGAGTCCAACGCTCTCATAAACAAAACAAAAAAGAGCTTAAATATGAATATCTCAAACAGAGATGGCGATTAACACTCACGTAGGCTACAGCGTAGCAAGCAGCTATTGCTCACACTACACTCGAACTTCTTTTCCATCGATTATTGCTTTAGCTCCCACATAAAAAGCTCTTTTCCCCTCTTTGCGCGCTGCATCGATTTGCGGCCACAGCTTGTTATGAGCCTCCTTATCTTTTGTCGTCAGGTCTTCCCCAAACCGCAACTTCCTCGACTTCAAATATTCCGATCCCCTGGTGTTCTTCCAAATGAGATCTCTTGTTGACCTGGCTACAAACCTGATGATAACTGGTCGAATCTTCTCCAAACTCTTTCTGCCAACCCTGTGGGTGACATCAATGTGCTGTTGACAGGCCTCCTCATTTTCTGGGATGACAGAGCGGCAGATATCAACCACCCGGATTTTAACATCCTCTCCTTCCTGTTCAGCCAGTCCATACAGCCTCAAGTTCCATCGTCTTTGGTACCTCTCTGTATCGTTGAGCTTGTCCTCCAGTTCAGTTATCCGTTTCTGATGATCTTCACCCATGGTTTTCATATTAGAAATGACTGCCTTTACATCCTTCAATTCTTGAAAAATAAATTCTTTAGCCTCCTTCAAAGAATTAACACACTCTCGGTTTTGCTGTATTTCTTAATTGAGAACAGCTGTATTCTGACTCATCTTCTCCACTAATATCTTGACGATATTATCTTGTACCTCCCCGAGTGTGGGTTCAGGCCGACTTCTCTTAGAGTCTGGAGTACAAGGCTCAGATTGGGGCAGGGGTATGAGACAATCGTCACCTTTCCGTGCATATGAGTGCATGGTCGTCTGATCAGGAGAATCCTTTGAGCGCCCAGACGCCGTTTTATCTTTGCTCTTTGCAGGTCTTTTCTCCGCCATTGCGTAAACCAGGGTTCACCAATCTCGGTCCTGGAGGGCCGCTGTCCCTGCAGAGTTTAGACAGCGGCCCTCCAGGACCGAGATTTGTGAACCCTGGCGTAAACGAATGTATCAAATACAAAAGAATTTGAAGAAAACTCGAAGCGTAAGACTGTTTCCTCGCTATGTCTCACAAATTAAGACTGCACACCATTAAACTATGAACGTTATCATTGTTCATACGACGTAAATAGGAATTACTTTGTAAGCACAAAAAATGCGTGTGTCTCGTTCGCCATCTTGGCCACGCCCCCCCGATCCTCAACTACAAGTTCATTGGCGAATTCCTCCTCCTCGTCACTCTCCTCCACTTCTCCCTCTCCGGCCTCCGCTAACTCTGCCTGCCTTGCTTGCGCTAACAGCTCCCGCCCAGATGCGCAGTGCTCTCTTGCGTGCACAATCTGCTCCATAGAACTGGCTTAAACAGACGATCTGATGGGTTTTAGAAGATTAAATACAACCCGAAACTAAAAAACAGACCGGGCATTTGTTAGAGACCGGCCTTTATTTATCCAAACCTGTAGTCACACCAGGCGTGTAAAAGAGATAGGCGTCTATTTGGGACTCGGCTATTATTTGAAGTTTTACGGTAGTTAGTTCATGTTAATTAAAAAAATAATGTTAACAAATGATACTTTGTTGTAAAGTGTTACCATCACTTTTAATCAATTTAATGCAATTTCTAAAACATGTTACAGACACCCAAATTTTTAGTTTTTAAAACTGAAGATCTAAATGTGTAAAAAAAAAATATATATATATATATATAGATATATATATATATAGATATATATATATATAATTTTATTATTATTATTATTATTTTATTATTTTCTGCGGAGAATACATATGATTCTGCCTTCAACTTTGGCCTAAACAAACAGTTGTATAATTAAGTTGCCTACTTTTGCTTTGGAAGCACACCTATGATGACTTAAATGTTGCAACAGTAGGCAACACATTAATGTCTAGAATAGAGCATCTGTCTGCTGTCTAGTGTTTCCCTGTGTTCATTTCCATCTATAGCTCCCCTCATCCCTCCCTTCCTTGCTGACTTATTAATTTATGTTCTCTATTGCTTCTTTGCTTTCCTCTGCACCATCATCTTTCTCTTCTCCTTCCCTAACTCTCTCTCTCAGTTGGATGGTTGTAACATTAGCAGCAGCTGTTAGTTTCTGTAATCCAGCCAGATTTAGAAGGAAGCTGTGCATCTGCTCCATCATGTAGAGAGGGAGAGGGGATCGGAGAGGAGGGAAATGGAGTGATTAATAAATATGAGTGAGGAGATGGAAGGGGGTAAAGAAGGGCAAGAGGGGAGCAGCAGAGAGGGACACATGTACACATTCAGTGATGGAAGAGTGATGAGGATTGGTAAACAACCAAAAAGAGAGGGAGTAAAGCAGGTCGCGCAGAAGTGGAAAGTAATGATGGTTGGAGACCACGGAGGCAGAGGGAGGCTAATAGCAAGATGGAGGTGATGAAATGAACAGAAAAAGAAGAGAAGAGAAAGTGAAATGCAGAAAGAAGTTGGCTGTAAACAGTCTGTGTTTAGTCCCATATGGGTCATTTAATTCTTGTGTTTGTACTGATTTCCCAAATGACCAGCCATGTGACACTAAGACCAGAACTGAACATGCAGAAACAATGGAGGGGGACAATGTCATAAAAACCATCGGGAATGCATTCTTTTTTATTTTCATGGGGGAGTTCACTAGAATGAATTGTGCCTGCTGATAGCACTGTTTATTTTCACTGTCTTCATTGTTTTAGTGTCCGATTCAGTAAAATAATTATGCAAATTAGGTAACTGCACAAAATGCACCCACAAAATCTGCACTGAGCGCAATTTCCACGGTGCAATTCCCGATTTTGCAGGTTGGCGTTGTGGAGGATGCAGCAGACTATCACGATCTGGCCCAGTTTGGTGGGGCTGTGCAGCATCACTCCACAACCACTGCAGTCCAAGTACTTGAATCCAATAATACACTGCATGTCTGGATAAATGCCTGGTCATAATGCAAAAAGTTTCATTATTTGATTAATAACTGCTGCTGTGATCAATTGGAAAAAGTACACAAATGTTTCTTTTAAATGTAATTCTTTTTACCTGCTTTCTGTGGGGGAAAAAAATTCAGTGTTAATTGCGGAAGGCAGGAGTTTTTCTGAATGTGGCGGAATCAATAATGAGCCTAATTTGCATAGAAAGCAAATGTCTCTATGTATGGGGTCAGTCTTTTTTTTTTTTTTTTTTTTTTTTATGTTCAGCAAGTATTGAATTGCATTTAATTGAATTTAAAAGAGACAGTAAAGACATTTACAATTTATTTAAGATAAATGCTGTTCCATTGAACTTTCTAATCATAAAAAAAAAAGTATGTGTTTGGACAAAAAATATTTCTTGAGCAGCAAATCAGCATATTAGAATGATTTCTGAAGGATCATGTGACACTGAAGACTGGAGTAATGATGCTAAAAATTCATGGTAAATTATTTAGGATTAAATACATTTAATATATTACAAAGTATATTAAGATAGGAAACCTATTATAATTTGTCATAATATTTCACAATATTATTGTTTTCTTTATAGCAGTGAAATCAAACGAGGTAATATGTGGTTTTAATCAGTTATACATTCTTATTAATTCCTGTGAAGAAGACATCAACTGTCTGTAATCACTCTCTCTCTCACACACACCCACAGATATATGCACACTTTGTTGTTGTGGCTTAACTACTGTAGCAGGAATCTCTTGAAGGCTTCCTCCCTAGAGTCGACTAATCAGAGCTCTGGGCTCTGAGAGTTGGAGAACTGGGAATGCAAATGAGAGACTGCAGTATTAGTGTGTGCTTCAATGTTTGTGCACGTGTGAGTGTCTGTGAAGAATGCTGTAAAGAGATGGCAGATTTTGTTTAACAGGCTAATTAAGCACTAAACTATTTCAGATCTGGCTAAGAAACGGTGAGGGGTGGAGAGAGAGGGAAGAGTAAATTAAATGAAAAAGAATTTCCTTCCAAACTGTTTTAATCCTGTTTAGAGTTCTTCAGGTCCACTCCTTCAGACAATGCATCGCTGCCCTCTCTGCATACTGCATACTCATGTACACTGCATTAGCGATCACCCATTTAACTCTGATAATAAAAATAATAAAAAATACCAAAAAAAATACAACAAAATCTCTTTCTTCTTTAAAAAAAAGAAAAAAAGAGGAAATATTGGGTCCATCCAATCCTGAGATTGCGTAGAGAGGAAGGAGATGTGGCTCTAATACTGGAGCCACATATTAAAAAGAAAACCACCAATTTCCATTTACCAATTGATCCTGAACTGTTCTGGATTTTGCCGTTCGCAGTGGCTCTGAATTGCCAAAACACCTCTCATCCGCTTTCTACGGATGCGAAAAATGCAGAAAATTTAACACGATCCGAAAGTTTCAGAGACAGTAATTGTGATTGACACAACGTGAGGTCGTATTTTAATTTTTTTTTTACGTATGAAAATTTCGAACGAGAATGAAACACATTCATGAAACCATTCATGGAAACTGGATCACTTACCTGAAGCATAAAGGTGAAATATATGAAGTTGCCCCAAGGTGCTTCCAATTTACAGCAGTTATGTGGTGAAATCAGGTCCATTCTGAGACACTTTCATTCATTAGTGTTTCAAATGTATCCTGAGATCTCAAGAAGACGAGATAACTGGGTGAAAATTGGCCTTTAGTTTTGCTGGTCTCACCAGCCCTGAAAATGTTTCTCAATACAATAAAATGAAGAATAGAAACTTGAGCTTTGAGATTTTGTTCGTGGTTAACTTTGAGAGCTTTCCATGAGAGCGATACAGTCATTCAACACATTGCACCTACGGTTAGCTCCGGGCAGAATCAACATGATTAGTCATTCTGAGCAGTATAGATTCACGGAGACCTGCTGTGTTGTTTTGTTTTGTGTAATATCCAACATTTGCTGATATACATCATCTTTACCCATGATGTGATAAGTCTTAATCTGTGTTTATACCAGCAAAACAAATTGAAACTTGAATTTAATTCATTCAAATGAAACAAATCAGAATCATCCAGTGAAGATACCTTCATTTTGAACAGAAACTAAGTTAACCAAATTACTGTCATTCAGTACATTATCAATTATTGGCTGTGCTGTGCATTAGGCATACACGCTCAAATATATAAAATAATACATGGACATTTTAAGTTAGTGGTTTTCAGCTCTTTGGATTCCAAGGTCCACTGTTGTCCAAGAAAAAAAATCAGTTGATATTTTGTCTGATAGAATTGATCTATTGATAGAATAGATCTATTGATAGAAGTGTCAATAGATTAAAACAATGATGCTTAATTAATTAATGAATTTATTGTTCCCTTTTGAGGAAACTCGTGCTGCGTGGATGACGCTTTGGGAACGCCCCTGCGTGATTGCGTCTGAAGCACTTGTGTCAACTAGTCCAATGTACGGTGGCCGAGAGAGCTCAACGCGCTGCAAATTAAGAAAACATCTTCATCAGTTTCACAACACATGTGTGCTCCAAATACTCACAACACAACCAAATACAGAAACGCGCTGCAAAAGTTCACAACACAACCAAATACAGAAACGCGCTGCAAAAGTTCACAACACAAACAAATACAGAAACGCGCTGCAAATAGAACAGAACACAACGGAAATGTTTCCGGGGAACCCAATAAGTGACGGACCCGGCTAGGACGTGCTTACAGCTGTCTACTTTTATTATTTATTTTTATTTATTTTATTTTTTTGCAAAACATACAGAGATGACACGTTTATGACATACAACTTTGTATACAATATACAAAATGTATTTACAATATGTTCAATGTCATAAGAATACTAAAAAGAACATTGAGCTGAAGACTAAAATAAATAAATAAATAAAAAAAGATAGAGAAAAAGAACATGAGGGAAAGACATTAATCTATACATCAGTTACATTGTACACATTTTGTCATGTTATGTTAAAATAAGTTTCATAAGAAATGTTAGAATGCAGCTATAGGTCCAAATATGAGAAGGCAAGTTTTAAGGTTGAGACACTCACACACAGATATAACGCATATTTTAAAAACGTCTCGGGTTATGTATGTAACCCTTGTTCCCTTAGAGGGAACGAGACTGCGTCAATGACACTTTGGGGACACTCCCTTAGCGTAGCGGCTCTGAAGTATGAATGAAAACTAATCCAATCCTATTGGCGTTGCGTCGTGACGAAATGCGTGACGGCATAGGCGGAAGCTATAATAGCGCCGGCACAGCATAAAGTTAGCTTCGCGATGAAGCAAGCGCTCCCAGGCAGGGGGAGGCGTGGCGAAGGGACGCAGTCTCGTTCCCTCTAAGGGAACAAGGGTTACATACGTAACCCGAGACGTTCCCTGTCAAGGGAACTCGACTGCGTCAATGACACTTTGGGGAACAAATACCCACTATGCCACAACGAGCCCTGCCTGTCCCAGTGTGAAGCTGAATACAGGCACACTCAGGAGGAGAGCACAAGGGTGCCAGGTGTCGAGGGAAGGTCCAAACTATAAAACCTAATAAAGGTATGCGGGGTAGCCCACCCTGCTGCATCGCAGACTTCTTGGATGGGAGCCCCAGAAAGGAGGGCTCTAGAGGACGCCATGCCTCTGGTAGAATGAGCCCTCACGGCCAGAGGTGAAGGCAGATTGCGCACCTGGTAGGCCGAAGATATAGCTTGAACGATCCAGTTACTGATGGTGGGTTTGGAGGCAGGAAGCCCCTTCTTGGGCGACCCGAAACACACCAGCAACTGGTCCGACTTCCGCCACGAAGAGGACCTCTGAATATAGATTCTGAGAGCTCTGATGGGGCAGAGCCGATGAAGTCTCTCTTCGACCGCCGTCTCATGAGGTGGAGGATGGAAAGCCTGCAGAACCACAGGCCGAGCCACATTGGATGGAACCTTAGGTAGATAGCCCGGCCTAGGATGAAGGACGGCTCTGATGTCGCCTGGAGCAAACTCCAGGCACCCGTTAGATAGAGAGAGCGCCTGAAGATCTCCTACCCTCCTCAGAGAGGTAATGGCCAACAGGAAAGCCACCTTCAAGGACAGGTTCTTGGCCTCAGCCGACTCCAGAGGTTCGAAGGGGGCCTCGCCCAGCCCTTCGAGAACCACTGCCAGGTCCCAGCCGCAGGTCTCATCCTCCGAGCCCCATGGAGGAAACGTACGACCAGCTGTTGTCTTCCCAGCGGTCCATTACCCAGAGGAGCATGGAAAGCCGCAATGGCAGCCAAGTACACCTTAAGTGTGGATGGGGTAAGACCAGCAGAGAATCGATCTTGGAGGAACTCCAGCACTGAAGCCACTGGGCAGTTAACTGGATCCACTTCACGTTGTCTACACCATGTGGTGAAGACATTCCACTTAAGGCCGTACAATTTCCTCGTGGAGGGAGCTCTAGAGCTTAGTATGGTCTCAGTCACTCCTGCTGACAGACCAGCTTCTAGGTACTGTGCCCCCTCAGGGGCCAGACCCAAAGACTCCTCAGCTCTGGGCGAGGGTGAAATATTGAGCCCTCCGCCTGTGTCAGCAGGTCCCTCCTGATGGGAATCTCCCATGGAGGGCTGTCCAGGAGTGATATGATGTCCGAGAACCATACTCGGGCCGGCCACAACGGGGCTACCAACAGTAGACTGACCCCGTTGCGACGGACCCTCTCTAGAACTCCCGGGAGCAGAGCGATCGGGGGAAAGGCATACAGACGCAGCCTCGGCCACGTCTGCACCATAGCATCCAACCCCAGCGGGGCTGGATGAGTGAGGGAGAACCACAGTGGACAGTGGGTCGTCTCTCGAGACGCAAACAAATCCACTTCCACTGGGCCGAACCTCTGACATATCAACTCCACCACATCCGGGTGGAGCCTCCATTCCCCGGGCCTCAGCCCCTGCCTCGACAGGACGTCTGCTCCTAGGTTTTGGTCCCCTGGGACGTACATTGCTCTGAGAGACAACAGTTTCCCTTGAGACCAGAGGAGAATCTGATGAGCCAGTCTGCATAGAGGGCGTGACCTCAGTCCCCCCTGATGGTTTAAATAGGACACCACTGACGTATTGTCTGTTCTCACAAGAACGTGGTGACCCTTGAGGTCTGGGAGAAAGCTCCTCAGAGCCCGGAATACCGCCAACATCTCCAGGCAATTTATGTGCCAGGAGGAATGTTGGTTCTGCCACAGACCTCTTGTAAAGCGGCCGTCCATGACCGCGCCCCAGCCCGTGAGGGATGCGTCTGTCGAAACGGCTCTCCGGTGACATGACGCTCCCAACACAGGCCCTTGGGACAGAAACCAAGGCTTCTTCCACATTGATAGGGAACGAAGGCATTTGCGCGTAACCCTTATCATGCGAAATGGATTTCCCCTCGGAGAAAACCCCTTGATTCTCAACCACCACTGTAGGGCCCTCATGTGCAGCAGGCCAAAAGGAATCACGGTGGATGCTGCTGTCATGAGCCCTAACACTCTCTGAAAATGTTTCACAGTGATGGCTTGGCCTAGCTTTAACCCTGACACCGTGGCCAGGATGGACTCGATCCGTGCAGGAGACAGCTGTGCCCGCATCAAAACCGAGTCCCACACCACTCCCAGGAACGTAGTTCTCTGGGCTGGTGTCAACACGCTCTTTTTCGTGTTGAGTCTCAACCCCAAGCTTTGAATGTGGCCAAGGACGACATCTCGATGCCGAACCGCCATATCTCGAGACTGGGCCAAAATGAGCCAGTCGTCGATGTAGTTTAGCACACGGATGCCCTGGAGCCTCAGCGGGGCCAGAGCTGCATCCATGCACTTGGTAAATGTGCGAGGGGAGAGAGCTAGGCCGAATGGAAGAACCCGATACTGGTACGCCTTGCCCCCAAAATTGAACCTCAGGAACTTCCTGTGAGAGGGAAGGATGGAGACGTGGAAGTATGCGTCCTTCAGATCTATCGTGACAAACCAGTCCTCGGACCTGATTTGGTTCACGATCGTAGGAATGGTGAGCATCTTGAACCTGAATCTCCTCAGAGACCGATTCAGATGCCTTAGATCTAGAATCGGACGCAACCCTCCATCCTTCTTTGGAACTATGAAGTACCGGCTGTAGAACCCGGACTCCCTGTCTGGTGGAGGAACATACTCTATGGCCTCTTTTGCCAGCAGCGAGTGAACTTCCTGTTCTAACACTAGACCCTGCTCTGGGTCCACTGCAGTCCAGAGCACCCCGCTGAACTTGGGTGGGCGCACGCGGAACTGCAGTCTGTACCCTCTTTCCACAGTACGCAGGACCCAAGGTGATATATTGGAGAGGCTTCGCCATGCCTCTGCAAAATTCACCAAGGGAACCAGCCCCTCGGGGCTGGTGTCTAGTGTTTTGTGAGAGCCCTTGACGACTCCCTGAAGCGGAGGACCGGCAGGGAGTGGTCGAAAACGACTCTCGTTGTGCGACCGCGAACGCTGCCTGACCACAAGCCTGTGGGGTGGACAGAGCAGCGTGCGTTCGCTGGAAACTGATGTGTCCCGAAGCGCCAAAGGCGGCGGGATACTGACACCAGTTTCCTGAGGGCCCAACGGAAGAGAGGACCTCGATCGCTCTCTCTCGTGGGGGGCGGCCCTCAGAGGTCCCACTGACATTAGGACCTCTTTCCCTTAGCCTTCCTAGCCTGAAGGACACAGATGCCTCTCCGCAGTCACCAAAGCTGCCATGGAGCGCCCAATAGCACGGGCCGTCTCCTTGGTAACCCGGAGAGATAAATCTGTGGCTCTGCGCAGCTCCGCGACATCCTCAGGTGTCGGGCCCTCGCCCTCATCAATGTCCTGTAGCAGGTCGGCCTGGTAGGCCTGCAAAATAGCCATGGTGTGCAGGCTCGCACCAGCCCGACCCGCTGCCATATACGCCCTGCCTACTAAGCCAGATGTCGTACGACAGGGCTTAGAAGGCAACGCCGGGGCTTTGAGAGATGACGCCGCGTCAGGAGACAGATAACTGGCCAAAGATTCCTCGACCCGCGGTAACACCCCATATCCATTTTCTTTAACCCCCATGATGTTGCTGTAATCCAATATCGGGGGATTAGAGAGGCGAGCAGAAAACGGCCTGTTCCATGACTTACACAACTCATTGTGTAAGTCTGGAAAAAATGGCAAAGCCCTGCGTGGAGGCTGAGGTCGGTGCTGTAAAAAGCGCTCATCCAGTTTGCTTGAAGCACGCGCTTCCTGCCTCTCTTGAGGCCAGTTAATATTTAATTTCTCTACAGCACATGTAATAACTTCTAAAAGCTCCTCATATTTAACTGGTACAGATGAGGTTTGCACAGTGTGTGTGGGCTGTTCAGAAAATTCCCCTTCCGCGATGCTGAGCACATCTAATTCCTCGGAATCAGAGAGCTGCAGCTCGGGATTATCAGCGTGAGCGGAAGAAGCCGCGGGGCGGGCTTCCGCACGGGGAGGAAGGGAATCCGAGCTATCAGACGAGGACCGGGAAAGTGAAAAAGCAGTCCCGGTCGCGTCTGCTAGCTCTCTCTGCGAGCCCCACGAACTGACATCTGGCGGACGCCAGATCTGACATCTGGCGACATCTGGCGGACGCGGGACCAGAACCGCGGGGAGCGCGTGGTTGGCCGGCTTCATCAAATATAGCCCGCCGCGAGCGCAGCACTCGAATGGGTAAACTCTCACAGTGGCCGCAAGCAGCCCCCTCGAGGGCTGCTTGGGCGTGCTGCATTCCCAAACATAGCACACATAAATCATGAGTATCCCCGCCCGTGATGTAGCGTGGGCAGGGAGGAACACACAACTTAAACTGCTCACTAGCCATTTCACACACTTTTTCTTTTTGTTTTTTCTCTTTTTCAGTTTTCACACACAACAGAGAGGCGCTTGCTGAAGAGCGAAAAGCTAACTTTATGCTGTACCGGCGTCCTATTATAGCTTCCGCCTATGCCGTCACGCATTTCGTCACGACGCAACGCCAATAGGATTGGATTAGTTTTCATTCATACTTCAGAGCCGCTACGCTAAGGGAGTGTCCCCAAAGTGTCATTGACGCAGTCGAGTTCCCTTGACAGGGAACTGTGTTGTATAAAATGTATATTTATTTGCAACAGTTATGTTAACAGCAATAATACTATATTTCTGGTAAGAACAGCTATTCAGCTGATGGACACGCGCTGCGTTGTCATGGGAACATCCCAGGTGAAAATAATGAGGAAATTACGTTGTCTTTCGTTGCTCCCTTCATCAACATAATGGCACACAAGTGCCCCGCTCCCTCCAAAGTGCCCAATTCAAGGGCTCTTCCGTCTGCCCTTTTAAGAGAGTAGGGCATAGGTAAAGCTCACGAGCAATAAGCACGTCCCAGCCGTCCGTCCGTCACTTATTGGGTTCCCTGGAAACATTTCTGTTGTGTTCTGTCCTATTTGCAGTGCGTTTCTGTATTTGTTTGTGTTGTGAACTTTTGCAGCGCGTTTCTTTATTTGGTTGTGTTGTGAACTTTTGCAGCGCATTTCTGTATTTGGTTGTGTTGTGAGTATTTGGAGCACACATGTGTTGTGAAACTGATGAAGATGTTTTCTTAATTTGCGGGTGTTTTTTCTATTTGCATGTGTTTTCTTCAGTTGCAGCGCGTTGAGCTCTCTCGGCCACCGTACCAATGGCGAGAGTGAGTGTCACGGGCGGGTGACGTCACGACCAGGAAAGGATATAAGCACATCCGGTCTGACCAACGTCAGCTTCTGTGTCTCAGCAAGCGCTCTGTGTATCATACTGTCTGTCTTATTTATTGTTGTCTGTCACTATATCAGTCACAAGCATAGATATTATGGCAAACAAACAAACTTTAGATTGTGTGTTCCTCCCTGCCCTAGTTTCTTTACGGGTGGGGATACACACGATTTATGTGTTGTTTGTTTGGAACGGAGCATGCTCTGTCGATGCTGACTATTCGAGAGGTCTCTCGTATTGCGTAAGTATTTACGCTATGGGAAAAACTCCTTTTCTCGAGAATATTGAAGCCAAATTTTTTTAAACGCAGTACAGCTGCACAGCAGACACACAGCTGAGCGTCTAGCGCGGTCATTGGCTGTCCTGCAGCAACTGTATGAACCTATGGCGAGGCGGCTCAGGTGTGCGAACCAATCAGGTCGCTTGAGAATGGGCTAGAGCCCGCCAGAATGAGCGTGGCTTATAGCCATATAAGCCCCCATTTCAGCCATAACATCAGATTTAATTAGAATAAATTTTTCGGTTCCGGTTCTGGTTCCCATTCAATAAAAATTATTAAAACAACTAATAAAAAAATAGTAGTAAAGGGAAAATGCACAATCCTTTTTGTGTTTATTTCTTATACTTGTCAAATGAGTTTAACAGACTGGCAATGTCAACAAATTCAACATATTTAGCAATTTTTGCAAAAATACTACATTTTTCTGATGGAAAATAAAAATGTCTGCATTCTCCTGGAGAATTTGGGGACCTCTCTTAGCTTATTGTATCTCCAGCAGTGGAGAATACCCTCTTAGAAAGGGTAGAATATGCTTGAACACACATGTAAGATCCAGACAGGTGAAACATAATTTTTTTTTTAAATCGGTTTGAATGATTGATTCATAAAGACTTCACTTGTTTCATTACTGGATGAATCGACGCTCTAGCAGTTAATAAACAGAACTGAGTTAAGTCAGAGTCTAAACGCTTATTAAAGGCTTACAGTAGTGATTCAGGACAAGACAAGAACACGGTTTGAAATAAGGCATTCATGATGTACTCACTCATTATATACATTTTGTCAAGTCTGAACACGAAAAAGTTACGGACTGCAGCTTTAACAGTCCTCTTTATGAATGTTTTGAAGCATCAATACACTCTTTATTTGAAGCGACTTTCAAAAGGTGATTTAGGGTGCTTTCACACCCATAGATATCATATATAAACGCTAGATGTCTTATGGCGCAGTCACTTCCGGCATCACCGTTCGGCCATCTTATGTCAGTGCTCTGTGCATTAAGGTGAGTGATCAGCATGCACACAAATCCTCATATCTCGCTGAAATATTGACGGATTTACAAACGGTTTGGTTTCTTACAAACGTTATTAACGTGGCTATAATTCCGAATGCTTGAACATGTATGTTATAATTTTTCATATGTATGCAGTGTATGTATGTAGTGTCATAACTACATCTCTGACGTTTATAACAAACAAAACCGTTTGAAAATCGGTAGAAAATTGGGCAAGTTATGGTTATTTAAAAGTATTTGCACCATTAAACGAGTGAGCGAGCGCACTGCCGCAAGATGGCCGCCACGTGCGGACGTCGACCTCCATTGGCCAGCAGCGCGCACGAGACATCTAGCCTTTATATATGATATCTATGTTCACACCTGCCTCGTTTAGTTCGGTTGAATCGCACTAGAGTTCGTTTTCCCCGTTGGTGCGGTTCGTTTGGGCAGGTGTGAATGTGGCAATCGCACTCGGGTGCACACCAAACGTGGACCAAACAAGCGTACCGAGACCTCCTGGAAGAGGTGGTCTCGGTACGCTTTCAAACGAACTCTGGAGCGGTTCATTTGTGGTGAGAACGTGATCCGACCTCGAACAGAACCAACTGCCAAAAAACTGCGCATTTTTGGACTAAGTCAGTTGCGGTAGTCAGCTGCGCTGTGCATTATAGGATGAGGAGAAATGTTTGTTGACAGTTTGCAGCTCGCGGACAAATTTGGAGTTTTTAGGAGGTGCGGAGCCTGATAGAAATTATTATTAACAATATTTTCGAGCCGCATCCTCGGTTCATTCTCAAATATTATTGTTTGTCTAAAGTGGTGTAGACAAACTAATAAAATTTGACCAAGGATACAATCAGCCCCCGCAGTCGTCTCTCCATAGTAAACAGCGGTGTGTTGTTGTCTGCACGTTAATTCTGACCAAACGAAGTGCAGTTATGGAAATGCGTTCCGAGTGATGTGGATGTTGTCACGTGACTGCATTTTGGTTCATTTTATCAACTCATAAACTGATTCGGACCAGAGCGATCATTGTGGTGTGAAAAGGAACCAAAACGCCTTAAAAATGCTACAAAGTATCATTTTTTGCCCTTGGTCCGGACCAAATGAACCGGACTACAGATGTTAAAGCACCCTTACTCTATTTTGGTTGTTACCGTAGACATCAGTGTTTATACTCAAACTATTAACTTTTATCTCAGTACTTCTGTGAAGTAACACAGAAATATCGATACTGTGTGGTTGAAAAGACAAAGTAAAGCTGTTCCATATTGACAACTGCTCTCTCTGGGTCAACGACAGCGCAAACATATTAGAATGTTCCGGTGTGATGTTTTGTCATTTAGGAATAAGATCACGTGGCTGTTTGAATCGAGATCTTTTAAAGAGTAATCGTGCAGCTCTACTGTCTTTATTCTCTCTCTCTCTCTCTCTCTCTCTCTCTCTCTCTCTCTCTCTCTCTCTCTCTCTCTCTCTCTCTCTCTCTCTCTCTCTGACGCAAAATGTTTATGAGTAGCGACAGGGCTTTTCAGTGCATTCATTACTATTTTAATATTCATGAGGTGAGACGTTGCTATAGCTTGTTTGCATATGACGTCACGTCACTGCGTTGCCATTGCGTGAAATGCAGATGGAGGGCAGGAAGTGATTTGATACATTTAGGAAGCACTATAACAAACTCAAAATGCCGATGTTTTGCGTCGTTTATGGTTGCTCAAATCGATCAAACCACGATGAGTTTTTATCGTGTACCAAAAGTTGTTGTTCATAAGGAGGACAAATGCAATGGCTTGCAAACCTACGTCTGCGGTCGGGAGGAGCCGAATCGGAAAACGCCCGTGTGCGCAGTGATCATTTCGTCAAAGGTGAGTTAATACAACAACTTATGTGGATGTTTGTGTAACGTACCATTTTCCGAACTTTGTAAAGTTAAAGTAACGTTAATTGTTTCTTCTTTTCTTCGAGTTTGTAAGTTAACGTTACCCCTGTAACTGAAGACAAACGTAACGTTACTGGCAAATCTTTCAATTCAATTTGATTTCAAATCAAATCACTCCTTTTCATAACGTAAGGATCACGTCCAACATATGTTTAAATTTTTTGTTATATTTTTCTCTTGTAATAGCGTCTAAAGTAGTACAGTTCGGACTTTACTCCATCTCGTCCATTCCGCTCTTCACTTCCTGCCCTCCATCTGAATTTTGCGCGTCATCACAATCACGTGACTGCAAACCACCTATTAAAGGATAAGCTCCCAGCACTTCGTCCACACATCGCACCAGAACCGCACACAGAGCTACCCCGCCCTCGCCCCCCTGTTTCACGCGTCATGCAGAGCCCTCTCCAGCTCTCTGCATGACCCAGACAGACATGAGTGAGTTTTCATGCCTGGGATCCAGCCACGCTGAAACTGCGTCACTCACGGCGGCTGTTCTAGGGTGTGAACATGCCGCTCTCTTCTCTGCTCGCGCTAACTGTTTTACGTCATTCCCCGCCTGTGGCTCAGTTCTGCCAACCCCACCACCCTTGTTGCCCTCTGAGGGGGGTTCAAAAACAGTCAGTTCGGTTGTTTCCTACCAGTATGCCTCAGGTAACCGAAGTGGCTGTTCCAATTACACCATAGGCCAGTCTCTAGAGGCTGGTACCCTTAGTAGACTATCTGACAGAATGGAAGAATCTGCCAAATATATCTCAGTGTGTCCTGCAGATCATAGAGAAAGGCTACAGAATCCAGTTCGGTTCTAGTCTGCCACGCTACAACGGGGTGTTGCATCCCGAGCAGGCTCTGGTAATGGAGCAAGTGAAAATTCTGTTAGCGAAGGAAGCTATAGAGCAGGTGAATTCACCCGACAGAGAATCTGTTTTTTACAGCTGTTACTTCATTGTTCTGAAAAAGGATGGGGGTTGCGTCCTATACTAGATCTTTGTCAGTTCGTCAGCCAAGAAACTCAAGTTCAAAATGCTGACACTCAAACAGATCGTGACTCAAATGAGATCCGAGGACTGGTTTGTCACAATAGATCTAAAAGACACTTCCAGATCTTCCATGTCTCCATCCTCCCCAAGCACAGGAAGTTCCTGAGGTTTTCTTTCGGGGACAAAGAATACCAATATTGGGTGCTTCCATTCGGTCTAGCTCTATCACCCCGCACGTTCAACAAATGCGTAGATGCAGCTCTGGCTCCGGTCAGGCTGCAGGGCATACGCATTTTGACCTACATAGATGACTGGCTGATTTTAGCGGAGTCAGAGCAGTTGGAAGTTCGGCATTGAGATGTCATCCTCGAACACATGCAGAAATTGGGGTTGAGACTCAATGCCAAGAAGAGTGTGCTTTCTCCACCACAAAGAACCACTTTCCTTGATGTGGTTTGGGATTCAGTCTCGATGCGAGCCATTCTATTGCCCGCTTGTGTAGCTGCTATCCTCACAGGAGTTAAAGCTAGCCCAGTCACGCACTGTGAAACAGTTTCAGAGACTGTTAGGCCTCATGGCAGCAGCGTCCAATGTGATAGCCTTTGGCCTGCTGTACATGAGACCTTTGCAGTGGTGGCTCAGGACCAAAGGGTGCTCCCCGAGGGGAAACCCACTTCGTATGATCAGGATCACGCGGCGGTGTCTCTGCGTCTTGGTTATATGGAGGAAAACTTGGTTCCTATCCCAGGGTCCAGTGTTAGGAGCTCTTTGCCATCGAGTTGCGCTCTCGACAGATGCAGGGAACTAGGGTTACAGTCGTAACCTGAGACGATGTGTTTGTTTAGTTAAAACTTTTTTAAAAATTGTTTCAAATAATTTCAAGTCATCTTGTGGCTTCCTTGGAAGTTTGCTAATGAGCCCTGGTCTCCTGGTGGAGAACCACTGGTTTAGAAAAAAACAATTAAAATTAATAAAATATTCAGGAACAAAAACATGAACAGTGTGAGGGGAAAATATTTCACTCTCAAATTATAAAAGAATACTGTGCTCTTGGTTGTACTATTTGTATGTGGAATCAGCTTAAGACAAAAGAGTCTCTAAAGAGGCATAATTCTGTGTTCAAGTATATGACTTTTTTGCACGTCCTAACCTGCAGATGTTTTATTCTCAGTTGGGCTCTGGAACTGCCAGTCAGCTGTAAACAAAAATTATTTAATTCCTGCTCTCTCAGTATCCTGAGTCAGACTGAGACCTGGATTCACCCATAGGCCATATGCCTGGTTCACACCATTCTCTCACCCACCTGCCTCTCCTCCGTGGTCTTCGCTGCTCCTCCTAACAACTTCTCAGTTCATGAAAATAATGCTATAGACACTCTGTGCTCCACTATACTCTCGTCCAGGCCTCCTGACTCTCTCATGTTCTTTACAAACAAGATCAGCAGCACTCCAGACACCTGGAGACTGTTAAAAAAATTCAGCGCCATCACACCAACTCAATAACAGATGATGACTTTGTTAGTTATCAGGGTTGGACTCATCATAGGGAACACTGGGACTTTTCTGTCAATTTCAAATGAATAAATACACACAAATTGTACCTTTAGGGGAACAACAGCTTGTCACCCTCACCCTAACCCCTACCCCTTCATAGTAGTACTTTAAGGGTACATATTACCATTCGGTACTATGCATATTTCAGGGGTAGATAAGGTACAACAGTCTCTTTAAGGGTTCTGTCCCAGTGTCAAGCTGTTGAACACCAACAGGTGCATGTTTTTGCAATTTTTTCTGACAATGTACAATGAGGTTTAAAGGGATACAATTTTCCACCATCTGCAAAAAAATTTTTTCACACATTCACAGCTTTTTTATTGTTATTAAATTTTGCCTGAAACTGTTTTCTGTTGATGCATCTGGATCACTAGCTGATATCAGGAAATGGGTTTAGACCTTTATGAACAAGAAGGCAGAAGAGCGTCTGGTCTTCAATGGAACCAGGAGAGCCCACATTGCACCTCTCTTTGTCTTGCCCCATTTGCTGCCAGTTTCTGCCCACATCAAGTTCAAAGCTTGTTTGAAGTCTTGACGATAGAAAAAGACTGGAAGTTCCTTCTGGAAATCTGTGGTCTATGAGTGAACAATGTCTAGTGGTGTCTGCACGAAAAGGAACGTTTATTTCTCACCTTCAGTGTACTTGGGGCCATTCAGACAAACTATTATTTCATGAAGTTGTAAATAAAACAGTGGTCATTGCATTCTACAAGAAAATGCCATTTCAGTGTTTTTTTTTTTTACTTTAATGTTACTCTGTTCTACCCACTACGTCATGACAGTTTGACAGTTGGTTTCTATTTAAGCAGCGATGCTCCAAGTAACCCCACCCACACTGAAAACTTATTAGATCCAAACTAATTCCCACACCAAATTATTGGTTATTAAACATCAGACATTTATGAGGAGAGATTGATTTTAGAAGTTGAGAATAATTGACTATTATACGACCTGGTTAAGTCAAGGTGTTAGACAGCAAGTGCTCTATGAACTCTTTCTTCACTTTGATTGGTTCTGTCTCTTTTGCTCGTTTTACCTAATTCTCTGTTGTAGCATCATTAGCCTTTAGCAAGTGATTTAAGAAGTTTTGATTAGTATTTACAGCCCTGGAATCATAAAAAGATATGAACTCCCTCATTTAGCATAGAGGTTAAGGAGCCGTGAAATGAGCTGTAAAATCCACAATGTTGTCTACTCTACAGCTTAGCCTGCAGGGTAAATAAAACAGTAGCATAAACCAGCTAAAAGAGAGTCTGATGAATCATGACGACTATCATGTTTGCTCAGAACCTTTAGAGTGACCTAGTTTGTACTCATCACAGCAGTGTTATAAACAGCTGAGACAGATCATTCATGACAACTTTAATAATATTTGCCATTATTCTGCAGCAACACTACAACTGCACTGTCTTATTTCATGTTTAATATTGTGATGAACTCTAGAGCATAGGTCTTCAACCCAGTCTGCGTTTAAGTCCACTTTTAGACACAGTCGAGAACTTCCCCAAGCACTTCCAATGCATTCAACTTAGTCAAGTGGACAAGGGAAGATTATTTGGTCAGACCCTTGACCCAATTTTGACCGAGGGAGAGAGA
This sequence comes from Abramis brama, assembly GCF_963993115.1. Classification (NCBI taxonomy): domain Eukaryota; kingdom Metazoa; phylum Chordata; class Actinopteri; order Cypriniformes; family Leuciscidae; genus Abramis; species Abramis brama. The sequence goes on along the minus strand of NC_139967.1, from coordinate 21,784,711 downwards.
GTCTACTCAACATGTACAGTTTAGGCAGATCCATAGACCACAATGCAATATGATTGTGATGTCACAGCAGATCATACTTACAGTTTTTTACAATCACTTTGTTACTATTTTCAGAAACTTGACGTCATTTTTCACAACTCTAGACACAAAACTCACAACCAATGATCAAAATGCACACTATTCATTTCCTTACAATGATCTAACTATCAATTGATACATCTGCTCAAAATGATAAGTAACTGTTGCATTACTCTTAATGCCCGAAGGTTTTTTCCAAGATGTTTGGCTAATGAAAACATCCATTGTGATGTAGATGAGAACCTGTGGCCAAATCCACAACACAGAGTTGATGACAATGTAGAAGTACAGTAATCACTCCTGTTTTGTTTCTTACAGTACAAGCAAGCAAGTTGAGGAACACTGCATTTGATGTTTTACAGTACTGTCTTTTCTTTTCTATTTCATAGCTAATTACTGTATTTTTGCTTTGATTCAAATAAACCTATGTTGTGATTGTACTGTAGTGTTTTGCATCAATATATTACAAACTTTGTTCAATGATTCCACTGTGTCTGTAGTATTCTCTCTACTACTACAGTACTTTTACAGAGATGTATTTACTGTACATGTAGTACCATGTTACCAATGAAACCTGTATCACCTATTTTGTTCTACAATATTTAATCATTGTACGAACAATGACACAGTGAAACTATCGGTTGCTTGTGTGTGGGTGATCTATAGTTATGTTTCAATGGTATTTCACAGTAAATTTGTTTTTTGAACCAATGATTGTGCAAGTGCAAGATTTATTTAAAGATGTGAATGCACAATGCAATGTTTTGAACATTAGACAGCCTGTGTTACAAGTGATAACCGTTTTGAGTTTTGTGTCTAGAGTTTTGAAAAATGGCATCAAGGTTCTGAAAATAGTAGCAAAGTGATTGTAAAAAAAAAACTGTAATTTGCCCCCACCCCACACAACTGTAGTGTATGATATTGGAGTTATTTTGACATTTAACCACATTTAATACTTGTAGCTACCTTAAGCTGACTGTTTTTTAAACACAGTTATAGTTTATTGTATTGTTGTTATGTCCGTTTGTGTATTTTAATTTGTTTTATATTTAAAAAAAATATATTGTTATTTATTATTTGTCTATGGCCCAAGCCATACAGGCCTGTAGAATGGTGCATAGTTAAGAAGAAGAAAAACTATAAATAATAAATCAGCTCCATATCAGATTCCAAGTGATCAAGGGCTTATGGTGCGTGTCCACTGGCACGGTGCGAGCGTTTTCAATTCATTCCTATGGAAGTGGAGCTTCACGCTCGCGCAGTGCATTTTGGGATTGACAGCGGACCGGAGAAAGCGTTGCGTCAAAAGGTTGGGCAGTTCTATATGCAAATATCAAGCGAAAAACGCGGTCGGCAGCCAATTGCTGTGAGGTTCGGGATGCGACGTCTGTTTTGAGAGTTTAAAAATATGCAATTTGTTCCGGAGTTTATGCTGGATTTAATGCGTAAATCATTTTGTTTACAAATTAGACGCTTTGCAGTTGTTATACATATGTTAAAGATTTTTTATTTTGGATGTGTTCATTGTGATTATATTGGCTGGGTTTATAAAAGTTTATAAAATTGAAAGGATATTTGTTTGGTGCATTTGGAAACAAAGCTTGTCTATTTCTAAATGTAATCGCGTGCATCGCTGATGATTATACTGTCCGTGTGTTGAAAAAAACTTAGATTAAACACACTCGCAACAGGCACACCCCAAAGCGGAGATGTTACAGCGTTGCCAGCGCCGCGGAGTTTTGCCCCTGTAGTGGACACGCACACCGGTTAGGGTGTTCCATTTAAAGACATTGCAAGGGTTGCAACTACAACAGAAATACAGAAATACCTTCCAAAAAATATTTTTTTCCAGATTTTTCCAGATAAGGAATTACTTGCGTACACATAATGTCGCCAAACACACCTGAAGCAGCTAATCAAGCTCTTAAGGAATGCTTGAAAATCTGAAGCAGGATATAAACTTTGCAGGGCAGTGGGCCTCCAGAAGCAGGGTTAAAGACCTATGCTAGAGTAATGAATATGATTCTAACTTATACAGCCATATGTAATAGTTCAAGTTTGTTTATACCAATATTGGCACAGGATGGGTAATCACTAGCATCTGAGAAATAAAGAGAGAGGTGTATGTAGCTAAGTCCTTTGCACCTGCAGGGCAATCTACATATTGTGGTAATCATTTCTTATAATCACACAGTCTGTTTTTTTTTTTTTTGTTTGTTTTTTTTACCTTAGGAGCTATAAATACTATAAAATTATGAGAATTAACCAGCAATAGTCAACAGAAGCACGGCTCTGACTTGTCATTTGTGCCACCGATGTGCATATAGCTGCCATACGAGCAATATGTTGCTCATGTTGTGCTGCACGACTGAGTGAGTTAAATTCGTTGTTCTACAGAATTTGATTCTCAGCTTTCAAAGCAAAAGTTTCTGCTAAGTCTGAGTTTTTAAAGGGGTCATGAACTGGATAATTTTATTATTTTATAATGTTTCCTGGGGTGCCCTTACAATGTTAGTATAATTTTTGGTCATCATTTAGAAATAAAAGGCATTTTTCCAAGCCTGATTTTAGCCTCTGATTTGAACGCTCTGTTTTAAGGGGCGTGTCTGCTGAGAGACTTCAGTGTAAACGCCCACTGCTGTGATTGGCTGAGTTTGGATATGAAATAGTTAGTATTACATGTGAAACTCTCTCGTAATCTTTTCAATTCTTCCTATTCAACTATTGCGATTAACGAATCATGAAAAGTTAGATGTATTCCCATCACATGAAAGGTTGCAGTGATAAGCATTTAGCAGATGACACATTGACAGTTGATCACATGAATGAAGTGATTTCATCATTGCAACACAATTTCTGCACTCTCACATATGCTTTCTCCAAATAACAATGCAAACACGATGTAAATATAGTAAGAGCTTCGTTGTGCAGTGTAACAGCATAATTATTTCATAACAAGTTTTTGCAAGTGTCCAGATAAACTCGCACTGAACTTTTCAATACCAACGGTCAAAACCACCAGGAGGAGTTTCTGTGTGTCTGTATGTGGGGTTAAACTATGGAATAGTCTGGGGCTCGAACTCAAACAATGTTAAAGCATTCACCAGTTTAAAGCAGTCTATAAACAGAAGGTCTTGACACAAGGAGGGCGGGGTTTAATCGTCTGGTGATGTATTCATATATTCATAGGCTGTGTTATCTTACCTTGTAGGTATTCTGATTACCATTGTTGGTATTACTATAATTGTATAGATGTATTCATAGGCTGTGTTATCTTACCTTGTAGGTATTCTGATTACCATTGTTAGTATTACTATAATCGTTATTCCCTAAAAATTAAGGAAGCAGCTACCTTTGTCTTTCTTTTTAATTGTAACAGACCGGGGTAGGTCTAAATAAGTCTGACTTCTTCCCACTCCGTTTCGAGCAAGTGATTGATTTATGTTGTTAAAGTAAGGTGAATTTACCTTGTTATATAGATCGAATCAAATGCTTCTTTATTGCCTTTGTTATATGTCACTATATTGCTCAAAAAAAAAAATAATAAAAAAATAATAAACTGTGTGATTGACAGCTTGGGTGATTGGAAAGGGAACATTATGTGATCGATTTCTGTATAATTGAATCATTAATCAAAATAAGATTATTTTCTTCCTACTAAGAGAAACGATGTGAAGTTGATCGTTTAGTCACTGGCTTGATTTACTGATACATAAACAGTATTAAACGATTTTGAGAGAAATACCAACGATTTTGAGAGCGGCACCAAAGATGCGGTGATGTAGACGTAGGTGTTGATATTCTTCTGCAAAGGCGGTCTTTCGGTTCTCTGTGACGTCATAAGTCTCCTCTTTTAAGATCCTGTCGTTTTCTAGGCTTGGTTTCAATAAACGCTGTTTTTGGAATAACGAGGAAGTTGAAATTTACAGGACATTTCTAGGGGATATAATAAGGGGCGTATACATTCATGATGGGGAGGAGAGAGAGTGAGTGAGAGGGATATTTGAAGAAATCTGTAGAAAGAGAGATGTCTGAGGGACATTACAAAAAAGAAAAGGTCAGATGAATATCACTGGAAAAAGAAGAGTTGTGATCAGGGATATTAGAAAAGCTTTCCAGAGCTGGAGAAACCCAAGTGGGAAGGCCTGAAAATGGATGCTGAGGTTGCGTTATTACTGCTCCATATGTGAGTAACATTGGTTTTGCTGTTTTACAGAACCAAAATATGATGTTGTTGTAATGTTAGCTATAGTAACAGGATAGTTTTGAGTGTCATTGTTTGTCTGGAGCTGGTGTGCTGCTGGTGACTAACAACAAACTCTTGCTTGTATAATACTCTTGTGTTCTGTATGTTCATGTTTTGTTCTTCCTTGTCATTTGTTTATCATCTGCTTTATTTTTCACGAAGCATTATTTGGTTTGCTTCCGCTATGATAAAGAGACATCCACTCTTGCATTGCGTGTTTGTTCATTTTGGAGCAATGAAGGGAGGGATGTGTTTTTTTGGGGTTGATTTCAAATATCAACAACATTTCTCAGAAATCGCTTTCTGCACCTTTACTGCAACATTCCACACGTAAATCACAGGAATTGCAGTATTTATACAATTATATACAGTGCGTATTTTTAATACTCTTAGTTAATCACACTGTATCACCCACTCCAATTTATATATCAATTGGGATGGGGTGGCACAGTGATTAACAAAAATGACACTACATGACAAAAAGGTTGCCGACCCCATGGTTTATTACAGGCAGCACGACACAACAGTGTCCACTCTCATACAGATGAATTGTTTGGGAGAGCTGTCTCAGAGTCAAAGGGATCACTCAAACATGTGTGGCCTCTGTATAAGTATTTTCTCCTCTTCACTTCCCAGGTGAAACGAGGTGCATGCTCAGTGCTGAATACCCATTAAGCAGCTCTTACTGCCTGTTGAACTGTGCCCACTAGATCGCTCACTGCATTTATTTTGCTGTATGTTACCATTTAGCGAGTAAAAGTAATGGTTGATGTTCTTGCTACATTTAGAACAGATTTAGTTTATTGCTTTATGCACTGGTTTTATTAATTTGCATTATATATATATATAGTGCTGGGCAACGATTAATCACATCCAAAAAAGTGTGTGTGTACTTTGTATATATATATATATATAAATAAATACACTCATATGGATGTATACATTTAAGAAATATTTGCATGTATATACTGTATATACATTTATAATAATTTATATTATATATAAATATTTTATATATAAATAACAAATTTACTTAAATATATACACTCACCTAAAGGATTATTAGGAACACCATATACTAATACTGTGTTCGCCTTCAGAACTGCCTTAATTCTACGTGGCATTGATTCAACAAGGTGCTGAAAGCATTCTTTAGAAATGTTGGCCCATATTGATAGGATAACATCTTGCAGTTGATGGAGATTTGTGGGATGCACATCCAGGGCACAAAGCTCCCGTTCCACCACATCCAAAAGATGCTCTATTGGGTTGAGATCTGGTGACTGTGGGGGCCATTTTAGTACAGTGAACTCATTGTCATGTTCAAGAAACCAATTTGAAATGATTCGAGCTTTGTGACATAGTGCATTATCCTGCTGGAAGTAGCCATCAGAGGATGGGTACATGGTGGTCATAAAGGGATGGACATGGTCAGAAACAATGCTCAGGTAGGCCGTGGCATTTAAACGATGCCCAATTGGCACTAAGGGGCCTAAAGTGTGCCAAGAAAACATCCCCCACACCATTACACCACCACCACCAGCCTGCACATTGGTAACAAGGCATGATGGATCCATGTTCTCATTCTGTTTACGCCAAATTCTGACTCTACCATCTGAATGTCTCAACAGAAATCGAGACTCATCAGACCAGGCAACATTTTTCCAGTCTTCAACTGTCCAATTTTGGTGAGCTCGTGCAAATTGTAGCCTATTTTTCCTATTTGTAGTGGAGATGAGTGGTACCCGGTGGGGTCTTCTGCTGTTGTAGCCCATCCGCCTCAAGGTTGTGCGTGTTGTGGCTTCACAAATGCTTTGCTGCATACCTCGGTTGTAACGAGTGGTTATTTCAGTCAAAGTTGCTCTTCTATCAGCTTGAATCAGTCGGCCCATTCTCCTCTGACCTCTAGCATCAACAAGGCATTTTCGCCCACAGGACTGCCGCATACTGGATGTTTTTCCCTTTTCACACCATTCTTTGTAAACCCTAGAAATGGTTGTGCATGAAAATCCCAGTAACTGAGCAGATTGTGAAATACTCAGACCGGCCCGTCTGGCACCAACAACCATGCCACGCTCAAAATTGCTTAAATCACCTTTCTTTCCCATTCTGACATTCAGTTTGGAGTTCAGGAGATTGTCTTGACCAGGACCACACCCCTAAATGCATTGAAGCAACTGCCATGTGATTGGTTGATTAGATAATTGCATTAATGAGAAATTGAACAGGTGTTCCTAATAATCCTTTAGGTGAGTGTACATGTGTGCATGTGTGTAATTATATATACAACATAATTATACAAACATATACATGGAAAACCTGCAAAATCGGCAGTGTATCAAATACTTGTTCTCGTCACTGTGTGTGTATATATATATATATATATATATATATATATATGTGTGTGTGTGTGTGTGTGTGTGTGTATATATATATATATATATATATATATATATATATATATATATATATATATGTATATGTGTGTGTGGGAGAGTATAAGATGGAGAATAAGTAGACCCATTCATCCTTGTAAAAGGGTAATGAATGTAAGTAGCAGCATTAATTGACAATGGATGGTAAGAGTTGTACAATAGATGACCTTTGCCCAAGTGATCGTATTCATATTACATTGCAAGAAACCTATTTATACTGAGAGTACTGTCTGTCACTTTAGACAGAACGGGAAATGTGTTCTTTAGAGTTTTGTGTTTTTCTTTTTCTGTGATTCTTTTGTGAAGAGTCATTTACATTTTTGTCCATACAATGAAAATTAATGGGGTTAATGTTGTTTTGAACCATACTGACTTTTGATGAATGAAAAACTTAACAAAAAATATATATATCTTCTATGTTCTGCAGGGGGGAAAAAGTAATTCAGGTTTGGAGTGACATGAGGGTGAGCAAATAATTACAGAATTGTCTCTTTTTTTTAGGGAGAGCTGTTCCTTTAAGGGACAGAGTAAAGACTTGCATGCCTGGTCAATGGTACAGCATGGTCCAATACATCCAGTAAGATTTATATTTATTTCATTATGTTCCCCTCACTGAGCTTATTTCATCACTAGGACAGTATTTATCTGACAGAAGAGGAAAAACATAACGACTAGTGGAATTTATTGAATATGTGCACAGAGGTCACATAGAAGGCAGAAATATTTGTTTTAGACATTGATTTAAAGTAGCCATTGAGAATAAAGGGTCAAGTATAGTCTAGAATTCAGCAGCAAACACTAACAGTTGCTACATGGATGAAAGATTTTCTCATTTTCTCAGTCTAAAAGGGAAGAAAGAAAATATTGATATACTGAGAATGTGAATGGTGTGCGGATTTGTGGTGTACTTTTCAGCATAACAACATGATTGGTGCCAATGATGTGCTTTTTAGCAGATACTGCCCTTATATTCCTTAGCCTTTCTTTGAGTTACACAAAATGCCAAATATTTACATTTCTCTTAAATTCTTTACATTATAAAATGATTTACATGTGAATCAACAATTTAAATATAAAAAAGCCACAATATGAGCAGATGCACTACCGTATAAAAGTTTAAGTTTAAGTAAATGTTTTTAGTCAGAATTATTAATCAAAACTACAGTAATAACGTAATACAGTTTTACAATTTAAAATAAATTTTCACATTTAAATATATTTATAAAAAAAAAAGTGATTTATTCCTGTGATGGCAAAGCTGAATTTTCAGCATCATTACTCCAGTGCCACATGATTCAGAAATCATTCTAATATGCTGATTTGCTGCTCAAGAAACATTTCTTCCTATTATCAATTGTAAAAAAAATATATATATATATTAAAAAAAAAATTGGCAGCTAATATTTGTGTGTAAACTGATTTTTTTTTTCTTTCTTTTTTTTTTCTGTCACAGTCAGACAAGGAGACAGCAGATTCAAAGATACAGGTTCTTTATTAAAATATGAAAACACAAGGAATGAATTGGGTAAGCCATTAGTGTCAGAAAAAGTCACTGAGTCACCAATAGCTGGTAATTGAAAGTCTCTTTGTCCTTTGCAGGTATGGATGAATGAAGATTGTTAATGCAAGGAAGATGAGCACAAATGGTAAGTATCCACAAGGCAGGTAAGAAGTCAGGTAAAAGAGAGTGACTAACGTTAACTAGCATGAGCAGACATGAGAAAATCTAGCAGAGAAACGAATGAAACGACAAATCAAAGGAAAAAATAAACAGGTGTGCTAGGGTTACAAACATGTTTTTTTCTGTGTGCGTTTCCAAATAAAGGAAAAAACATTAACGTGCAACTTAGACTTAAGTCTCTGCCTGTTCAAGGAGTGCTGAAATTAATTACTCATTAAATCATTTTATAAAATTATATAAATATATAAGTCATATATGTATAAATGCCTCATTCATTCATTCATTCATTTTGGCTTCATTATGGCTTATAACTTTTGGCATAAAGTTAAATATTTGTCATACCTGACCAGATGATGTTCAAATAAATGTCACATTAGACAAGGAAGTTGTAGGTTGTGTTTGAATCATTACGTATCTTATTTAGCTGAGGTAAATTAAACGCAATTCTCTCGTATCCTTGCTCGATGAAGAATGAGACAACCCAACGGGCGGTTGAAATTTAAAAGGCTGATTCGCGCTTCAGGGCACTGATGAGTACATAATGTTGTCCAGTGGTTGTCCAGACACCCTAGGCACAACCTTAAGCAATGGCCCTGAACGGTGGTTTAATGTCAACATTGTCAACCACTCAACGTAGTTATAGCAACCTTTTGGCCATGTTGTTAAAACGTTGTTACAAGTGTGAGTACGTTGTGCCAACGTCCTGTGTTTGCTGGGTGTTTACATGACAGTTGCATTGGCACATATCTGATTTATCTCCACATATGAATAAGGCCTGAAACCGATGTCGAAATATCCGAATGCATGCGTTTTTTTCCTGTTTACACGGTCATAGAACACATCCGATCTGTGTCACATATTAGCAAAAACATTTCACTGACAGTGTAAACGAGGCCAAGTGACAGATCGGATGTGGTCACAATTGAAAGAACCATGTAATCGGTCGGTCAAAAATATCGGATATAAGCAACAAATCAGAATTGGGCATCAAGACCTGCAGTGTAAACAAGGCCTAGCAAAAAAATCTGAATTGGGTCACATTTCACTGGCAGTGTAAACGAGGCCAAAGAGTGTGGATGGGGTGCTTAAAGGGATATTTCACCCAAAAATGAAAATTAGCCCATGATTTACTCACCCTGAAACCATCCTATATGCCATTCTTCTTTCAGACGAATACAATCGGAGTTATATTAAAAAATGTCCTGGCTCTTCCAAGCTTGATAATGAGAGTGAATGCCTGCATGTCTTTGGAAGTCCATCAAAGCACATCTATTCATGATTAAAGTGCTCCACGCATCTTCGGGGGTTAATAAAGGCATTCTGAATTGAAGCGATGCGTTTGTGTAAGAAAAATTTCCATATTTAATACTTTATCGACTAACGATTACGTTGTGCGTCAAGTTCAAGGGTTACTCTTTTGGCGTAAGTCAAGCGTAAGATGCGTACGGCCATCTGCCGGAAGCTAGTTATTTTAGTTGATAAAGTATTAAATATGGATATTTTTCTTACACGAACGCATCGCTTCACTTCAGAAGGCCTTTATTAACCCCTGAAATTAAATAATTAAAAAATTAATTAATTAAATTAAATTAATTTTATAATTTTTATTTTATTAAAATCTTTTGTAACATTAGAAATGTCTTTACTGTCACTATTTTTGATTTAATACATACTTTCTGAAATAAAAGAATCAATTAGTTTTTGAATGTAAACAATTATTGGTACTTTTCAGCAATTAACACATTTTGCATACATCCCATTTTATTAATCACTTATTGATTACATAGGAGAGACAAAAATGGACAATTAAAAGCAAAACCTAAGTCTACTATTTGAAGTTCAGTAGTTTACTGACTCCAAACATTTGAACGGTACTATAGCTTCCCACATTAAACCAACTAATTTTGTGATGCCCTACAACTTTTGATGTGTTTGTTTTCTAGGTGTAGAAAAAATAATGTTGGAAATGTTTCCGAAGCTCATTTTAGTTGAAAAAAACAACAAATCAACGTTTTAGGAATCTATTATACACATTTAGATCTATCAAGTGGAGACTAAGTGCATGCGCAAAAGGTAAGGTTAACCTAAATTGAATGGCATCTCTCTTTTCTTGAGTTAACATAGAAATAATTATAGTCCATCTTGTTTTGTTTGTTTTAGTCTGAAATTGATAAAAGCAGCTGACTTCATTCTGTGCGAGAGATTAGAACTTTCTATAATTTCATAAAACATTTTTGTAACATCACTATCTATGACTAATACAGACATATATTCTGTTAATTAGCATTCATCTTTCCTCCTGTGTATTCCACTGAGGAGCGATTAAATATCCTGTACCTGTTCATCATCTAATGGACTAGAAGATCCATTAGCTTTCAAAGGAAATAACATGTTGTGACGAGCAGGATGGGGTTGAGAGCCATGGGAATGCAGCGAGGCTGGTGGCTTGAGCGTTAATGAGCGACACCTGTGAGTCACACCAGTCTTGATTCCCATGGAGGAGCTTCAGAAGGATAAAGAGAGAACCAGGCCTGGACTTTGTTTTGTTTTAGTTTATGCGGAAGTTGTCCGTGAGGGGTTGCCGCTTTACTTTCATTTTGTTATTTATGTTTATATTTATATTTGAATTATACAAATTTGGTCCAAATGAGCTCTCTGACAGAAATGATATAGATCTAGGCACGCTCACACCACACCTTACCTCCGACGTTAAAAACTTAGGATTTTCTCTCAACTGTAGTCTTAAATTGAACAAACAAATCAATGCCACAGTCAGCACCAGTTTTTACCACCTACGCCGGTTAGTCAAGTCAAGTCAAGTCATCTTTATTTATATAGCACTTTTAACAATGTAGATTGTTCCAAAGCGGCTTTACAGAGATACAAGGATAGTTTAAAGTAACAGAGATTGTTTTGGCTTTATAGCAGTTCTTGAATAAAGTTATTTTCCAGCTAAAGTTAATTTGATTGATTCACTTCCGTCGCAACGATCATTAGTTATTAACTTAGGGGCCGCTAACACGACACAGTTTTAACAGGAAACTCTACACAGACTTTAAATGCGAAACCTGTGAGAACGCTGATGGCGTGCACATGCGTATTACGAGTTCAGTCTATTGGTATGCATGTTTGAATATATGTGCGCAGGCTTGTAATTCCCTACAAACCAAGCCTTAAACTACTTGTCTGGCCTTAACATTTTTGATACAGAATTTTATCACTTCGGGGTAGATACGTGAACCGAATTTTCCCGCTTTATCTGTAGAGTGGTAAAGGGATCCTCCATAAGGAGAAACTAGTTGGCACTTTAGCACCCCGCTATGACATCGGGTCCAGCAGCGCAGGTCCTTCATCAGATCTGGATCATAGACAGTATATAAACTGGACACAGCGACCCCATAGGTTTCAATGGAGAAAAGTGAAGCAAATTAGAAGCACTCACTTCCTGATGGCTGAGCATACTGTGCAGACTCAAACTGAGCTTGACGACGTGGATATGACGTGAGCAGCCTGTCTGACAGTTGTAAGTCTTCTAGTAGCTGTGCCAAGCGAAATCTGAATCATTCCCTTCCGAATCTTGCAGAGACAGAGAGCATGAGTAGCAGCTGTCCATGAGCTAGGAACATGAGCAACTTTATGATTCTCTATGGGCTTCTCCCTTGACTTTATCGGACTTTATGCCTCCACGTCCCCCCGATTGACTGCGAGCTTCTCCTCCTGTCTATATGGTAATTTCCAGAGAGTCGCGTGGTTATGACGCAATCGTTAGCCTACTTTTACAAAAACTGCTTCTACGGGGCCATAACGTAAGATACAAGGTGATGGAACCTTTTATACATTGTCGTGTTTCTTTAGAAATAATGGACAAATGGAGTCTTTAAATGCCTCAGATGTAAAGTTATTCGCTGTCAAAGTGACGCCAAAATGAATGGGAGTCAATGGAATGCTAACAGCAGGTGATGGCTTGTTAGCCAATGGCGGCCCCCGGGGGTGGTACGCTATTCGAGAGCTCGATTACCCCCCTGATCTAGATACAGCCTGGATCTGGCAGGCTGCGGGAAAACCTCGGGATAAACAAAAACACTAAAATTAGCGTAGATGCCATTCTTCTTATGATGTAACGAGTACATCAGGATTTATGGGAAGTGTTCCCAGTTCCAGCTGACCTGATCTATGCAGCCTAACATTGAATTATAGAAGTCTATAATGTGTTGTGTGTATGCTAGGTCAAAGAGATGTGTTTTTAGTCTAGCTTTGAACTCACAGAGTGTGTCTGCTTCCCGGACAATGGTAGGAAGACTGTTCCAAAGTTTTGGTGCTAAATAGGAGAAGGATCTACCGCCAGCAGTCGATTTTGACATTCTAGGTATTATCAACATAGCCGGAATTTTGAGATCGCAATAGATGTGAAGGACTATAATGCGTTAAGAGCTCGCTCAAGTACTGCAGAGCTAAACCATTTAGTGCTTTGTAAGTAATCAGCAAAATTTAAAAATTTATACGATGGTTAATAGGGACCAATGCAGTGTTGACAGAACCAGGCTAATATGGTCATACTTCCTGGTTCTGGTAAGAACTCGAGCTGCTGCGTTTTGGACCAGCTGTAGTTTATCAAGCGTGCAGGGCAACCACCCAGTAGAGCATTAGAATGAATGAATAGAATGAGGCATTAATATAGTATAGCACATACAGTAGAGCATTACAATAATCTAGCCTTGAGGTCATGAACGCATAAACTAATTGTTCCGCATTTGTCAGTAAGAGCATATGGCGTAATGTAGATATATTTTTAAGACGGAAAAATGTGGTTTTACAGATACTAGACACGTGACTTTCAAATGAAAGATTGGTATCAAAGAGCACACCCAGGTTCCTAACTGACGACAAAGACTTAACAGAGCAGCCATCAAGTGTTAGACAGTATTCTAATCTAGGTTATTACAAGTGTTAGACAGTATTCTAGGTTATTACGTGAGGAAGTTTTTTGTCCAATAATTAGAATCTCTGTTTTTTCAGAATTTAGTAGTAGGAAATTACTAGTCATCCAATTTTTTATATCAGCTATGCATTCCGTTAATTTTGTGAATTGGTAGTTTTCGTTAGGTTGTGAAGAAATATAGAGCTGAGTATCATCGGCATAACAGTGAAAGCTAATTCCATGCTTCCTAATGATATCTCCTAATGGTAGCATGTACAGAGTGAAAAGCAACGGTCCTAGTACTGAGCCTTGTGGTACGCCATACTGAACTTGTGATCGATAAGACATCTCTTCATTTACTGCTACAAACTGATAACGGTCAGATAAGTATGATTTAAACCATGCTAATGCAATTCCACTAATCCTAGAGACAAAGATGAATTAATGATAGTAAGAAGAGGATCTATGACCTCTGGAAGCATCTCTTTCAGTAGCTTAGTCGGTATAGGGTCTAACATACATGTTGTCGGTTTAGATGATTTAATGCAATAAATAAATCGAACCTATAGCAATAAATGAATCGAATTTTTCCTTAGGGAGACTACAATGCACTCCCTGAATGCGATACTGTAGTAGACGGTTGCATAGTTATAATTTTGTCCCTGATATTATCAATCTTATAAGTGAAGAAGTTCATAAAGTCATTACTGCTGTGTTGCTTGGAAATGTCTGGGCTTGAAGCTTTCATTTTCATTAGTTTAGCCACTGTTTCAAATAAATACCTAGGGTTTTGTTTATTTTCTTCTAATAGGGTTGAAAAATAAGCAGATCTAGCAGCTTTTAAGGCCTCTCTGTATGCAATCGAACTCTCTTTCCTTGAAGTGCAAAATACCTCTAGTTTTGTTTTCTGTTGTTTTCTTTCATTATAGTCAAACTATTTTTAAACAGGGATAGCTTTGAAACAGTTATTCACGCTTTTATTTCAGCACCACTTGACTACTGTAACTCACTATATGTCAGGTTACCTCTCTCTTCCATTTTTCGTCTCCAAATGGTCCAAAACACAGCTGCCCGTCTGCTCGCTGGCAGCCGCAAACGAGATGACATCACCCCAATCCTATGTTCTCTGTCTGCATTGGTTATCAGTCCGATACAGAATTGATTTTAAAATCGTATTATTCGTTTATAAATCTCTCAGCAACCAAGCCCCCTAATACCTTTCTGACTTAATTGTCACTCATAACCCATCCAGATCCCTTAGAATTAGATCAAGAGATCAAAATATCTTGTCTGTCCCACAATCTCGCTTACAACGCAGGGGTGATCGAGCTTTCGCAGTGGTCGGCCGTAAGCTGTGGAACAACCTGCTACTACATATCAAAACAGCTTCCACATTAGCTGAATTTAAATCCATGCTTAAACCCCCGTCCCCCCCCACCCCCCCCACCCCCCCCCCCCGCATATTTTCTCTTGTGCTTTTAATCTACTGTAACTTTTATGTTTCTTGCTTTGTTTTGTATTTTCTCGTACTTTCCTGTACAGCACTTTGGCCAACCAAGTTTGATTTTAAATGTGCTTTATAAATAAAATTTTATTTTATTTTATTATTAAACTTACATTGAATGTTCGCCGGTTCCCACTCCTCTTTCTTTCCTGAGTCTTTAACTTTGTTACATTGGTGCTGAAACCTGCAAAGGAGGAATGTGCTTTCAAAGAGCCCTCGCCAATGTGTGAAATTCACAGTGCCATCGAGGATGGATTGAGCGGAGTCTGCCGCCATGGATGCTAGAGGTTGGTGATGTTAGAAGAGCTTGCCTGGGGGGATGAATAGACTCACCGCCATCCACCAGAGCATGGAGGGGCAACTGCCATCAAGAGGGTGGAAGGAGGTGTTGGCATTCGCTGACATCAAAGCCTGCATCCAGCCGCCGGAATGGGGAGGAGCAGGTGACACGGGAACGGGGCCTTGCTGTCGGACACGGACGAGATGGAGCCATCACCAGGGGATGAGGGAGTACAAGGCCGTCCACCGAGGGGCATCTAGTGCCGCCGCCAGGCACCACTAAAATGTTCTCCCTGCTGGTGGAGGACTGGATGGCAGTGCGTTCTGGGAACTGGACCAAAATTTGGATTTCTTTCATTCCTCTCACATCTGTCTCTTCTCATCCTTCCATCTTCTTTTGTCTCACCTCGTCTGTCCTTACTCCCAGGTGCTGCGGCTGCCATGACAGCGTTCATTATTTGCCATTTCCCACCTCCTTCCCTTTAACTTTGTTACCCCTGTTTATTATTATTTTTCTCGGTATATTTGACAACATGAGGATGCAGATGGTGCTTACAGACTTCCAGATGTTTGGCAGACCCCACAAAGTCAAAAGATTATGAAATCAAAGTGACGGACAGGGGGATATAAAAATGCTGCTCTCAGATCCACCCTGAAAGCAGTGGAAACGGGCAAACTGTCCTCATGTCATCAGTTCATGGGTTCATCAGCATCCAGCCACCCTATCCATTCTGGTACAACACAATCATCAAGATTAGCTGGTCAAGGCTAAATAACGACTAAAACAAATGAAGTTTACTTCTCACTTCCAAGATGATGCAAAATATGTTCTGCCCTCAAATACCCTTCCATCCCTCTACAAATGAAAGAGAAGCAAATGCGACATTTACATTACAATAAACAGTGCTTGTGAGCAGAGCTAGGCTTGGCTCTTTATATGAAACTAATAGTGGCCTGAGGCTGCTAGCAAAAATAGAACAAGGAAATATAGAAGATGCAGGAAAAAGAGAAACCTGGTGAGTTCCTTCAATCTGGTAGGGGTATGGGGATGATTAGTGAGGGAAGGAGAGGAATATATCAAGGATGCCAACAAAGTTTGTGCATTCTGAAAATGGAAATTAATATTAACGGAGAAGAAAAAAAACATCACTGGGTCTTCAAATGAGTCTGTGAACATTTTTAAATTGCATCTGGATAATTTTACAGATGGAGTTTGATATTTTATTTTATGTTGTTATTATGAAGTGGATGCTCTGGTCTGTTAAACCCTACATTATGGGGACAAAATTTCCCCACAAAGATGGCAATATCCGAAATCCTTGTCTTTTTGGGAAAAAATGTTAGTCCCCATGAGGAAAACAGCTTATGCATCATACTAAGTGATGCTTTTTTGAAAATGTAAAAATGCAGAAAGTTTTCTGTGATAGGTTTAGGGGTATAGGGTTAGTTTAAGGAGATTTTTTGTACAGTATAAAAATCATTATGCCTACGGAAAGTCCCCATAAAACAAGAAAACACAACGTGTGTGTGTGCTTGGGTGTTTTTTTTTTTTCCCATTATGCAACGGGTACCCATCAGACTTTGTTCTTTTTGCCATGCAGCCAATGTGGAAATGTGGACATGCTAGCAAGAGTACATACAGTACGAACTAAAGTAATGTCATGTCTATACGCTGTAACTTGCAGTCTAAACAGTCAGATTTAAAAGAAAAATCAGTTAAAAAAACAAAAGTGCTCACTTTCGATTGGAATTCATCCATAGAGTTTTGATGCTTTGTGTAAGAAAAAGTATAAATAAAAAATAAGCGCAATTAGCCATATTGATTTTTAGCTATGACTTTGACAGAAAGAAGCTGAAGGGGAAAAAAACCTTCCCACACCACTAGCCACATCTTCTAAGTCACAGAGGACACATACATAAGTGAGAAAATGAGTGATTAAATAATCCTATAACTGGCAAGGATGAAGTATGGGAAAAAATAGAGTTGGTGAATGTGTGGAGAGAAGGATGAAGAGAATCGATTAGCCAGGATTGCAGAAGGAAGGGGGCTAAGACATCAGCTGCTTGCTTCTGATAACAGCAGAGCCGTGTAACCCTCCACTCACTAATGCACTCACTGATCATCACTTGGCGAGCGAGTGTCTGATGGTGCTGTCAGAGTTCTGCTCATTATGTAGCTGAGTGCTGCCAGCGCTCTGTTGTACTGCCAGCATCTTACCAGAAGGCCAGAAGAAAAGACGAGAACAATCAAAATCCTCATGTTCATAATGAACCACAGGGCTAGGTCAATGAGATGATGACGCTTACACCTAAAGTGAGCAGCCCCTCATTATTTTTCACGTCAATACTCAGTGACTGTGTGTGCTTCTTTGACTTTGGCCGTATGTGTGTAGATGATGGAACCTGCAAATACGAGTATTATATTGTAAAGAATAGAATGGTCTATATATACACAAGACCGTGAACAAGGAGGAAGAATATTAACATATTTGGTCTGTGTACAGACTGTTGCAACACACTAAGAAAATTCAGTGAAAAAAGCCCCAGATGTCTGTTCCTAATATCACACAAAGTAAATGATTTGGATGTAGCATATGGTACTAAACCTTTCCTTTTTTGTGATGGAGGTTCAAAGCTCTGTGACAAACTTACATGCTGCTTGTCGGACCATCTGCATATTATGCATGTGATAGTGATGCTATACAACAGTTCTATAAACAAGTTGCCAACTTAAAGGGATAGTTCACTTTGAAATTAAATTTTGGTATGTTTTAGCTTACCTCAAGGGCATCCAAGATGTAGGTGTCTTTTTTTCCGCAGTAGTTTCAATTTTGATATTTTTAGGTCAAACCGTTCTTGTCTGTCAGTCATATAATGCAGGTCTATGGTCACCACCTCAAAGAGCATGCACAGAGTCCAAATTAAAACAATTCCCTGTCGTCCAAATTAAACAATTCCCCATCGTAAGTACACATTGATGGCCTAAGACACGAAACGAGCGGTTTGTGTGAGAAAACGAACAGTATTTATATCGTTTTTACCTCTTATACACAGCCACGTCCAAGTGATCTGATCTGACGTGTACGCAGACTGGTGCATAGATATATACACTAGATGTCGCCTTGTCTACGGCAGTTCATTGGAACGAATGTCTTTAAGGCGACATCTAGTGTATATATCTATGCACCAGTCTGCATACACGTCACACACCAGGATGCGCGCGCGCCCTCAGATCAGAATTTATGGCGAGAAAAGAGAAACAGAAAGTGTGTTATAACTTCAGCATACATTAACTGATCTTGATGAAACTTCAGCAGTGTGTTCGTTGTAAGAGGCCGATCACATGGATGTAAGTATTGTGAGCCAAAGTTATAGCGCCACCAACTGGGAGCAGGAAGTGTGTCATTTTCAAAATGCTTTGAAATCACCCTCTTATTTTTACCCGATTTGCTTCAAACTTTATGTGTATAATGTAGACACACGGCAGATGTAGACCTTTGAAAGGATTATTGATATCTTAGATACTGTTAGATACTGTTGCCGTGGCAACGCATCAAAGTTTAATATTCTTTTCGGATGCTTTTGAGACTCTTAGCATGCTCAGTAGACATGTGCAAAGTTTCAGAAATGGGCGTGGTGAGGGGCTCAGTAGCGCCACCTTTAGTCAAAAATGGGGGCTTAGTTTTTCCTAGAATCACAAAAATCGGTATGTATATTGTTCTCATCGAGCTGGACAACTTTCTAATTTACAGTTATTAGCTCCGACCAACAGGAAGTCAGATATTTTGGTTTGAATGTGATTTTTTGGAGAATTCAAAAAATATATATATATATTTGGAGAATATATATATATATATATAAATATAGCTGCGAGCAGCGATGAGGGGGCAAAGCCGGTGCCACCGGCTTGGGCCCGTAATCGCTGCTCGCAGCTATATTTCTTATTTTTTTGTCAAACTTTCGGGCACTTTTGGGCCCCTCAACATGCTCAAAAACTCTTGAAACTTTGCACACAGGTCAGAACCCACGGTCATCAGGGCCGGGCTGAAGCTGGTACCCGGGCATGGCAGGGGGGCTCAACAGCGTCCCCTTGAACACGGACCAAAAACTTGGTCCATAGATCAAACTAGCTTGCATGAATTAATATGAAACTTGGTACACATATAGATCTCATCGGGCCGAACAACTTTCGCACTCTTAAGTTATACACCAGCCCAACAGGAAGTCAGCTATTATGGGTTGTTTGGAGAACGCTTGCTGTGGAATTTGAAACACTCCACACTCCTCCTAGAGAATTAATTCAATCCCCATCAAACTCAGTGTGCATGAAGTCAAGACATTGAGGATGCTAAATTGCGGACGGATTTTTTATATCTCAAACAGTTTGGTCGTGGCGAGGAAACGAATTTATGGCGAGAAAAGAGAAACACGAAGTGTTATAACTTCTGCATACATTAACTGATCTTGATGAAACTTCAGCAGTGTGTTCGTGGTAAGAGGCCGATCAGATGGATGTAACTATTGTGAGTCAAAGTTATAGCGCCACCAACTGGCAGCAGGAAGTGTGTCACTTTCAAAATGCTTTTGACAAAAGTGGGGGGGTTAGTTTTACCAGCAGTTACAAAAATCAGTACGTATATTGGTCTCATCGAGCCGGACAACTTTCTTATTTACAGTCATTAGCTCTGACCAACAGGAAGTCAGATATTTTGGTTTGAATGTGGATTTCTTTGCAAAATCAGCCTCTGAATTTTTACCCACTCCTCTTAAGTGGTTAATTTTATTCCCACCAAACTTTTTCAACATGATGAAAATACACTAAAAATGCTACATTTTGAACGGATAATACATATCTCAAACGGTTTTGCTATGGCGAGGGATTAAAGTAATGTCAAAAATGGAAACATTGAAAGCCTCATATCTTCTAAAAAATGTAATTATACACCATTTATTCCTATATAAAATTATACAAATATCAGAACTAAACCCATTTTATTCTTTTTTTTTTCAATGTAATAATTGTTTAAGTTTAAAAACAGCCAGAATGTTTTTTTAGTCCAAAAAATAAATAAATCATGTCATTCATAGTGCTATCTATATTCATTCATAGTGCTCTCTATATCCTACTGTATCTGTATCGCATCCAAAATAAAAGTTTGTGTTTACATAATATATGTGTGTGTACTGTGTATAATTAAATTTGTATATATAAATACACACACATGCTTGTATATATTTAAGAAAAATGTGTAATTTATATATGAAAAAATTATATTTATATATAATATAAATTATTGGAGCCCGACCGATATGGATTTTTGGGCGCCGATGCCGATACCGATAAAAAAAAGCCAGATACCGATATATCAGCCGATATTATTTATGTGTATATTATAATACAGTAGCAATATTATTTATGTGTATTATAGTACAGTAAGTTTGGACACACTTTCCAATTGGTGTGTACAAACTTTTGATGGGTACTGTATATAGAATACACAGTATAAACAGAATAAATATATAAACGTTTTGCAATGATCACTCAAATGTGGTGATCAAACACTTGTGTGACAAAAATATGTAATGGAGGCAGGGTGAATGATAGAATAAGAATTTGAGCTGTAACCAAACTAGTTTGCATTGCATTTTATATATTATATTATATTCTAAATACTGTTGCATAATCTTCACTAACGACTTTGTCTTTTAATTTAGTCACGTTATTTAAAACATAACTTGTATCAATAAATATATCAAAAGTGTCACTGACAAAACCTTATCTTCTATTTTTAATCTTAATTTCTCTAATATCTACCAGTGGAGGAACAACTCAGATCTTTTTAGTAAAGTAAAATTAATAATATCATAATGAAAACGTTTATAATTACATATGTACAGTAGTTTTATACTATTTTAAATAAGTAGTAAGCAAAATGTACTAAACGTGAAACTAGGCTACTCTCAATGCAAAATGGCCCTATATAAAGTGTTATAATTATATAAATTATTGGAATATTGCTTGATGTTGTAACGTAGCAGAATGAGCTTTAACACTGTGTCTACACCGGACGCGGCCGTTATTTTTTGCCACTGTTGCCAGTTCTTTGTGACAGCTTTTAGGTGCTTTATTGGCAGCGCCATCCTTACATAAATCACCGCACGCTGCATTTTTTTAAATATTAATTTATCGGCCATTATAAATGCCGATACCGATAGTTAGGAAAATGCCTAATATTGGCCGATAATATCGGCCCTCCGATATATCGGTCGGGCTCTATAAATTATATATAAATATATACAGTATATGTATGCAAATATTTCTTAAATATATACATGCATGTGTGTGTATTTATATATACAAAATAATTATACACAGTACACACACATATATTATGTAAACACAAACTTTTATTTTGGATGCGATTAATCGCGATTAATCTTTTGACAGCCCTAATATAAATATAGCTGCGAGCAGCGATGAAGGGCCAAAGCCGGCGGCACCGCCACCCCGGTGCCTTTAGGTAACTAAAGGCATCCGGGTTGCGGTGCCACCGGCTTGGGCCCGTAATCGCTGCTCGCAGCTATATTTTATTATTTTTCTGTCAAACTTTCGGGCACTTTTGGGGCTCTTATCGTGCTCGAAAACTCTTGAAACTTTGTACACAGGTCAGAACCCGCGGCCATCAGGGCCGGGCTGAAGCTGGTACCCGGGCGTGGCAGGGGGGCTCAACAGCGCCCCCTTGAACAGGGTCCGAAAACTTGGTCCATAAATCAAACACGCTTGCATGTAATAATATGAAACTCGGTACACATATAGATCTCATCGGGCCGAACAACTTTTGTACTCTTACTTTTTACGCCAGCCCAACAGGAAGTCAGCTATTTAGGGTTGTTTGAAAAACGCATCCTCTGGAATTTGAAGTACTCCTCCTAGAGAATTCATCCAATCGCCTCCAAACTCGATCAGCATGAACTCAAGACAGTGAGGATGCTAAATTGTGGACGGATTTTAGATATCTCGAACGGTTTGGCTGTGGCGAGGAAACGAATTTATGGCGAGAAAAGAGAAACAGGAAGTGTTTTATAACTTCAGCATACATTAACTAATCTTGATGAAACTTCAGCAGTGTGTTCGTTGTAAGAGGCCGATCACATGGATGTGAATATTGTGAGTCAAAGTTATAGCGCCACCAACTGGCAGCAGGAAGTTTGTCACTTTCAAAATGCTTTGAAATCACTCTCTTATTTTTACCCGATTTGCTTCAAACTTTGTGTATAAAGTTGTGTATAAACCACTCCTCTTAAGTGGTTTATTTTATTCCCACCAAACTTTTTCAATATGATGAAAATACATTAAAAATGCTAAATTGTGAACGGATAATACATATCTCAAACGGTTTTGCTATGGCGAGGGATTAAAGTAATGTCAAAAATGGAAACACTGAAAGCCTCATAACTTATTTAACACCAATAACACCATTACATAACACCATTTACACCATACACTCATACACCATTTATTTCTATATAAAATTATACAAATATCAGAACTAAACCCATTTTATTCTTTTTTTTTTTTTTTATTTAATAATTGTTTAAGTTTAAAAACAGCCAAAATGTTTTTTTAGTCCAAAAAATAAATAAATCATGTCATTCATAGAGCTATACTGCCCTCTTGTGTTCAAAATCAGGTAGGCCTATTGTATCTATATAAAAATATACTAGGTATGTGACGGTGAGAATATTTTACCACCGGTTAATCAACGTTAATCAATGTTGTGGAATATTTTGAGTGTATCATAAAATAAGAATAAGGTAAGACAAGTAATATTTTCTGTCTTATATATATATATAGGTAACTAGGTTGCGGTGCCACCGGCTTGGGCCCGTAATCGCTGCTCGCAGCTATATTTATTATTATTATTATTATTATTATTTATTCTCATCGAAATAGATAATTTTTAACATTTGTTTATTTATATTAATTCATAATATTATAAATCCTGATGTACAGTAAGTGGTATATACATTTTCCTATATTTATTTTGCAATATGCGATATGTATACAATAAATTAGCCCTCCCTAGGCTCCATCAGGTAAACAGTCCCAGATATGGATTTAGATCAGCAGGACTTTATAGCACTTATTTTGAATAGTAGCCAATGTAAATTTGTCAGGACTGGGGTGATTTGAACTTTCCTCTTGTTCTTGATAAATATTTGTTTTTAAGATTTCGAAGGAACTTTTAGTCATCCCTCCAAGCATAGCTGTGGACCGCGTGTAAACTGTACTTTGCTGTTTGATGATCGTGCAACATTAAACCACGATTACAGTATCAAACTGATGTGTCCGAGGTGAATGCAGGTTATGAAACGCTTTAGGTTTCTTGTCATGTGAGCGCAAGTTATCACTTAGAGAAAACCAGTGAAAAAACAAACAAACAGAGAAAATGAAATATTTACAGATGACTACTATATACCTGACGTCGTCATACTCAGATTCTAGTCAGAATATGACTCTGATACTGCTCCACTGGGCTGTGATTAAGGGGCGTATTTCAACTGAACCAGGAAAGAAAATGCCTCTGCACAATTGGATAGACCAACAACCAATGAAAGCAACGGAGTAAGTGACGTTCTTCATTCATCTTTCTGATCGACAAATGCCTTGATCGTGGTTCTATAATAACAGATGCGATGGCGGAATCTGCACATCTCAATTCTCCAGCGGCAGTCATCTTTGTTGTAAACGAATTCAACCCAAGCGCTCTTTGGTGACGTGGATGATTACGTTACTGTTGATCATCTGTCCACCATCGTATAAACCCCGCCCTGACATTTTGATTGGTCCAAACAGCTCTTGTTCGAGCGAGCAAAGTTGCTCCCCAGACAGCAATTGAATAAACATTGTTTTTCCATCTGAATCATCATTATGGTTGATATTGAAATTTCAATGTATAATAAATGTTGAATCACCATTACCGTATCGATGAAAACCTGATGTTATTAATGTTGATGGCAACAATATTGGAACAACATTGATCTATAGTTATCTTTATGATTGATTAAGCATTGATATTTGGTTTACCGGGCGATCGCTGAATGTGTTGAAAAGTCATTGATTTATAGTTGACCGGGAAACGACGCATTGTTGAAAAGTCATCGACATATAGTTGACCGGGAAATGTGATTGAAAATCTATCGATTTTTGGTTGACCGAGAGATCAACACCAACGTACTGCACCGGACACAGCTCATTTCTGGACCCTTGGCACAAGCGTACAGGTAAGCTTGCTTAATGTTCGATATGAATGAATTGTACCTAATCAAATACTGTTAGGCTGATGATCGTTAACATGATGGTTAGTGTAGTAACCGACGCAGTTCTGGTCACTGAAATAGATTTTTGTTTTACCATGCGTCAAAATCTGCCAAACGTACTTTGTGGTTCTCTTCTAGGTTATAAAGTTAGCAAAACCTCCGAGTCCAGTCTATTTTTGTGATAGCTCAAAATACATGTCTGTACCCATTGCTAGTGTCGTGAAATCTATTAACACAGCACCGCCACAAAATGCCGATTAGACCATCTCGTCGTAATACAAATACAAAATATTAATAATCCTCGAGCAGTTATAAGTATCCAGTTATTTAGCCTATATTGAATTTGAATTTGTTCCAAGTGTTCAAATATGTGTTCTGTTTAACTTAAATGCAAATTTTTTGCATTGTGATTTTATTTTCTGTTTTAGATGCTCTACTCAGCAGATGGGGACAGCCGCCGTCACCCAATTCACAGGCTGTGCAAAAGTGGCTGCGCTATGCGCCAGACCGGGCAGGAGGGACTGGACGACAAAATATTCGGCATCAGAGGACATTGAAGTGTAAATAAAGAGTACAAATAATTAAATAAAAAGACTAATAAAAATGAATTTGTTTTAGTGTGGTGTGTTCAGTGTTTTATACGAGATTTCAAATGTTCCATTACTTTTTAACATCCTGGCTGTAGATAAAGCAGGCTATTTAAATTATGGCATTACATTTAAAATTAACATTTAAAAACGATTGAAATTCCATTGAAATCACGTTGATCCTTAGTTCAGTTGAAATTTCAACATTGTTTCAATATTCCTGATAACTGAAATACCATTGAAATTCCGTTGATCTATGGACAGGATTTCAACGTTGTTTCAATATTAAAACAGGGTGCAAAATGATGTAGAATCTGATGTAGAGTTTTCAGAGTTGATTCAATGACTTATTGTTGAAAAAGGAATGTTGATTTAACAGTTTCAATGACTGTTTGCTATCTGGGTCCACAACGGATCAAGTCCAGACCGAACCTCCCGACCTCAAATGTTGTGGGCGGGACTAAATTCTATGAAGGTATTTTTGGTGCAAATCAACTGAACGCCTGTGACAGTGAAATTTGTAGTTGTAGAGAATAGCCACACATGTGTATCAGTAAATTTGAAGTCACAGAGAGAAATGTTTTAAGAGTTGCAAACTTGTAGACTTTTTTTTTCTCTTCCACAAACAAAACACAACAGTTACACCTTCTCATTCTTCATTGCAGGTGGACAAATCCTATTCTACAAATCACAAATTAAGAAACTCGTATGCTCACATTTTTGTTACAGTTGCTGCAGTGAATATGGTGCAAAACGCATTTACACACCTGCATCAAAAAACGTGAAGTCACAGAGAAGTTTTGCTCATCCGCAAATCAGTATTGTGAGTTCAGCAGAGGCTGATATATATAGCCTATAGAAGTAGCCTAGCCTATTAAACTAAGTAAAGCGCTGTAATGTGCCATTTATAAATAAGTGTTTTGACACGTCTAGCCGAGTGGCACTATCCATGGTACTGGGAGGGGGATTTAATTCTTGCATGTTTTTTCGTTGTGCATGATCACAGTTCATATTTGAGACTCGTCGCAGCAGATTGTAGTTATATACTTGTGTTTGTGCTAGAAAAATATACAAGACATTTGTGAGAAAATATTCTACAAGTGTGCAACTCTCATTGGATGAATTCACATACTGATTTGCAGATGAGCAAAACTTCTCTGTGACTTCACATTTTTTGATGCAGGTGTGTAAATGTGTTTTGCACCATATTATTCACTGCAGCAACTGTAGCAAAAATAAAAATAAAAAGTCTACAAGTTTGCAACTCTTAAAACATTTCACTCTGTGATTTCAAATTTACTGATACACATGTGTGGCTATTCTCTACAACTACAAAACATGCAAAACATGGTCGGAAATATCAGAGTGGTTTGGAAATTTGAGTCTGGAAAAGTAATTTTGAATGGAAAATGTGTAGGCTACACACCTGCATTGTTATCGCTAGTGTTTTTAATGAACTGGATTGTGCTGAAATAATTCGGGAGAATAACTGATCATGAAATTCTGGCCTTTTGCTTCAGCTGCTGGCCAGAACAGAAAAGTATTTACAGTGGGTTGATTTCAGGGTATCTGCATTATGCATGGGTTTGATGTGGAGTAGCCTGTTTCCAAGGGCTGGATAAAAGAGTTCATAAAATTAATTGAAACTGCTTTTTTTCTGACATTCAAAGATTATAATATCAGGTTAGCAGTAAGAATTGGCTATTATTAAGATTTAGAATATGTCTCAGGTGGATAAACTGATGTGTAGACAGACTACATATCTTATCTCGCACTGTATGACGTTAACTGCTGAAGCGTGAATTATCGTTATTGTCGCAACTCGCGACATTTAAAAAAGCTGGAGATTGTTGGTAGCTTTTGTAGCAATTGAGCTTCTCTTCTTTGTCCCTTTTTTGCTTTCTTTTCATTGATCCACTCGGTTGTGGTTTATAAACTTATTTTTGTTTTGTTTTTCGAGTAGGCTAACCGTCTTCTACGCGTGACTTAGCCTATATTATGCAATGATTTGCCCTCTCAACAGTGCAGCAATACGTTAAATTATTTATTTGATTTATTTACCAGTTAATACTTTGCGACTGCAATCACATTATTCCACAATATTCAACACAATTTTACTGAAAAAATAAATAATTATTTGAAAAGAATATAAATTTGCCCAGTAGGCCCATGCGTTAATCCGTGCCTGCGGCCTAACATAAATAGGCCTACATTATTTTAAAGAAAACTTCGGCCGTCAGACAGGATTAAACCTGTCAAAATTTAAATTAACCCAGGATAGCAAAAAGTAATAACCACCTGTTACACAACAAATCAAAGTAATAATCCCAGAAAAAAACATCATCAACATCAATCAACTCGGTCTTTGATATCCGTGCAGAAAAAGTAAACATTTGATAAACATTTCATTAATTTCGTTGTAAATCAACAACATCAAACAATAATTTTAACGTGCAGCAACAATTACGAAAAAACACTAAGTACACAGAATGTGCGAATGTGAAAGTATGCGAGTGGGTGCGTGTGTAGTCGTGTGTGTAATGGCGGCGCAGAAGTATATGGGCTGAAATATGTGCCACCAGAAACTGAATTTGAATCATTTATATTTGAAATTGTATTGTTTAATTTGAATAATTGCATTGAAAAACTGAATCTGAATTGTATAATTTGAAATTGAATTTATTTGTTTGGAACTGAAGTCCAATACAATTTGATCCTCACTGAAAATTCAACTCTCTATATATACTCACATTCAGTTCTCACAATTCAGATTCAGATCACCAAATTCAATTTCAAGTTACTGTGACAGACATCCGGGTAGTTGGAGGATGAAGGAAGAGCAATCGAGCGCAGATCGATATCGATAGATAGAGTTCAGTGTCGCAGGATCATCACTCAGCACTAAATATGCCAGACTGTTACGCTGCTTATGGATGTTAGAACGAAAGAAATGAAAAAAAAATAAAATAAAAAAAATAATAATAAAATAAAAGCAAGGGATAACATTTCACAGGTGAGAATGAAACCGGTGGCTTCTCTCTCTCCGTGGCCCGCGGCAGCGAACACAGCTTCACCTCGCTGCTGCACTGGTCCCCGCTGATCCAGATGGGACTGGCCAAAGACATAGTGGTGATCGGGAGTACGTATATTTCGGCGGGAAGTTCCACTACCTTTGCCGGCGGACGGAGAGAAACTACAGCGGGCAGCAGAGTTCGTCTGCGGCTGCAGGATCTGGAGACTTAGCCTACTGCCCGCTTCCTGGGAGCCAAAACCGACAAAACGCTGCTGGAGGAAATAGTTGAGTTTTCTTTTGCTGAAGAAAATAGTCCGTTCCGCGTCCATAGCAACGCTATGTTTTTCATGGCAACGGTGTGATATACTTATTACATGGCTTGGTTGAATTCCAATGTAGAATGCGGCCGTTATTTCTTGATAACAGACGCTGCGAAGTATATCACACCGTTGCCATGAAAAACAGAGCGTTGCTATGGACGCGGAACGGACTATTTTCTTTAGCGGAAGCAATACAATCGTTTTTAAATCAATAAACTCCTTTTTAAATCAATCATTTGTCAAATGATTTATTTATTTTGTAGGTAGCCAAAATTATTCAAGTTTAGCAATTCAAATTCAAAATTGATTCAAATTCAGTTTCTGGTGGCACATATTTCAGCCCATAGAAGTAGGCTACTGACCAAGTTTGCAGGTATGAAGGCATTTAGAGGATCGCGGGTCGTCAGACACCAAGATAGGCGGATAAGCAGCTTGACTTATCTTCAAGTCGGTCTGGAAGTGCAACGCTTCAGTCGAACTCGGCACGCACCAGACATCAAACTCAGGAAGTCTTTCCATGTCAATCAATCACTCTCACTACTGGCAAATCTTGCATGCAAACAAACGGATGATGCGTCTTTTCGAAGTACAACACACTTCCATATATCTAACTTCCTTCCGTCGTTAATTGAAACACTCCACCCAGTCACGCAAAGAGAAAATGAAAGTAAAACAAACAATGTTGTGGTGGCACAGATTTTTCTTCACTGCCACAAGGTTTTTCATTTAATATTTTTTTCCAATACATGTTGATTACTGGATATTAAATTTTGCATGCAGAATTTTAATATCAGTGCATTTATAATTATTAGTTTTTAAACAGAGAATTTAGGATAGTCAGAGTCGTCATGCTTAGTGCTGGAAATAAGTTAAGCTAAAAGATCTGATCCAGTGCTTGATCCAAAATCCAGTGCTTGATTTTTGTGGTCAGTAGATAAGCAGAAGATGGGGCCAGTGTAGTTTCAGGGCAAGGCATAACAAGGTAGGAGGAATAAGAAACAGACATGGATTGACAGCAGTGGCGTAGCCACAAGGCCCCCTCAGATTTCCAATTGCTTAAAATAAAATAAGAAAATGTTAATTTGTTAGTCTGATTGATAGATTGACCCATCAAAATGCTGCGCGGTAAAATGTGGCTGTTTTCAAACTTGATTTGATTAGCCTATGTCACGTGTTGTGCGTAACTTACGCAGTCATCTTCACTTGAGCGTTCATTAATATTCGGTGACAATGGCAGCTGCCGCGCAAACTACAATATTAAGCTTTTTCAAAAAAGCACGGAAAGAGCGAGGAGGAGAAAATGTGCCATCTACATCATCTGAGTCTGCGACAGCGAGTGAAGTGGCACCTGAGGCTTCTCAGGACACAGAAACGCCTATTTCATCACAGGAGTGTAACGTTAGCGGTGAGACTTCCACGACACAGATCGGCATAATGCCCAATGATTTGTCTGCAATTGATGAACCGCCTTCACAACCAGTGATGACCACATTTCCTTACACTGAGTTTGTCGGAAATAATCGTTGCTTTTCCCCGAAATGGTACAATGAGTTCACATGGCTTGAATATAGTTCAACAAATAATGCTGTGTTTTGCAAAGCATGTCGGCATTTTCCCAATCCATGCGCAGAAAAAGCATTCATCTGCGATGGATTCACAGACTGGAAACACCTCCGCAGGTCATGCATCAGACACCAAGCCAACAAATCTCATTCCCTTTCCATTTGTAAATATGAGGCATATAAAGCAACCCGTAAAACCAATGGTACAGTTTTAAGCCAGCTCTTTCGGGATGACCGCACGTTTGTGGAGAAAAAACGCGAACACGTGCAAAACACGTTTTTCTGTGCAAAACAAGGCATTGCTTTATGTGGCCACAGGGAAAATGAAGAGGCCTTAAATAAGGGCAATTTTTTTGAACTGTTTAGCTTAATTGCCAAGCATGACCCTAACGTGCAAAATCGTCTCCAGGAGATACCAAAAAACGCCAGATTAATGAGTGCAGAAATTCAGAACGAGTTACTTGAATGTGCAGCCTCGCTACTTCTACGAAAGATCAAGTCTGAGTTGCATGAAACACCATACACCTACTACGCAATTATGGCGGATGAATGCAAGGACATTTCAAAACGCGAGCTGGTGGCTGTGTGTGTAAGATACGTTCATGCAGGCAAAGTTAAAGAGAGAGCGGTTGGATTCGTTGAAACGGGAGATATGAGTGCTAATGGGATTTCTGCTAAGATTTTGCAAGTCATTGAGCCATTACAGTTGGATCCATCTCTTTGCGTTGGCTTTGGCTTTGATGGGGCTTCTGTTATGTCAGGTAACAAGGGTGGGGTGCACTTGATTCTAAAGTGTACTTTTCCAAATGCCTTGTACGTGCATTGCAACTCGCACAGGCTGAATTTAGTTCTCTGCACCGCAACGAAGGTATCTGGCCATGTCAATACTTTTTTTGATACTGTGAACTCTTTGCACACTTTCATGACTGATGCGCACAGGCATGCCCGTTTTTTAGAGATCCAGAAGGAGCTTTATCCTCACAGAAGGTGTCTTGAACTTGAACGATCTACAGATACAAGGTGGAGCTCGAAATCTGGCTCCATCGGCAAAGTACTGACGTTATTTGATGTAATTTTAGAAACGCTGGCGGAGTTCTCCGAAACAAGTGGCCAAACGAAACTAGAAGCTGATTCACTCATGCATCAAATTCAGACAAAAAAATTGTATTTCTGTTGGTGACATTTGGGAAATTATTTGAGACCAGTGTTGCTACCAAAGGGTTTACAGAGCAGCACAAAGCAGTCACCGACTGCCTATCGCTGATAAAAAATCTAAGGGATATGTATGTACATTTCCGAGAAAATGTGCAAAATGATTTCGACAAAGTTTTAAAGTTGACTGATGAACTGATGGAAAAGAATTCCATTTCCAACTGGGATGTCACCAGCACCAGAGTAAGAAAGCTACCGGCCCGACTGAAAGAGTCTCTGGTTTCATGTAGTTTAGGCAAATCCACAGCCATAAAGGACAATGCTGATCTCAACAAACTATGGATTGATATTTTAGACCGACAAATCACTGAACTGAACAGCCGCTTTCAAGAGGATCAATGCGGATTAATGCGTGCAGCTGCTGCGTGTTTGCCCGGCTCTGATTTTTTTTCAAAAGGCGAGCTACTGAGGATGCCCTGTGAACACTATGGCGTTTCATTTGAAGAAGCCGAACTAAGCATTTTCTTTCAACTTATGTGCAAGAAAATAGACGATGGCCACTCTTGCTCTTCCCTCATGGAAGTTTTGGACACCTGCCCCTCTGATGTCTTCCCAAACATAAATAGACTCTTAAAGATAATGGTCACACTGCCAATGACTTCTTGTAGTGTCGAAAGACTTTTCTCAACAGTTGGAAGAGTCAAATCATCTTTGAGATCACACATGACAACTTCGCGTTTAAATAATCTTTCCCTGCTGTCTTTTGAACGGGAACTGGTGGATTCTTTGGACTATGATGACATCATTGACATTTTTAATAATCGGCCCCGTAGACTCCGCCTTGTCATGTAAAAGGTAATCCCATGGTTTGAATTATAGCCGCTGAGCTATGTTGTATGCTGTTATGCTGCTGAAACAGTAAAAATGCTGTGATTTTATGCTGTATATATTTGCTTCTAAATCAAAAATCTTTCCCTGCTGTTTTTCGAATGTAAATTGGTGGATTTTCTGGACTGAGTATGATGACATCATTGACATTTTTAATAATCGGCCCCGTAGACTCTGCCTTGTCATGTAAAAGGTAATCCCATGGTTTGAATTATAGCCGCTGAGCTATGTTGTATGCTGTTATGCTGCTGAAACAGTAAAAATGCCGTGATTTTATGCTGTATATATTTGCTTCTAAATCAAAAATCTTTCCCTGCTGTTTTTCGAACGTAAATTGGTGGATTTTCTGGACTGAGTATGATGACATCATTGACACTTTTAATAATCGCCCTCATAGACTCATGTAAAAGGTAATAATCACCAAGCTATGTTGTGGGCTGTTATGTCTGTTCTGCTGAAACGGTGAAGTAAATATGCTGTTTTAAATGTGTACAGGTGTTAAGCTGTTTTATTTGTGTTAAGCTATAATATATATATATATATATATATATATTGTATATATATAAATAATGAGTTGCCCCCTCATTTTAAGATGGGACCCCCCAAAAATAAAATTGACAGTGTCCCTGAAAAATACCATACAGTATAATTGCAGCAGGCTATACTTTAGCAGGGCATCTTTTCAAAGTGCTGATGTCCTGGAGGAGCTGTTCTGTTAAGAATAGAGTAATCGCTATCACAATACCAAGCCATGCAAAAGGGACTTGTTTAACAATGACTGAGTATTAAGGAGCACATTTTTACAGGAGGATTTGCAGATTCACATCACAGGAAATTTCTGAATATGGGCTACTTTGGATAGGATGCTTGGGACAGTGGGACAGATTGGTTGATGATTCTGTGGAGTTTTCACTAGGCTTAAATATGCCTTTTAGATGCTGACAGATTGACATTTTATTAAGGTTTTTAAAGATAACTTACTGCAAGGTAAGTAGTTCTGTGAGACTTACGATAATTAGGCTTAGCCTAAGCTGGAAACTTCTGAACTCTTAACTCCCTGCCAGCGTTTTTTTTTTTTTTAAAGTTACCAGTCACCTCAAGCATTTTTGATAATTTTCACAAAACTTTCATGGCCAACATAATATTGTTGTATATGAATGTTATATCTGTACATGTTGTATGAATATCTGATTATGCAATATATCAAAAGAAAGAACAGAGTTTCTGCTTTTAAACAACTAAAATAAAACCCAGTTTTATTTTTGTTTCATGCATAGCGTCATAGTCTTTATCAACACTTGAATGTGAGTTTCATTTAAAAAAACAAAACAGTTTGAACAAAAAGCTGAGAAAATCATGGTGTTGTTTTTTTTTTTTCAGACTGTAGTCATGCAGACGTGCATGAGCAATGCTTTTATCGCTTGTTTCTGTTCTTTTTTTGCCTGTGTTTCGATCCGGAGGTTCTGTACTCTTTCAGAAGATGTGTAATAGTGCCCACATAACAATGAAAACACGGAAAGCCGGAAAATTCTGTCAGTGGCGGGGAAGCATTGTCTCATAAATTATGGAAATTCAGTCAGTGGAGGGAAAAGAGTAAAATATTTGGTGGAAGAGAAGTAAGGTGGAACAGCTTCAGTTTGGAGAAGTTAGAGCACTAATTGTTGGAAACACGTGGCATCCAAGTATATCCTCTAACCATGTGTGTCCTTGTATTTAATGTTGTGCAGCTGGAAAGCATGGTTCAGTTGGCCAACTGCAGTATATGGAAGTGTAACATCAATCATCAGTGAATTTGAGATGTGCAAGCAATTTTCTGTAGCATAATGACATTCACTATCCTTCATTTCCTTTTTCTGCACAACTAACAGTGAGTGAGGACTAGGGATTTTAAAAGTACAGGAACTTTGGTACCAGCTCGATATCAAAAGTGAAATAATGTAACAATACCAGATGTTCTACAGTAGTATCCTACTAACTCCGTTTGAAGGTGGCGAAATGAACAGTCTTACGATGGTAAAAGTTTAGCTCATTAAAATTTAAATAGAATTTAATAGGTCATGCTGACATTGCTTCATAATCTTCTTGGAGTATCAGGCACGCAATTAATATTAATAAGTCACACCTTCATCATAGTAATATTGTCTAAGGTCTAACTTATCATGGCGAATATTACATTACATAAGTAAAAAATTCACTGTATTGTCCATGAACACTCACAGGAACAACAGGAAAACACGACAAGAAGATAAAGAAAGGATTGTGTATCAGGAATCAGATTCCCTTTCAAGGGAACTCGAGCTGCGTCGAGACGCTGTGGGAACGCTGCGTGATTGCATCTTTAGCAAGCGCTCTCTGTGATACTGTCTCTGTCTATTTGGTGTTGTTTTGTCATTGCATATCACATATACATATACATATATATATATATACAGTATATATATATATACATATATATATATACAGTATATATATATATATATATATATATATATATATATATATATATATATATATATATATATATAAATGCTGTTCCCTGCCCTCGTTTCCTTACGGGTGGGGACACATGCGATCTTTGTGTGTTGCTTGTTTGGGAGTGGAGCATGCCCAGTCAGTTCTCAAGGGGGCTGAATGTGAGCATTGCGATAAGCAGTCTGTGAAGACACTCCGCTCCTGCCGCGCGTTCTTTGAGGAGGACGGTTCGGTTCGCGCTCTGCTAAGGCTGACCTGCTAAGGGACACGGATGAGAGTGAGGAAGTCAGCGCTGACGCAATTCGAGAATTTGAACAGATTTGTCTCTTCAGGCCACCAAGGAGATGGCCAAGTCAGTAGGCTGGTCTATGGCAGCCCTGGTGGCCACGGAGAGACATCTTTGGTTAAGTCTGTCCGATATGAAAGATAGGGATATATCTGTTCTTTTGGACGCTCCTCTCTTGCCTTCTGGCCTCTTCGGCGACTCAGTTAACACGGTCGTTGAGAGGTTTCAGGAGGCGAAGAAACAATCAGCGGCGTTCCAGATGTTTCTTCCTCGCCGATCTAATGTCCCCGAGACTGCTGGGCGGGAGCAGTCTCGGCTGTCTACGAGTTCCTCACTGCACTGAGTGCAACAAAAATAAAGCGTCGCCACTCAGGCTCCTCCACATTCAGGGGGGTCTGGGTGGCGGTCGCAGTCGAAGCCATAAAGACAGACAAGATCTGAGGACTGCCATTATCTCCAAGAAGGCTTCGACTAAGAAGAAGTCCTGACGCCGAGGCTGTCAGACTTCTGAGGGCAGTCCCCTCAGTAGTCAAAACAGTTTCCACCTCATCAAAACACGGTGCCCGTTTCTCCTCGGCACCCTCTGGGGGGCGACTCTCTGAGGAGGGTTGCAGTGCTGCCAGTTCGGTTGTTCCCTGCCGGTTCGCCGCTTCAGGACACCGAGGTGTCAGCGTTCCCCAACAATCCTCCAAGGAGGGCCATAAAGCAGTCAATTCGGCTTTTCCCTGCCGGTTCGCCGCTTCAGGGCGCCAAGGTGCCTGCATTTCCCAACGATCCTCTGAGGAGGGTCGTATAACAGTCAGTTTGGTTGTTCCCTGCCGGTTCGCCGTTACAGGGCACCGAAGTGGCTGTTCGACCAATACCAGAGGCCGATACTCGAGAGACTGGTCCCCTTAGTAGATTTTCTGGCAGCGTGGAAGCTACTGCCAAACATATCTTGTTGGGTCCTGCTCACTATAGAAAAGGGTTACAGAACTCAGTTCAGTTCTCGTCCGCCCAGATTTCTGGGGGTCCTCACTATGGTGGTGGACCCAGAGCAGGCTCTGGTTATGGAGCAAGAAGTTCAGACTCTTCTACGAATGGAGGCTATAGAAAAGGTTCCTTTCGAAAGGCCTATAGAAAGGCCTGCACTGCGCACTAGAGCACCGGCTTG
The DNA here is from genome assembly GCF_963993115.1 of Abramis brama. Taxonomy (NCBI): domain Eukaryota; kingdom Metazoa; phylum Chordata; class Actinopteri; order Cypriniformes; family Leuciscidae; genus Abramis; species Abramis brama. The sequence continues at coordinate 21,748,816 of NC_139967.1, read as the reverse complement.
GGATCTGGCTATTGTACTTGAAGGCCTGACTCTGGCTCCCTTCGAGCCTATTGAGGAGGTTTCAGAAAGGTTCGTCACACTAAAAACTTTATTTCTCCTTGCTATTTCTTCTATCAAGAGAATTGGAGACTTGCAAGCCTTGTCGGTTGCTCCTTTGTGTCTGGAATTTGTGCCTGGTGTGGTGAAAGCCTCATTTCACCCTAGGCCGGGTTATGTTCATAAGGTACCTACTAATGTTGCAGGCCCCATTATGCTGCAGGCCTTCTGCCCTCCACCATTCTTATCATCAGATCACAAAAAACTTAGTCTGCTATGCCCTGTTTGGGCTTTAGATGACTATGTCCAGAGAGCTCAAGTCGGATCAATTATTTGTCTGTTTCGGGTCACCTAGGAAAGGGTACCCTGCATCTAAGCAGAGAATGAGCAAGTGGGTGGTTGAGGCTATCTCACTTACTAATGAAGCGGCGGGTCAGCCTTCACCTATGGCTGTCCGGGCTCATTCTACCAGGAGTATGGCTGCCTCAAAGGCTTTATTGTCGGGTGTCTCCCTTCATGGCATTTGTGATGCGGCAGGCTGGTCCTCACTGCACACATTTGTGAGATTTTATAACTTGGATCTTGGCTCCACTCCAGGGTCTAGAGTGCTTGTTTATTAGTGTGCGCAATGACTTCACACAGACAGGCATTGGATATTATGGTGTCGTGGGTATAGTCAGGGTTCAAATTACGGGGGAGCTAAGGGGAGCTCGGCTCCCCTGAAAAGGACCTGGGCTCCCCTGAAAGCCTACTTTGAGACATTTAGGGGGAGCTCTAAAACACTGTCCATTTTTTGTGTTGCATATAGATTTTGATTTTCTGTACATTAAGGTTCCTGAAATAAATGATGATATTAAAAATGTGTCAATGTTGTGTGTTTATTCGCTCATTACATTACTATTTCCGAACATCTGTTTTGTTTTGTTTTTTTCTATTTCCAAACATCTGTCTCCACTAATAAATGCAATGCTGTGTCTCCTGCTGTGACCATCCATGCGTGGCGGCGCTGCACTGAAATTACTATGTTTACGTCACCACTTGAACTTCTCACTGAGTTGGTATTTGAATGTTAGCTTAACCTCAAGTTCAAAACATACTTTATTCGTTTTTTGGAACACTCTGTGGATACTAATAAGAATGTCAAAAAGAAAGCAGCCAAACCTCAGTCAATTTGGATTTACAAAACAAACGAAGAGGAGTGATGACAGCGCACCAGCTACATCTTGCTTGCCGGTGTTACCGCCGCCGCCGCTAAAAGTTGCTGCTAGTGACAGCACCAGCACCGAGGATAGCGAGACTTGGGCGCCAGAAACCACCGCTGCGACCTGCAGCGGACCAGGCGATCATGCAACACCTTTCAACTGGACAACAAAGCAATGGAGTGAGTGGAGAATCAGGAATACATGGCTCTACTCCAAAAATCAGAAGTTAGGATGTACAGTATGCATGGAGGCAAAAAGCCTGTTGCTCGCCGAAAGAGCAACGGGAGTACATCTGTAAGAGGAATGGATGAATGGAGAGGTCAGCAGCGAGTCACAGAATAACCTGCGGAAAAAGATTTACAAGCATCGGGACAGTTTGGCACACAAAAGAGCGGTTGAGATTTCGGAGATGAAGGAAAAGGATGTGCTCCCAAACAAGGTGCTTGAAGTAAATGCTAATTTAATGCAAGAAACAGCTACGTCTTTCAGATCTGCTTATATGGTGGCCAAGGAAAAAATGGCCTACAGAAAGCTCCCTGCTGTAATGTCCCTTCAAAAACTTAATGGTGCAAACTTGGGAAATGTGCACAAATCAGACCATGCTTGTGCTGAAATAATCGGACATATCGCCAGTGAAATGAGAGCTAAATTTGTTTCAAAAGTAAAAGAACTGGGATCACGAATCAGTATCACGATAGATGAGAGCACAGTTCATGGCCTGGCTTATATGATCATTTATGTGCAGTGTGACATGACAGGAACGGGGGAAGTGGATAATGTTTTTTTAGATATCGTTGAGCTTTCAGAAGGCATGGATGCCGAATCGATATACAAAAGTTTGAGGAAAAGCTTGAGACAAGCGGGACTGGATGATGAGTTTCTGGGAAAAAATCTCATCTGCATTGCAACGGATGGAGCAGCGGTACTGACGGGCAGAGTCGGCGGACTCGTTACTAAACTCAAACAAGATTTCCCCAAAGTTCAGTCAATACACTGTCTAGCTCACCGACTTGAGTTAGCTGTCAAAGACTCACTTAAGGAAGTAGCTGGATGTAACCAATTTGAGTTTTTTATCTCAAAACTTTACGCCCTCTATAACCAGTCATCAAAAAACGCCCGTTTGCTCTAGGAGGCAGCTACAGGTTTGAACATGCAAATCCTAAAAATAGGTCAAATCTTTACAATTCGTTGGGTGGCTAGTAGTTTTCGCACTGTGAAGGCAGTATGGAACGATTATCCTGCACTGGCGCACCAATTTAGAACAGCCATGGAAGACACATCTCGCTGCGACACAGAGAGGCAGAAATTCAGGGGCCTGCACAAACTCCTTACAAGCACAGGTTTTTTGGCTGATTTGGCATGTATGAAGGATGTCCTGCGAGAACTACAAAATCTGTTGCTAAAACTGCAACGCAAACAAACATCTTTAGTTGATGCAAGTTGCCACATTCAGCAGACCATTGACGTCTTGACAGCCATGAAAGCAAGTGGAGGAAAACCCACACAAAAAGCTGAACAACGCATATCGACTGGCCTGTTCAAAGATGTTGAGCTTTCAGAGAGCAGGCCGAAGATAAACCGTCTTCAGTTCAATCAGTCTATTATCAACAGCCTAAAGAAGAGACTGCCCGAACCGGACCTTGTCCAGATGCTGAAACCGCTGGATAAACGCTTTTGGCTACAGCAACATAGCGCCCGTATCCTATATGGGGAAACTGAAGTTCGAGCATTGGCAAAAACACTGGGAGAACCGGCCCGAGAGGCTGTCGAGGAGTTCCGGGACTTTAAATTGCAAAACAGAGCACCAGGGAAAACGCTTGTCAAACTTCAAACAGCAAGTCTGACCTACTTGCCGTCCTCAGCTGAGTGTGAGAGGGGATTTTCTGCCGTGAATTCTACTGACAGCAAGTATCGCAACAAGTTGCGTGAACAAAGCCTCTCCTCGCTTCTCTTCGTGGATCTGAATGGACCCCCTTTGGAGCAATTTGACCCTCTGCCTTTTGTGTCATCTTGGATTAAAGGCGGTCACCGACCCTCAACATCCTGGGTTACAGGACGGAAAGCAAAGACAGAAGACCCCAGGCCTCTGTGGTCACTTCTGATTTAAGGTAAGAATCATGGAATTACTTACTTGATCTGTGCGTTTGTGAGGATTGGCCCTAATCCTATTTAATATTGATGTATTTTTTTATGATTGTTATGCGAGTTATTCTGTTTTTATCATGATTTGCATGATGTAGGCCTAAGCGCGGTTGATTCAGAACCGTGGACAGAGCTGTTTGCCCTAACACTGACAACACTGACTGACGCTTGCGTTTTGAAGTAAACGGTTTACTAAGTAAACAATAGGTTTACTGTAAACCTATTGTTTTAAATGCCCGAACATGCACCAAAAGCGTTAAAGTCAGTCAGGGAGGATCGGAAAATAGGGCTCCCCCGAAAGCCACTTTGTAATTCGAACCCTGGGTATAGTGTTCCCATAGCGTTTCGACGCAGCTCGAGTTCCCTGGATAGGGAACGTCTCAGGTTACGTATGTAACCCTGGTTCCCTTAAGAGGGAACAAGACGCTGCGTCACCCTGCCATACTTCCTGCATGCTTGTGAATGACTTGCTTCAGCCTATCAGAAGCTAGCACTGTCTGTTTCTGGGTATGCTTTATAGTTTCCTGGTCTGTGTGACGTCAACCGCCTATGACATCTCGTCACACCATTGGACTGATTCTACACGTGCTTCATGACGCAATCACGCAGGGGCATTCCCACAGCGTCTCAACGCAGTGTCTCGTTCCCTCTTCAGGAAACCAGGGTTTCTCAAATACAGCACCAACATACATTTATCCACACAACCCTAGACAAGCTCAAAGAGATATTCATGTGTAAGCAACTTTCTAAAGTGAAATCCTCAAATCTGTTTTTTTCATCCCCTCATATGATAAACAGGCTTCCTAAAAAGAGGATTTTCTGTTTTCTGTAGAGTGTTTTCTTCAGAGCATAGAAAGGACAACTATACATGGATTTAGACAGATCTTAGATATATTTATCTGGTTATAATCAAGAAACCTTCATTTTCTGTTTACAAAATGCTGTCAAGGACCTTAACACATTGGACAGCTACCTGAAAACCCTTTCAAATCACACCACCACCACCATCTTCTTCTTCTTCTTCTTCTTCTTCTTCTCCTTCTATTTAAATAAAGGTTTAAAATGTAAAACCACAAACAATGCCAGACTTAATCTATTCCCATAACGCTAGAATGTAATTTATGGGCTTTCATTGTATATTTGTATAGATGACACACATCAAATTGTGACAGTAATTCTCTACTGGTTTGGAGCGTTAGCTGCTCGGTTTTTCAACAGCAATCACTCATACAGATTTTGACTTTTAACTATTAATCTCTACAAACAATGTCAGTTGTGATTTAAAGAGTTCAAAACGCTGGAGCTGCAAAGAAAGGGAGCAAGGGAACATCCATCACTCATTGACACACACTTGTTGCAGTGTTTCAACACCAGGGGCCTGTTTTATGGCTCCAATCTGGAAGGAGAGATCATCTTGGTGCTTGTTAGGTGGACAGAAGGAAAACACGTTTATTCAGTAATTCATACATTCAGAAAGAAAGAAACTCACTAGTCAAGCAAGCAATAAAGAACAACACAGTATTGTGCCTTTCTCTAATAAAGACCAATGATCTTTTCAACAGAGGCTTTCAAATTAGAAGGATTGAATGTGTCTGCACATCCAAATTCTCAGCAGGTAATGAAGCAGAAATGGTTTAAGGCTTCATTAAAGATACAATCTGTAAGATTTTTGTAATAAAATATTAAAAAACCACTTGCACAGTGTGATATATTTAATGCAGTTGTGTACTTACATTATCCCAAAAGTTCCCAAGGATTTGTAAATCCAGAGAAATTACAGTTTTAAATAATAGCTCGTCCCTTGTCATTGTCGCGTATCAATGACGTAATATCCGTGTTTATCTGCTCAGTTTCCGCTTGTAGAAACCATAGATATATATAGATACCTCATTAGCGAACGTTTCAATGGGCCGCTATACGCCACCAAGGAAGATCTATGTATATATATCTATGATACAGTATCTCGTGCAATTATTGATTAGCGAGTACAGAAATTCCCATTAAAACCCTGTAAGCATAGATCAACTGAGGCAAACAAACTTTGGAGAAAAAAAGAAAAAAAAAAACAGAGAAATAAAACAAGGATCAATATCAGCGTGGCGTTTTCAAGAAGGAGAGCTTCGCGACAAACTTGGACTTGACAGAGACACCGCTCTCACATGTGTTTTAATAGAAAGGTAAGCAAATATATATTATTTATTGTACACATACAGTTATATTGCACTGATTTATCTTTAGTAATGCTTTTTAACAGGTGGCCAAGTCTATGGCAGTGAAATTAAATACATTAGCCTATGTGTTGCATACAAATATTTAGCCATTACTTGCAAATACTGTGGGTTCGTTCAAATGTACTTTTAGTATGATTGTTTTAAACTGTGCAGCATTAACCCACCAAATCATTTGACAAATAGTCACATATCAGTAACAGGCTAATACAGCATTTCACGTTCCTTGCAGCTAATTCATTATGATGACATAATGTGATCAAACGTACAGGTAATAAAAAATCTAATTAATTACCTCATCCATGAACATGATTCGAGAATTCTATACATCTCTCGATGGTAAAAACGACATCTCCTATCGTTCCACTCTCCTTCATAGCGTCATCAAGCTTCGCCTTTGTTATTGTTTTGAAAATGTGCTGCAAAAACCTAGATATTGTATCTTTAACAAATGTTTGGCTGAACTAGGCCTATCTCTTCAAGTTCTTGTTTGCATTTTAGAACCAGATTCAGTGTAGTTATTGGTTGTTTCATGTTTTTTCTTTGTTTGGCTAATGTGTTGACAACCTGCTACCTTTATAATTATTATTTTTAAAATAGTATTGTTTGAGAAAAGTTTTCCTCCTTTTCAAAGTATGTAAAACACATTCATCCTACACAGTGACATTTGAATGTCTTTAAAAAATAATGCCTTTAATTTTTCATGTCCCACCCTTTGAGAAAACACTGACAGAAGGCAAATGAACAGAAAACAAAAGTTTTAAAAATCAGTAGACAAAATCATACCCCCTCAACACTTTTCAAAGCCTGCCATCTCCTTTTTTTGTCTTTGTTATTTTTCTTTCTGTTCTCTTTTGCACCCCCCCCCCCCCCCCCCCATGCATATTTTGTTTCTGCTCACCTCCTCCCCTCGATTAACCATTATTCACCTCCATTTCTGCAGATTTTCTCCTTTTTAAATTTGTTAGAATAGCTTGAAATGAAAGAGTTGTATAATAATTCAATGGAACGGACTCGCATGCACATACACACACCTTCATTTGGGTTCTTCACCCTCCTGCGATATCACTGAATTCCTTTTTTTTTTCATGTTGAGGAATACATTGCATAGAAACCCCTCTGGAGATTCTGAAAATGAAAATGTTTCTCAGTTTACCTTCAGAATAGTTTCAGTGGAGCAAGATTCTCTTGGCAGTGCAGCAGAAACTTATTGATTAAGAAATATTGAGCATCAATACATACATAGATATAACTATAAATAGAATACATCCATAAATAGAGCTATAGCCCATTCAGATAGGACAATCTTTCCCATGGTATTCTACATATAGAAGGTATAAAGAAAAAAATATTAGCTTTGACATGAGCCATATTTCAATTTTCCCCTAAAGTTTAGTAAAGATTCCAAACGCTCTTTGGTCAGTCCCTTCCACAAAAGCACTTTTATTCATCCAAAGAGAGAAAGACAGAACTGCTCAGATGACTGTTTCTTAGCAACAAATTGTTTTCAAACAAAGCTCTTTCAAACAGTAACTTGTTTTTTCTGCTACATTTAATTTGATGGTAAAGTGCCATGCATCATCAAATCAGAACGAAATGGGAAAACAGTAGTGAAAACAATCGCTTAAGCTTAAGAGAAGCTTTTGTCAAATTCAAAAAGCATTATATTAATGATAGCCTACTTGTATTTTTTGTCATATGAGCAAGTGGTGATGAATCTCAAACCATAGCTTGTTATTGCAGTAATTGATTTGGTGATTTTACAAAATGGTTTGGTACATTGCACTAAAATGTTAAAGGGATACTCCACTTTAAAATGAAAATTCTGTCATCATATACTCGCCCTCATGTTGTTTCAAACCTGTATGAATTTCTTTATTCTGCTGAACAGAAAGGAAGATATTTAGAAGAATGTCAGTAACTAGACAGTTTCTCGTACCATTGACTTCCATAGTATATATTTTTTCCTACTATGGAAGTCAATGAGACCAGAAACTGTCTGGTTACTGACATTCTTCTAAATTTCTTCCTTTCTGTTCAGCAGAAGAAAGAAATTCATACAGGTTTGAAACAACATGAGGGTGAGTATATGATGACAGAATTTTCATTTTAAAGTGGAGTATCCCTTTAAACTGTTATGAACACTGTTGTGAAAAAAAGTTGATAATAAATTTAACTTGTATATGTGTCACGGATTGAGATGAAAAGGAAGATGATGAGGAAGATAGCTTGCAAATAAGTGGGTTACTTATTAAAGTATAAAACAACACAAAGGTAGTATTCCAATGAGATCAGCAATGCAACAAGCTTTAGGTTCTGTTCATAAAGAAATATATTCATAATCTGTAGGTTTACAGACAGCCAGGCTTCTGAAGTCATTTCATATTACAGGAGAAAGGTTGGAATAGGTGGAGAACATCAGTACACGTACACCGTCTCCAAACAGAGAGAGATGAATATGATGTCAGCTGGTATTTACTTTTTGTTGAAATCATTTAAAAGTGCCTTATCTTGTTTTTATTGTACTGGAAAGGACTGAGGCAAGACATGCCATAAAGCTCCTCATAAAATAATGTGCAGTCACAAAATATAATGTTTATCTTTATTGATTTAACAATGTTCGCTAAAAATCTAAAAAGTGCAAATGTCAATGTCATCATATGTCTAAAAAGGATTGAAGCCTGTCTGGTAAAACATGAGCTCACTGAGGTGATTTATTTCAAACATTATTCCAGGTCCCATAGTATTCCATTACTTTGAAATGAGACTATATATTTTTAAACTATTTTAATGGTTTCATATAAGTGTAATGGTCCATCAACTAAATATTTAGCAGTTTATAAATTATAACTTAAGGTATGGTGTTACGGAATTATGTGTAATTTCGTATAACATGTTTTGATTTTGTATATTGTTTGTATTCTTCATTATTGTTATTTTTGTGGGTTTTTTTTTAATTTGTTATTGCTCTTTGTTCTCAGCAGGATCCTCCGATCAACTGCGGGATGGCTCCACCCCTAATTGGTGTGGGTTTAAAACTACAGCTTCCGCTTCTTGAAGTGAGCTGTTGCGATTCCGGGCCGGTCGCACTTCTCCTGTCTCCTCTCCAGCCGTCAGACCATTATTGTATTGTGTTATGTTTGTTTTATTTTCAGTGGTGTTTTGTAGGGTTGACCTGTCCTTTTCTTTTGAAATCACGTTCGTTCTGTTTTGTTAGAGTATTGAGGGTAATTTGTTGGATTTTGATTTGGATACTTTGAGGGAAGTTAGTTTGATATTTTGTTTATTATTCGTTTTGTTTGTAATTTTGGGCCTTGGGTCTTCCTGAAGTTTATACACCTACTGGTTTCTGTTACTCTGACAATATTCAATCTTATTATGTTTATTTTCCTTATCTTAATAATACGTTTACTAGAATTTTGTACTCTTTTGTATCTTTTGGTCTGACGGCGTGGGAGTCTTTTTTTTTTTTTTTTTTTTGCACGTTTACCATTGTTTGACGATTTTATGCAGACTTTATGCAGGTGAAATCTAGTCATTTTAATAGGAATCCACAAGATTTTCCAGATGCCGGTTTTTGCATCAGGTTCAGTTGGTCATGCAAATTCACTGTGTTGACCAACAGCAACTGTTTGGTTTAGATGTAGCCTGCCCGAGAACTTCTGCAGCCCAAAATAAAATTGAAAGTGGTATAAAGAACATTGAAGTGGACTAGAATAAGACAAGAATCTTGAATCTTGAAGAAGTTCCAACTCAAGATCTGGGATCAGAATTACCTCTTTCCCACACTTTTCTTTTTAAGATCAAAACTGAACTAGTGGAAGAACCATTGAGATATTTTGCGATTAAAGTCTCAGTATGAATAATAGCTTGTTCTTTTGAGAGTCAGTAAGGAAAATATCTTTTAGCTTTGTGTTTCAGGCCACATGACCTTCCAGCCAATTGAGGCCAAGGAAGCAATTAATCAAATCCTATATCATTATCCTGCTTTCAGATTCAGTTGTCTTCATTTCTGCTGAAGTGGAAGTGATGATCTGAACTTGTCCAGACTGCTTCTGCTCTTTAATATCAAATAGTGCTTTTCAACATACTACTGCTGTTTCCCAGTATGTGCCATTTAAACAAGATGGTTTTTGAGAACAGTGGTCAGTTCTGCTCCTGTGATGATCTGAAGAGAACGAGGTCTACTGTCAAATATAAGTTGACTGAAAGAAACTGAGCAAAGTGAATTAGCCTGTGCAGATTTTTTCAGCAGAAGTTGGGGGTGGGATTAATGGAATAAAAATGAATAAATGAATCAAAATAACTTTGTGTGTATGAATCTCCTGTTGTTTCATCCTCAATCATTTTTCCCTGCAGCAATGAAAAAAAACCTGTTCCTTTACAGCTTTCAAAGTGGGTTGTAGAATGTGAGGAATGCCAATTTAAAATATAGTTGTTATGCTTTCAAAAGGTCAGCTTGTTATACGTTTGAGTTACGACCAGAGACGACTGAGTTGAATGATGAAAAGTGGGCTGAAAGGGTGAAAGGCTGCCATGATAATTCAAATGTTACGATTCATTATGGCCAAACGTGTCCCTCCAAACTGATGATTTCTTGTTTGAACTGTACAGTACATCCTTGTGCAGCTATGAGGCACTAAGTGAGTAAGCTAAATTCATAAGAAGAAAAACTGAGGAAAAAGAGTAGAATGAAGATTAATGGCAGACATAACAGTAAAGATACAAGTGTGAAAACAGACAAAGCCACTTTAGATACTAGAAGGTCATTCTCGCTCCCTTATGGTTTGAAGCTGGGTAACATATCCTGATTTAGCCTTTGGGGACAACGGATGTCTGTTATTTACAGTGGCGGCTTCCAGTGTGGTTCTATTCCCCTGTTCCCTCTGGCCTTTTGTGAATGCCAGACATGGAGAACAGAACCGGAACACCAGGAAGTTCCAGAGCAGAGCTCAAGGGAGCGTCGCAGATAATTACAAACCTCTCACCGATGTCCTGCACTGACAGAAATACAAGAATGGCAGAATCAAAGAGACAGAAACCATCGAGCTGGGAGAATTGTGAATAGTTGGAATGATGTAGATTTGAATCGTTCTGACATTAACTTATTTCAATCAGATCAACCTTCCCTGCTGATCACATTTAATTTTTAAAGACCTGGGCCCGTATTCATAAAGATTCTAAGAATCCTCTCAGAAAACTCTTAATTTAGCTTAAAAACTTTTACGTAGGAGTCTTAGCTTAAAAGCGATTCGGGACCGATCTGAGAGCAACTCTGAGTAAGGAAAAGACAAAAACTTTTATCTTAGTGAGGAGGGGGGGTTGACCCCGTTGCTATGTATGACACAATCTTTTGAAGACTGTGATTGGTTGGTTGTCCAAGAAGGAAAAAAAAAAGTGATTTTAAGTATAGGGTCTATTCTAAGCCTTCACTTTGAAATTACATGCGTAATTTTTCCTATTTGACCGTTCTCTCAGAGTCACACACACACATTATAGGCCTATATGTGTATATAAATCCTTTTTTTATTTTCCATGCTGTTAATTTCCTATAAGGTATTTGATTGCTTAGAATGATAAAAAATTGTTCCACTCTTTCCAATTACACTGATTGTTGGCATGTCTATTTAAGTGGTGGTTTGAATGTTGGTTTTAATGTATCAAACATGGAATTTTCCCAGTTGCCAAATATCGTAATGTAGTGATTACTTTCATTTCTGGCGCTATGGCATTTCTGCGCTGTGCTGGAGATATTAGCGTGTCTCTAAAAAGATCTGTCACAAACATGATCCCTGCACGAATCTATAGCGTCTTATTAACTCGCTGTCATCCATTGTCTGCAACACATTTCTTCTCCCTCTTCGTCTTTCTGCCATTTTCTCCTCTGCTAAAGAAACTCTTAAGCCTCTTAAAAGTCCTCGTCCGTGCTCCTAACAATTTTAACCTTAAAACCTCTTTTAAGGGTTAAGATGCTTCCTGAATTACTTTTTTCTTTACTAGGATTTTTTCTTTAATTTTAAGAGTAAACGCCCACATTTCTAAGAATTTTCTTAGAATTTTGTCACTAGGAGCTACTCTTTGCATTAAGATTCTTTATGAATACGGGCCCTGTTTTTCATTTCTAACAGAGCAACTTTAGACAGAAAATTAGGTTATTTCAGGTCAAACTCATATCTTTACTCAAAGAACAACTTATGTAATTACATATTTTTGTCTCAATGCTACAATAATAGCTCAAAGACTCAATATGTAATATGACTATTTGTAAATATTGCTTTTTTTCACTACTGTATGGGATCATACACAATATGTATGTATGATCATAGCAATATTTATATTTGATTTAACAGTTTATTGTCATAAATATCAAAATTATATAAGGTGTGCATCATCACTCTAGGTGTCAGTGGCGAAAGTTGGGTTGACGTCAGAACCCAACGTCAGACATCAACATCTGACGTCGGACAGACGTTGGATTTTGGTTGAAAATGAAAGTCGGGTTGACGTCAGAACCCAACACATCCATTAATGTTAATGTTATTTGGACCCCACTAACTTAAAACATCTTCTTTTTTGTATACATGAAGATCAGTAAATGTCCACTATCGTTCAAAAGTCTGGGGTCAAAAGTCTCTTATCTTATGCTCACAAAGGCTGAATTCATTTGATCAAAAATACTGTACGAACATAATATTGTGATACAATTATTACCACAATTTTAAATAACTTTTCTTTTTTAATATATTAAAATGTAATTTATGATTTGATTACAAAGCTGAATTTTCAGCAGCCATTACAGTCTTATTATTATCAATGTTGCATGCTACTCTGTATTATTTAATGAATAGAAAATTAACAAACACAGCATTTATTTTAAAAATATTTTTTATAACATTATAAATGTCGTTACTGTAACTTGTGATCAGTTAAATGCATCATTGCCTAATAAAAATATTTTATTTTAAACAAAAAAGTACTTACCCCAATGTTTTGAGTGAATGTAACTTTACTTATTGATTCTGACAACAACTACCCAAATATCCACTGTTATCCATCACTTGTTTTCTATGAGAGGCATACATGTATGACTTTTAAAAGCAAAACCTTAGCCTTCTATTTGATGTTCAGCAGACCAACTGCTCCATTCAGTTATTTGTCAGAAAAATCAGAGGGATTAATAAAGTTTCAACTATTTTCACATCATCATTAGCATGTACATCATCATCACTACATCATCAACGTCACTGACCTCATGTGATTCGCTAGCAACTAATTACTCCATCAGTGAATGCCACCTTTTATGTGCCAGGCGCTCCTGCCTGTGTGTGTGTGTGCATGTGACGAGAGAGATAGAGATGCTGAATTGCAGAGAAGGGGAGAGCATGTGATGTGAGAGCGAATCAATAAAAGGATTATTTCCTTCTCTCTCCACTTTGCTCATTCTCTCTTTACTGCTGCAGATATAGCTTCATTCCCAACCAATCCTGGGAAGGAGTGGGGGGAAATCACTGCTCGTCTTTCTCTGCTCCATCCTCTTCAATTCCACAATATCTTGTGGTCATCAAGATTTACAATATACAACGCTCATCCCCCCCCCCCCCCCCCCCTCCCCCTCCCTCCCTCCCTCCCTCCCTTTCTGGGACTGCTTTCTTTGTCCACCTGGACCTTTTATTGATTTTTGGACCACACTGTTTGAGCGAGTGTGGCACAGTCTGGTTTAATTACATTTTCAGTTTCTTTACATTTATGTCTGTGTGTGTGTGTGGATGACTTATTCCATGTCTAAGCTTTGGTTAACTGTCTCTTTCTGAGTTGTGTGAGGAGAATAATTGTTTCTTTTCTCACATTTTACAAAGAGAGAGTGGGAGATTTTCCTCTACCATCATTGTATCATCTACCAGGATGATACGTCGGCATCTATAGTGCATCAGAACGCCTATCACATCAGATAGGGGTTGCCAGTCACTGTACATGGAGAAAATGACTAAATATACATGGCCTATGGCCATGATTGATAGTAGCTGATGGAAAAATTTGTTCAAGATGCTGGGGTTAAACTCCTACTGGTTTTTAAAAACACTCTAGGGATTTATTTTTATTTTTTTATTACCACAGCAAAACAGTTCTTGACTTCATTTACTCCTCAGTTTAAGACATTTGTTTAAATAACAGGTCAATGAGATTCTTTACACCTCTTCTGTGATGGCATGGTTTTAATTTGGATCAATTTAGGTATTTTGGTAAGCCTTTTATTGCCTCTTTGAAAAAAAAAGAGTAGACTATTTTGCTTAATAATTTAAACAAAACTGCTTAAAACGTCTGCCAAATCACAGTTATGTGGTGCAAAGACAAAGCATGGGTAATTCAATTTATAAAATATCATGTGGTGTGATTCACTGAAACCTTTAGTATGTTAAACAGGTCGAATACTATTTATGAATTATATTTATGTATGATATTTGATATTTAGAATGATATTTGTTTAAAAAAGTTTTGTTTTGTAAAAATTAAAAGTAAATAAATATTGTAAATATTTAAAAACATCAAGTAATAATTTACTTGGTTACACAACTTTTTTTCAGAAATATTAATTTTAAACTTTTCTTGAAAATGGTATGAATGTTTCAGAACCGAAACCAACATTTCTAAGAACGTGTTTTAAACTAGATTTTTAAAAAAAAGATTAAAAAAAAAAAGATCTTATTGAGTATTAGACCTTTTTATTCTTTCAAAACAGCTGTCCCTCTCCTTCTCCCTCACCCCTAAAATGTTTTACAAACTTTGACTCTGGCATTTGAAGAAGAACATGCAGGCCACTGCCTCTTCACAGATCTCTGCTTTTGTTCTCGTGCTCCACTGTCTGTGAAAACACACACTTCTGCAAGCACATACACATAGATAGAGCAACATGTTTTATGTTAAAGGAGTCATAACCTAGTATTACCTTGGATACCCACACTCTATTATAGTCTTTCAGGCCCTTCTAAAAAAGAAAAGTGAAAAAAAAAAAAACACAGAGCTCCTCTGACCCTTATTTCTGAAGGCATTATTGTCTCGCGAGATCTGATGCGATATTTTGGCTGTCGTGGACGGTCATTTTAATAATGCAAATGAGGGGCGCGTTGATTGGTGGCAGGAAGGAGGGGGGTTGACACCGCAGGTAACTTCAGCATATCATTCCAAAATGACATCATGGCGCAAGTTGTGAATGAACCCGACCTGGCCGCGACCTACGGAATTCAACCGTATATGTATGAGCCAGACTCTGAACCTGAGCTGGAAAGGGAAGATGTAGAGTCGATGGAAGGACGTCTACATCAAGATGTCTCTGAATGGTAAAGACAATCATTTTGACTGAGACATTATACCTTTTATTTAATGTAGATTACATTAACGGAGATGTAGTCTACTTTTTTATCAGCTTACAGTGGTTATTGAGATCAACGTTTGCTATCATGTGGTGTTTTTGCCTTGTTTCACGTTGTGTTTTTTAGACATTCAATATTTTTCTTCTACAGACATGTAACGTGATCTTTTTCTTTATGTTTATTATTACTTGACTGTTTGTTTTATTTATCTATCCTTATCTATTCTATAAAAAAATCAATACAATTATATGTTGTCATAGTTATATAATATACATGTATAATATATGAACGATTCCGGCGTAAAATGATTAGCACAGACACCTAACGTTAAGCCAGTGGGAAGGGTTGTAGGAACCGCGTCATTAAAAATGAATTTAATCCACTGGTCCCTGACAGCTTGGTCCGTTCTTGGGAGAGAAAACACATTTGCATGTTGATTCTGGCAGTCAACAACAGAGCAACTCACGTGTGCACTACGTTTCTGCATCTTTCGCGACTGAATATGAGGGGGAGAGGGGCAGGGCGGGCTTCCTGCAGCATAGGTCTGCGGTGTCCATATATGGTATATCCTGCCCCGTCTTGACGTCAAGTCGGGGCAGAAATTAAAAGGTGTGTTCGACATCGGCTGCGGCTGGATGCAACCGATCGGCGAGAGTAGCCGCGTGCAGGCGGGGAGGAGCTGCAAACGGAGACGTGAAGTCGGACACTTTCTGGTTCCCGTAGTGACTGCTCACGTAGTGTTTGCATACTTTACCACAGCTGAAGTGAAACAAATGCAATATTTGCCAAATAATACGCAGATGTTTCAGAGACATTTTCATTCAATACTTTATGTACTGCTTCATACAGCGTCTGTTTGAACAAGAATAAAGTTCAACATAAGCTACTATCAATGAAGTGGAGTCTACGTTTTTTAATCAGTTTTAATTTGATAAACATGACACAATATAACATGACAACGACATGAAAAGAGTGTTTACTGTTATAATAAACTGATCTGAGAGCTTTAGACGAGGAACAAAGGTGTTCGAATAAACACGAAACACACGTGATCGTTGTCATGCGGTGAATCCGGCCAATCGTGGAACAGCTGTGTCGTCATCAGCCCACGTGCAGCCCAGTGCAGCCGTTCTTGAGAAGCTGCGCTGGCTGAGTTCTCCGGCTACTCTCAAATCGCTCTCGCGGTACTTTGATGGCATACGTCACAGTCACGTGGCGTCGGCGCTGTATCAAGTCGGACAAAATTTCTAACCGCCATGCACTGCTTCAAGTCAGCCGCCGATCGGTCTGCGCAGAGCTGCATGAAGTCGAACAAGCCTAAAATCTCGTATTTGAGTGCGCGTGCACGTGGGCTGGTTTACGAACCCAGGGGTAAACAAACGCTTCACTTTTAAATATCGGCTTCCCGGCCAGTGTATAATCGTTAGGCAATCATAACATACATTGATTCTCGTGGAAAAGTGAAAATTACAGGTAATGACTCCTTTAAAAAAGAACATATAGAGCCAGGACAACTGTAAACATATAGAGCCAGGATAAACTGTTCAAGTCTTTCCAAAAGTCCCTTGCCTAAGGCTTCTGGCTGAGATGCAGGTCTTACTGGATGCTCCACCTAACACACACACACACACACACGCACACACACACACACACACACACACACACCCAAACGTTCTGTCCACTAGTCTCAGCATTGGGCGGTTGTTTCCTGAGGCCTTGTAGAGGGTTTAGATTCATCTTCAATCCTGTAACTGTTACATCAAAGTTTGCACACTCTTGTCCATACTGATATGCATGGGCGTCGGAAGAAAAAAAAAGTGGGTGGGTCCTCCCCCAGAAAAATGTTACTGGAGTAAATACCATTTCATGTAGGCTATTCTGGTGCCTTTTAATTAAAACAAGTAAACTACACTCGGGCGGGCGGTTCTTTGCCTCCAAGTCGTGCATTAAATGCACAGATTATCCCGCTAATACCATGGTCATCTGCCAGCAATGACAATTTAAAGCTGTTATTGATGTTTGCAACGCAATATTTGACTGGAAAGGTACAACGGGCGGTTACTTTCGTCAGTTGCGGCTCGTTGAGAAATATAATGTAGCGATTCAGCGGAGTTTAATTTATTAGGGAATTCCCTAATAATTGGATTTGACTGACAGCGCTATGAAAAGACAAATGCGCTGAATCAGAGACGGTAAAAGTAAGTGGGTCCAATATCATTGGTCTTAAAAAGTGGGTGGGTCTTGTCCCACCCATATACAATGGTTCCGACGCCCATGCTGATATGTAACTAGCTGTGTGCCTTCTTATGAGATGAGAGTAAAATTGAAATTGTCTTGAAAACTCTCCAATATAGATTTTAAGGATACATAATACATGTGCCTTTGTTTGCAATGAAAGTTTCAGTCTGTGGATTTTGAGTAACTTCATTGTAAATTTATTTCCATAATGTTTAATTTTAAAGGTCCCATGACATGCTACTTTTTGTAGGCTTTAATATAGTCCTTAGTACTGTATCTGAAATCTCTTTCCAAAAATTCAGCCTCAGTGCAGAATTATAGCCACTACAAGCCAGTCCCAGAATGAGCTTCCTTCAGACGGGCCGTTTCGGTGTCTGTAGCTTTAAATGTTAATGAGGAGGAGAAAGGCGGCGCAAGGTGGAGGGTGGGTGTGGCCTTGACCATCTTGCGCAATGGTACCATGCATGTTTGTTTATGTTGGATATATTGCAATGGCAAAAAGACACGCAGTCGTTCAAGCATTTCAGTTTGAGCAACGGATGAAGAAGTTGCAACACAGCGGCTCCAGCAGGACGTTTCCGAATGGTTAGTTTAAAATATTATGTCTGGATACGGTACTTTATTCAGATGGTTTACAGTTATTATCATAACGCGAACCTAATGTTGCCTTTTCATGAGAGATCTGTAACGTCTGTAATTTATCTTATTACAATTACATCAAACTCTGCGATCTTGAAATGCGGATATCGCGCGCACCATATAACCAAAAGGAAAACGGTTATCCAAATAACAAAGAAATGTACAACACTTGCGTTACAGTGTGTGTAACTTGATGCTGTCTACCTTTACATTAGCGCAAGTAACTGCATAGCTGCATAGCTAATGTTACAGCCACATTCTATGTGTAACAAGCTAGGTAACCATAAACAGTAAAGCAACACACTTATATATCATTTGTTGACTTACTTGTCCGACGTTCAGCAAGCCCAGCTCTGTATTGACCATTCGGTGTTCATTTGTACATCCAATTATTGAGCAATTATGCTTCGCTCGCTCAAAAGCCATGATATCTCTCGTGGACAAACTAAAATCGCGCGCGTGTTCTACTTAGCTCATTTTCTCATGGGCGAGAAAATATTCTCTGGGCGGTCAAAGCAGAGAAAGGGGATGTAACATTTCTCCTTATAAGGTCATAAGGAGGAGATTCAAGATCGGCCCCGTTGAGCTTCCATTTTCTCGAAGGCAGAGAAAGATAGCAAAAGCTCGATTTACACCGATTAAAATTTCTAGAAACTTGGGGACCATATACAGGCTAGGGGAACTCATATTAATGTTAAAAAACCTCAGAAAGTGGAAATTTCATGTCATGGGACCTTTAATGTTTAATTTTTTCCAGCCAAGACCAACCAGTAAATACAGGTGCAGAGCTCATTATCAGTTTTTGTTATATTTGGTTGATTGGTAGTGTTTTGTCAATTAACCTTCAATAAGGTTGTGAATAATTTTAAACATGTTATTGTAATAATAAAAATTGTTCTCATTTGTCACCTTAAAATTTTATTGGGATGGGGCACAACTTGGGGCACCCATTTGGCCAGCAGAATGAACTGACCCGTTATCACGTGGATTGCACCTGTGCGTGTTCACTAATTATGGGGAAAATGTAATTGTTGCTAAACTGACTGACACTGAGATTATTGATTAATCTCTGTGCTATCAGATATAATTGGAACAATTATATAATTGGTATAATTGTCTTAAAATATTGTATCACTGCGGAGAGGGTTACAGTTAATCTACACGCATTTAAAAACAACTTTAGTTAGCCTATTGTATTGCGTGCAGCTGCAATTATTTTATTTTTTACTTCAGACGCTCACCCAGTCTCCTTTTATTGCACGTTGAGCTGCTCATTTCGAATTAAGTAGTTCTCATTTAGTAGTTTCAGTGCCGACGGTGAATGAGCGAAAAAAAAGAGAAATAAAATGAGCGCGCAGCGGGAGCGCGCTTAACGGACAGCCTCTGACGCTCGAGGTGAGCGAGGAGTTTAACTCACGAGCAGGAACCCCGTTAATCTGCGCTAGTCTTGTGAAAACGAGACACCCCTCCCCTCTGTCCGGTACACTAGGACAGCCTGGGAAACGAACCGCGCGCGCTGTGCTTGAAGAATCTTTACCGCCACGTTCATTCCGCTGTCGGCTCAGGAATACAAAGTTGTATCACTAATCAACTGAACACGTTTTCTGACAGAAACATCTGGAGTTTTTCGCCTTTTGAGTGGCACTGGCGTCATTCTCTTTTGCTACTTCGTGTGGAATATCTGAGGACTTAATTTAACGCTTCTGGAGGAAAGAAAAACAACTTTGTGGAAATTTAAGGAGTTTATTTATTTATTTGTTTATTTGTGAATTTATTATTATTTTCTTATAAAGTAGGCTACATATGATATTGCGATGTGTGGTGCGAGAGTCTTCGCCGCCCCTTTTACACCAGAATTAGTCAGTGTGGTCCCAGAGTAGAGGCTAGATCAGTGTCTTCTCGATCTCGCGCACTCTCCTCACTATCCTTTTCCTCTTTCCTGCAAAGGTTTTTGTCTATATCCATGGAATAACTGAACAGGAAAACGACTGAACGACAAGGTGTCTTGTTTTTTCCACCGCCTGTAACTGACAGGCGGTTTAGTGTTGGCTCTTCTCCGGAGAATGCTCAATGATCGATGGGGAATCATGAACAGCTCACCGGAACTCGAAGACGGACAGCGGGGCAAAAATCAGGTGTGTCCCCTGCTCGCTTACACTTCGCATAATATACTGAATGTAGTTTTAGAATGAGACAAAATAGCTACTCATCTGTGTGTGCGTGTGGGTACAGAGAGAACAGTGAGTAGCACAATGAGTTGAGTGCGGTTTGTTCCTGTCACCCCGCATAAGCGCGCCCGTAGATCATGCGTGCGGCAGAAAGTGGCTATTTTGTTTCCCGTTTATGCGGGTAGCTGAAGAACCTTTCCGCCAGTCATGCGAAATGCAGCTGCTCTGTGGATTCGTAGTGATTAATGGACTTTAATGGACAGTAGTGATTTATAATCTAGTTTCAGTTTTGACTAAGTCTATGTAGGCTATTTACCAGTGGCATTACTGGAACAAGAGAAAAATCTGGAAAGAGAACCACTGAAGGGTACACACACATTCAAACATAATGAAAAACAAAACACATAGCTATCAAAAGCAACACATATCTCAATAAATACTCAAGGGTTGAGTACACACCCACACCATTACACAATCAACTACACAGACTGTAGATGGAGAGTAACCAGTGCAGTTAGTATTCAACCTGTTTTCCCCCCTCATCTCAGTCTCCATTCATCTCCATGTTTATTCATACTGCAAATGTTATTTTAAAGGTTAAACCAATAATTGTAATCTACTGTACCATAGTCTGTTCTGTGTTTCTCTGTATTTGTATTAGTAGAATAAGAGTGTTGTTCTTCTACAGTGGCTGAAGGGATCTGATATGATCTTGTATGTATACTTGTGAAATTAGCATCACACAATTTTTAGTGTATTTCTATGTAAAGGTGCCTGCATTAACAGCCGATAAAGGGGTTTAGGTTAGTTCATGTCATTTTGGTTGCCAATTGTCTTTTTATCCTGTAGGGTAGTTAGGCTTAGATGTTGTGCAGAAGTAACAGAATACATCTAGAATTTCTATGAACTTCAAGCGAGAACAAAATTGGGATCTATTTTTAGGCTTTTGATATGTGATTTGCAAGACAGTTTTTAATCAATAAAGAAGTTCCCAGGATTTTCTCAGCGCACACACACACACACACACACACACGCACACACACACACACACACACACGCACACACACACACACACACACACACACACACACACACACACACACTGCAGTGGTGGACTGGAATTGATTGAGATCATTTTTGCTGACAACAGTCCACACTGGGCTCCATACATGCATTTTAAATTATTGACTGTAAGTGACTGTTCCTTTGGATATTGGTCGGTATTTTGTGTTTGTTTTAGCTGAGGAGGTTAGTAATGAGAATAAGGTTACAGAGAATATTTTATGATTAATGTCCCAAATGTTTCCATTGCACATTCATGCTGTCCTAAATTGGTAAAGAAAATTGGTAAATTGGTATTTCTTTCAGTGTATAAAATTAAGTGAAATCTCAAACAGTCTACTCAAACATACACCTACTGTATCTAAATGCCTGTCTGTTAAAAAAATAATCAGGAGCATGGACAGCAACAACTGCATGTTATGTGTCACATCCAGAACCATGGGCAGAACCTGTGGAGTACTAACTTCTTGAACTATGTGTTTACAACCAATATAACCACAAGAAAACTACTTCTAATGGAAACAAAGATGTATGCAGTTAGACTTTGGACTCATAGGCTTATATATATTGTAGGGTGACTACAACCCCCGTGACACCCCCTTTAAAGCGTGAATTGAAATGTTCAATTGGCCACAGTTCATGTCAGGATAATCCTTATTGTTAGACAGTAAGATTGCTTGGTCTCTATCATTAATGTCCTAAAATACCATAAGGTCTCACAAAAAAACCAAAAAAAAAACCATATTGGAATGAAGGGATTTGGGATGTCTCTCTTATTTAAAATGTTCAGTGCTGGGGAGGCTTCAGAAAAGGTTTGAAAAACTCCTGAAAAATAATGATCAGCAAATGTGCAATACTGCACAACTGCACCATGCAGACTAGACAGACCAGTAATAAACCTCATATGAATAATACAGTGGCCATAAACAGCATGTGCAGATTTACAAACATTATAGGACCTACTGTACAGCTGTAATGTAGAGGGCAGTTTGCAATGGTAAACTAAATATACAGCTGAAAAATGAAGTGCAGTGACAAATCACACCACCCATTCACAGATTGAGCTATGAATGACTAATGCTTTCTCCCTCTACGGAAAAAAGGGTGGAGACAGAGACATGAAGATATAAGTTGTGAGGGATGTCAGGTTGGACTAGAAGGGAGTTCTGGGGATTCCTGTTAGCTTTACGCTGCAAGGCAAACACATACATACATGTTTAATTACATTAAATTAGCATTCTACAGGATGATTTCCTGTCGAAACAAGTGCTCTGTTTATGCATGAATTGAAATGCTAACATCTCTTGAATTTGCCTAACATCCTTTAACTGTCTATGTGTGTGGCAGAGTACTTTCTCCGTATGTGTCCTTGTGAATTTCTTAGTTTGTTTTTCTCGCCATGCCTTTGTCATTTTCTAATTCTCCTCTTGTATTTCTCATCTGCTCTCTTTATCCCTCTCTCTCACCATATGTATCTTACCTTGCCTCACACTGTCAGTCAACCTTTTACTTCTTTTCCCTCCATCAGGTCAAACACTGACCGTTTCGTCAATAGAGGCCTAGGGGGACATAATCGTTTTCTTTTTTTTTCTTTTTCCTGTTCTGCCTTTCCCTTGAACCTCCTCTGACTTCCTCATCCATCCCTCCCCATGTTATTGCATTCTCTGACATACTGTATTTGCACACTAACGGGAGCATGAGCTATACACGCAAACACTTGCACACATCATCACTCAAGACCACTACAATGAAGAATCGAGATTTGTCTTGGCCATGTTGTGCAGAGTATTGTATGCTCACATGCTGATGGAACACATTCCCTGCAGCTTTATCAAACAGAGTGAGTGCTGTGTTAGTACCTGTATTCTACTATCGTATCCATTTCGTGTTATGCATTCAGCACCACATGTGACAGTAGCCTCAAGTCATTAGCCATTGCTGAAAAATTTATGAAATGGAACTTTACGCTGTACTTATAGTAATCATAAAACATTTGTGGTGAAATTTTCATAAATTTAGGCTGAGTCATAAATCGTGGGGTTATGCTTTTGAAGTGCACTTATTGCGCAGATGAGAAATTATGTAAGTAACATGTATTTTGCTGTTATTACACTCATTGTTAGATGGACTTCAAAATGCATCATTGCATTCAGGATTACCTTTTCTATTGTAAATCATGTTCAAAATATTTGTATCTACTTACTTTTTACCTCACCATGTACAGTACTTCCAAAGTTTGGAAATGTCTCAAGTTGAGTTTTCGACAATATCTCCATAAATTCTTCATCATTTGCACTGACAAGGTACAACACAATCAATGCACAATCTGGTACACTTTGAGAGTTTAAAATTAAGAGCTCCAACCCATGTTCAGTGTGTAAATTGAACAACAACAACAACAACAACAACAACAATAAAAAGTCACTGACTTGCACCAGGGGCCTGTACCATGAAGCCGGATTAGGTGGCTAGCCAGCTATGTTTCAGCTTAGTTTCCGCCAACCCTGGGTTTTAGGTACTATGAAAGTAGCTCGGCTTTAATCGGTGTTCGTTGCCATGGTATCTTACGCTGCACGGCTAACCTGCTCCGGGGCAGGTTATGTTCTGGATTCAAGATCTCAGACCGAAGTTTGACCAATCAGCTGAGAGCAAAGAAACATTATAGGTGACGTAACTTATTCCAAGTGTCTGTTGCAATGACTTCACCTTTTCTTCCAAATCCGGTGGACATCTCAGCGCAAATTGTTTGACGAGCACTTCGTAGAGAAATAGTTTTTAGCCAGACAAAATCCCCTTGCCTTAACTGATAGTTACTTGTATGAAAGATACAGATTTTCCGCGGAAGGAATGTCTTATCTTTGCGAACTTCTTGAGCCTCACATAAAGAATTTAACACGTCGAATTCATGCACTTACTGTACCGCAAATTGTATTGCGTTGCGTTTTTTTGTGGTACATTCTTGCACGGCGGGTGACGCACAGAAGCTAGGGGAAAACATATGTTTGTCGAACCATTCGCAAGATGGTCCTCGCTCTGCAGGAGTACATGAAAAGCTTCATTAATAGTGTTCCCCGGACATTTATCGACCATGTCCATAAAAGAGGGCTTTTATAAAATTGCCGGTAAGATATATTGATAGGGTGACATCACATGAACACTTTTTTTTTTTCTCAAAAAGCAAATTTCACAAATGTACTATACAATATAATACATGTTAAGAATTATTTTGAATCTTTTTTATTATTCTTCTGATAATCTTATGATAGGATTCCCAAGTCATTGCAACATATATGCAGTCTATTGCTCCAATCTCCACTGCTCTAGGGGAACATGAGGCAGATTATGTTAATAGGAAGTCCTATCACAGCCTTAATGTTCAGGTAGAGATGATGTGAATATGTGAGATGATTATTTTCTGTGAGATGAATCTTTAAATTAATAGTAACTTTAACAGATATAACAATGATCTACTAAACATTTCATCTGCAGATGACTTGTGGTCATGAACATATGATCAAGTTTGGATGCCAAATGGCCTGGCTCCAGTGCTCCATCATGACCCTCAGATAGGGCCACAGCACCGCTTCAGTGTGGCCCTCAGTAAAACCAGAGTGAAGATAGCGATGACCTTTGGCATCCTAAAGGCACATTTCAACTGTGTTCGGCGCTTCAGAGTCACCAGAGCGGGCATCACAGATAGTGGCTGTATGTGCCATTCTGCACAATATAGCCACCAGTAGAAAGAGCGAGAAACAACACAAAACCAGCTTCTCCCCGATGAAACTGACCCCTTCACACTTGACCACCCAGCTGGTGCAGATGTAGATGCAATCACCATACAATATTACACTTAATAAAAGCACATTGAAACTGCAGATATGTCTCAAACTGTTTTATTGGTTTTGTGGGATGGGAGAGAGAAAGAGAGCAAGAGAAAGTTGCATTAATAAATATTCATACTAAAGTGTTACTTGGTTAAATAAGTTTATATATATATATATATATATATATATATATATATATATATATATATATATATATATATATATATATATATATATATATATCAGTTTTATCCAGCTGTTTGATTTTGTTTGGAGCCTCCTCAGCTCACAGTCAGCTCCTTTAGTGTGCAGTCTAGTTCAAGTCTCCTTTAGTGTGCAGTCTAGCTTGAGACTCTTTTAGTGTGCAGTCTAGTTCGAGACTCCTTTTGTACAGGGCCCTGACTGAGTCTGTTTCCACCTGAAACATAATTCCACCACAAACATGATCATTACAAGTTTTCTGGAGGCTCATCAAAATCACAAAAAGTTCCTTGACTTCCTACAAACACAGGACTGACTGTAATTTATGTCAAGGGTTTTAAATCCTTACACATTTCTTCTGAAGCCCATTGAGGTAGAGGCCTCAGTTTCTGGGTCAGGTTGTGAAAAATCCTACAAAAGAGATGTGTAAGGGCCAGTCCCTTTTTTATGCCACACATTCAAATGTTTGCCATAATAAAAAGCCCAGTGCATTCACATCAGCAACTGTCTGAGAACACACAGACAGAGTGTCTTCATCATTTGCTTCACCCTAATAAATAAAAGTAGGCCACTGTAAAGCATAACTGTTGTAAAGCAGGTTATGTTTGGTGTTCTGTCTGCTGCATACTGACCTCTGTGTGGGAGACTGTGTCTGTGTGTCTGTGTCTGTGTGTGTGAATGTGTGCTAGCTTCAACAGGGACACTGTATTTCCCTGCAGAACATACAGTCAGCCATATTTAAAACTTAAAAAAAAAGTAGTAATGTATTGCACACGTACCCAGTGTTACTTGCTTAGAGGAGCCAGCACCAGGGTCAGACTGTACAGCACCTGTAATCCCATCCATAATCGGCCGTCCCTTATTGCCTACTCAGAGCCAACTCCTCCGCCAGTGT
Source organism: Abramis brama (assembly GCF_963993115.1). Lineage (NCBI taxonomy): Eukaryota > Metazoa > Chordata > Actinopteri > Cypriniformes > Leuciscidae > Abramis > Abramis brama. Next base: position 21,722,813 of record NC_139967.1, on the reverse strand, counting down.
ATTCTGGTTTTCTGAATTTAATTCTTTATTTCTGTTTGCTGCAAACAAGTGTGATAAAATGTTCACAAAAGTAATAAAAGGTTGTGGTAAATACTCTTTGAATTAACTCCTTGAAATAACCACTTTGAATTATATTTTTATATTTTGTCGTTATCTGCTGCCAAGAACATTTGGAGTTGGGGTTGCATCTAAAAATCAATGAATGTTAATCTTTCTTAGTAGCCTACATACATGCACATTTTTTATATATTACAAAAATAGGCTATTGGCTATATTACACATATAGGCTACACATACATATATACATACATCATTTTACATAAATATAGAATGTATTTGTTTAACTTACACATTAACAATCAGCAATCTTTCTCCAACAGTCTTCTCTTGCTTTGGCAGCAGAGACCGTATTGTTTCGAGCTTGAAATACATATTTAAATTAATCGTAATTATGAATGATTATCTCTTGCTCCTCCGCGGAAAAATATATTGCTCTAGCTTTACCCGCGATTGGTTGTTCAGTGTCGACGTCACTCTTTTATGTGCACGCGCGCGTGGAGTAATCATAGCTTAAGGATCAAAGCCTGAGTTGACAGAGAAAGTTGATGAGCTGCATCATGGTACCAATAAAGCCTGATTGCATCGGTTTGGTTTTGTCAACTCAAAACTAATCCTGTAACCCCGAGTTTGTTAAGCTACCTTCATGGTACAGGCCCCTGAACTTTAAAGGGAACTCAAACCTCTTTTTATTGTGATATAGGTCTCGGTCTACATTAAAGTTTTTATTTTGGTGGAAAATTACTGTTTCTGTGAAAACACGTTTCAAACACGTCTCATTAAAAAATGAGTGAAATGCTGTGATTATCTTCTCACAAAATGTTGGAAGTTATGCAAATATGAAAATAATGCATAACTGGTGCCCGCCACTTTCCCAATAATGAATGCTAAACTCACAGCACATGCAGAGATGGAGTTCACTGTATTCATTCACTGTGAATTGAGCCGTTCTGAGACGTGGAAAACAATGGATCACGATGTGACTGCGTGAGCAAAGTGCGCACCTCACTTCACAAAGCCATATTGTGCTTTCTAATTTAGTTCGTTTGACTGATACTTTGCCAAAACAATAGCGCAAAACTACGTTAGAGACCTATTATATTATTATGAGAAGTTTTGAAATATTTTCTGTTCATTATGAAATTGTGGCGGCACAGATTAGACTATGGTGGGTCACAGTCTAGGTAATTGGAACACTGCTATAGTTATTGCTATAGTTAACATCTCTAAATTGTGTTCTGATAGTACAGTTGTGAGCTAAATTTAACTCTAATTAGGCAGATAAAGGTGTGCTGCCTCAATATTATTAAAAAAAGAAACATGGGCCAAATTGAATCCAATAATAAGGCATCACAGCAGCGAAGTGGCATGTCTGACTGCCTTTATTTTTATTATGTAAAAAAAAAGAAGAGAAAATTAATATTGCTGGGCATCAAGTAACTTTAATACATACTTTGATACATATGCTTCTATGTTTCCATCAAAGAGGGCTGTCCTTGCAGGGAGAATCCTCGGCAATGATCCACTGATGGTAATTTGTCGACATACCCGCTGCCGATGAACACAAAAACACAGATACAGTCAGAGTTTGATTGGTGGCTAAGAGGTTCTCCTGAACAGTAATGATAGAAAGCTAATTAATACAGCAAAGTTACTGAATCATTAATGAACAACAAAAGTGTTAATCTGCCTAGAAAGAGCAAGAGGAAGAGATAGAAAGGACTGGGGGTGGGGTATATACAGCCACTCTGTGCTGGTGTGGTATAGTGGTTAAAGTTCAGGGCTGGTCACCTGAGCCATGAGCAATCAATACTATGCAAGACATTTAGCCTCTTTAAAAGGTTGCTTCAGGTGGTCTGTCCTTGTAATAATTGTACTGCGAGTCACTTTTGCATCTCTGATCTATAACATTTACTTACGTAAGTGTAAATACTTAAATACGTATATACTTACGTAAGTGACTAAAATACTACCAAAATAGAATCTTTCAGGGCTTTCTTGAAGATTGTTAACCCAAAGCCATTCTAAATATTGATTAAACAATGTTAACTTGTTTACTCTGTTTTTGAATCCTTGGTAGTCAAACGGTACATTTGCAAACCTTAATGTTAATGTTTTATCTGCATATTTATGAGTTTAATAATCCAGTTTTAATAACTTTGTCTATTTGCTTGAGAATTTGTTGCCACAGACGACTACTCTTCCTGTTTTAAGCCACCTGAAATGTAAAAACAAACAATACAGTATCTGGTTAACTTGGTCTCTGACACCATTTGACATTTGAATTTTTCTGGTAGATGCTGAAACTAAACACAGTGACGCCACATGACAGTTTCTCTGACTGTCCACAATGCATGAATATTTAATGACTGGTTGATTGTTGCTAAACAGCTTGCTATCACATTTTACCTTCACAATTCAGTGTTTTCTGCTCTGGAGCACTGTTTCATAATCCAGAGTTAAAAGAAGCCATCATTCTTTTAAAATTACAGATGTGAAGCCTTGTGCTTTATCCAGAGTTACCTAGTGCAGTGTGAAAATTACTTTTCAGTTCTAATTTTAGGCTGTTTTTAGTTCAGGAATCTTTTTACATTGGAATATCTGCATTATTATGAATTTTAAAATTCATTAAGACAAAAACAGATTTCAGGGTTCACTAAAGCAAATGATTTCTTTGTTATAGTTTATAGGACTTTTTGAGTCACACATGGTAAGAAAAATGAAATAAATAATGTAAGTATAAAAACACACGTTAGACCAACAGTATTCCCTCAAATGTTGTCCTTGCTATCCAAACAAAGACTGGACAATCAATTGTGTACCATGAATAAATTATGCAATATTGTAGCACTATTATTGTTTTTCTGTTTGTTGACTTTTGCGGTTATTGTTGTTATTTGTCATCACTGTTATTTTTTGTTGTTTGCCAATGTTAAGAGTTAATATTATTACTTATTGATGTAGATTGGCACCATTATTGAGATTTGTGTGTTTTGATGTCTATGTACATCTTTGAAAACTATTGAACATGATGTATCGTTCTCTGCAAGATAACTTCATGTAACTTCATTGCTGTTTGCAGTTAACTTCATTTAAAAAAAACAAATTTTTAATTGTTTACTTGACAAGAATTTCTTGGCTGAATGAGACATTTTGCATTTAATGAATGAACAAAATGAAATTGGCTAAAAAAAACAGTTACTGAGAATCAGTAAGACTTTTAGATTGTTAAGAGAACTCAAGCATCTCATTTCATCATGTTACCATATCATGTTTTTGTTTTGTTTTAATTTGGAGAAGTGCAGTCTTATGAAATGCATAGTAACTGTAGAAAATTGCAGCCTTGCTAGAAAGGTGAAACGTGTGAAATCTTGTAAAAACATTAACTGTGTGGTTGTTGCAGAAAACTCAGTTGTCATTTTGATATTAAAGTTTAAAATTTAATAAATCAAAATATTTTATTAAAGCTGTTTCATATGAATATAGCAGTTGTTGGCTGCCAACTCAAGGATTCAGTATTGTTCCATTGTAAATAGTGTGTATAGTGATACTTTTGGCCTCCTGCACTTAAGCCTGATTTGCTAGTGAACCTGGACCTGTCAGTTGTGTTTTGGACCTATGTTTTGAGGTCAATGGAATCAAGTGAATGTTCAAAAGAGCAGATAACTTGAGAAAATCACTTAATTAGTCCTGCTTATAAATGTTTTATTTTCCTGAAATAAGAGAAGTAAAGTCAGATGTGTGACATTTCTCTAGGCTTTGGTAGATTTCTGAAGTCATAGACTAAATTGGCTTTTGTCCACATGCATTAGATTTTTGATAAATTATATTATTTAGAATTATTTCGCTCCTCTGATCTGTGTTTGTATATGTTTATGCTTATGTGTGCAGTAAATGTGGATGTGGATGTGTGAGTTGATTTAACACAGAGTGATAATAGCATCATTAAGGCGGAATGATGTGATCAGGAATGTCAAGGTTAATCACTGAACTAATTACAGCCTAGAGATAGAGATTAAAGGAGGGTAAAAAGAGTGCGAGAGAGAGAGAGAGAGAGCAAAAGACAGTTCACCTTTTCAAGATTTACCAGTCTGTAACTACATCTCATATCTTTAGGACTTCAGCACAAAGACACACACAAACAGTCTCTCAGATGATGACTGTATGAGGGCGGCAGCTAAGGTTGCTAATGGCGATAGTGTCACACAGCGTTTTTCAGACCAATAAACTGACAGATTGAGTGAAATATTTGAAAAATAAAGGAGGGAGAAAGACGCACATTGCAGGTTCCACACTAAAGATCCAGGCCCACGGTAACAGTAATCCAGCACATGAATTATTTACACTGCATCTAAACTCAATCTGGCGAACACAGATCAATTCCGCTGCACAACATACGGGGGAGGAAAAAGAAGGGATGGATGCAAGGAGGAAGGAGAGAGGGGGCAGATTAATAAATGAATTTAAGAAGTTATTCAAATGCTAAATTATTTACATGTGAAATCAATTTGAAGAGCTGAGAATGGATAGCTGCAAGATTGCCTCATTTTAAGGCAGTGCAGAGGGGATGAAGTGAGGTGAGAGATCCGGATAAGAGGTGTTGGGAAGGAGGCCAGAGGATTAGATAAATAAAACGTGAATTTATGACCAGTAACTGCTTATTTTCTAAAAATCCAGTATTAAGGAAGATGACTCCAGCAGAAACCATGTACAGAAACAAAGTACAGAATGTGGTTTTGCCATGTAAAACGAACAAATCCCTGAAAAACAATCTACTGTTTAAAAGCACATTTATATATAATGAGTTCAGATGCAAAAGCCTCTAAGTGCCATCTGAAATTTTCTTCTAGAATGATCATTTTTATCAAGCTCGTATATTTAAGTCCAGTAATTTCACTTAAATGGCAATGAAAATTACCTATTAATTGTCATTTAAGTGAAATTACTGAACTTAAATATATGAGCTTGATAAAAATGATCATTCTAGAAGAAAATTTCAGAAGGCACTTAGAGGCTTTTGCATCTGAACTCTTCATATACTCCCTCTTGTTCTCCAGCATGTATAAATCAATGAAAGCGGGAACAACATTAGTGGTGTTGAAACTACTGAGGGCAAGTGGGATCAGTTTTAGTGTAGCTGTTATACAGTAAGTGTGCTGTTGAGATGCAGGTCTATTTACACTCTAAAGTCATTCTCATTTGTGTATGGGCATTATCTGTCAGACAACCTGTACTCTTCTTTGCTTTCTTTGTGACAGTTTGATCATGTTTTTAGTTTTTAGTTATTTTATTAGTGCTCTAAAATCTTAGCAGGCTCGAAAGATACTTTTTTAGAAACCACACCCACAATCGTGATTGGATTCTCTGATTAAGTACTGTAAATTAATTTACTCTTGCAATCTATTTTCAAAAGGCCATATAACATTACAATTTTTTATTAGCAGACATATCACTACCATATCGGTTATCAAATGATATCAGAGCTTTTTAATTTATCAGTATTGATTTATATTAGATATTTAATTGTGCATGCTCATTCCCTCTATTTTTACATTTTGATTACCTTTGCCGTCAATTAAAACTGTATTAAAGCTAATTTTTCATAACACCAATAACTTAATAGCACTGTTAAATGTAATCTTCAGCAAATCTCAAATTAATTTTTCATACTTCACGTTATAATGTTGTGATGCCTAAATTCACTTTTATCATTTAAAATGATTATAATTTATTATAATTATATATTTATGTTTTTTTTGCAGATAGTTTTATATGGAATTTTAATGTTTATTGGCTATCGACCATAACATGATAATTATTATGTTTATTGATCTATGTTTATTGATGCATCCCTAAAAATACACCATTGCAGTTAGTTAGCTGAGCAACTCAGTTCTTTGAAAACAGAAAGATAGAGAACCAAATCTAATGGCTTCTATGAGAGATAGGCTATTTCTTATAGCACAAGAAAACTTTTCAGTATGTTCAGGTAAAATCACTGTTCCTCTTCATGCTTTCACTATGCATTATAAAACCAATGTCACATAATTCAATGGGAATCATATTTTAAACAGTGAGCACAAATCCATTCGTCTGCAATATTCTTGCGCTGACTGAGCAAAAGTTTGGTGCAGACCCGAAGCAGTATTTGAGGAACATAATGACTTTCTCCAACTGAGTGACTTAGGGCCACAGGTGTACTTTATAATGAGTCTACGTGTGTGTCTCAGATATGGCTGACTGCTACTGTGATTGATAGGTTTGGAGATATGTCACTCAAAATTTCAGCTAAAATATATAGACACATACACAAACAGATGATGAAAACACTTAGAGAGAAAATAAGAAGCTAATTTGGATTGTGGCCTACCTGTCAAATACTACCAATGATTTTAAATACTTACTGCATTAGTATTACATAATGAGGTTTTGTGTTTTAAAGATGGTTTAAAACAGGTGCTGCAACAATGGATGTGTAAGGCACATTCAAATGCATAAGGGCTCAGCAATAGCAACAAATGAAGTGTGCTTTAAAGGTGCTCCACATTAAAGCCATTGTGGAGATACTGTCATGCTTTTAAATGAGCCCAATTAAAGGCAAGGGAAGCCGAATGGCAATTTTATCATTAGCTCTTCTGAGTAATTCACTAAATTAGCACAGCTCTTGTTAAAGTTTAATTTTGAAACATTCTGAATAGATGGTGATAATTTCTACAAGGTAATCATGAGTTTTAGGCTAACTCACTTTAAACAGGCTCAAAATTAGGTTTGCATAAATTGTAGATGATCATTGTTAGATTTGTAAGACATTTTAGCATTGGTTTGATTTTGCAAAGGAGAAAGTTTAAGTTCATTAGTGAAACAAAATATGCAATAAAGGCAGCTGAAAATGCTGTTGCATTTTTATAAGATTCATAGCTCATCGTTATCGTTGCATTATGAACCAATGTATTCTAAGGCCAAGAGTGTAGAGTTCAATTAGTTCATCCAAAACAAAGTCATTATTTACTAACCCTCGTGTTAGTTTAAGGCTGCGTTTCCCGATAACGTTGTCTCTTAGCGCGTTACGAAGACTCTTAAGGTATAACTTAACTAAAGGTATACCATTTCTAGGCGTGTTCCCCAAACCATACCTTAGGAAGGTGCTTAAGATATACCTTCTTACGTGCGACGTTACCGGGTGCTGTCCGTGGCGATGGTGCTGAATTGGTTGATATCGATGGCTCGAGAATCAATTATTCTCTCGTGCAGGGGCTGCTTCACTGCATTATGTGAGAAAGCGGTGTTCTTTATAAAAGAAGCACTTCAGAAATAGTTGAAATTGCATTTATTAGGACTCATGGGATATTATAAAAAATAATCCAAACTATAATAGCATAGCCTACATATTGTAAAATTGTATCAATTTTTACGTGCTTTCTTCTCTTTCCCTTTTTTGTCCGCTGAGGTGGAGCTGCGATGAAATATTGTTCTTGTAAATACTTTCCAGCATTTCAGTAATAAAAGTGTACATCTTACGTACGGTGCTCGGCAGTGATCAAAAAGGATTTAAACAGATTTAAACTATTTTGAATATCTTCTCTAAACTCAGAGATGTGGATTCAGACGGCAATTAAATTACCACACGACCTGTTTGTCAAAAAACATTAGATAGGCTAATTTGGCCAGGGATTTTTAAACGGGTTGAGTAAGAAAAAACACTGACATTATGGATTCGGACGGCAATAAAATCACTGACTTACCCCTGTAAATGTTTAAAATACCGTACGAGCCCATGAGAAACAATTAGCGTCTGAATAGGACTTAACTGACAGTATGCCTTTAAAAGCGCTCCGCAGACGGTGCCATCTTTTACAACAACTATTCGCTGTATCGCTGCCATAGTTTGAGCAAACTCCTCACAACAGACCACGAGTCCATCTCAGGCACGAGAACCAGTGTTGATACGGTGGAAATTGGATAACAGACCGGTTGATTACACTTGAATTACTTTTTACATTTTTAGTTTTTACTTCTATGTTTGTTATATGAGTTTAAATGTAGGCAATGTTGTATTATACATGTTATAACAGTATAAAATATGCTATATTGCTGCACACATCGACAATAAAGGCAATGTCATGTAGCCTATAACGTACCTGTGTTTGTGTGGAGTATTTTACAAAGGCTTAGAGGAAATTAAAAGTTAATATTACTCGTACTATAAAAGTTAATGTTACTCATAAATAAAAAAGTTAATATTACTCATAAATATTGTTTTTTAAAATGTTTTCCTCAATTATTTCTACTCAATTTTATTTGTTTATGTACCAAATGCAGTTACTCAGATACTTATTTTTTTTTTAACTTACATTTACTCAGTTCATATGGTATTTGTTATTGATTTCATTGCGTTCAAATTTAATCAATATTTTTAAGTGTAAAAATGTTTCACCAAAAAAATTAGTAAATCATAGTAAAAGCTTTTAGAATGATTGCTCAAGCTGTTTTATTGATATCTTTCCGCAGTTGAAACACTGTTTGAGAGAAACATTTAGATCAATCGTTTTGTTTAAAATTTTTATTATTTGTTTAACCCTTGTATGTTGTTCCCGTTTTCATTTTTTATCAAAAGAAAAATGATACGATTAATTATTTTTTTCAACCTCAGACTCATTGGCCTTTTCTCCTTTTCTGTGAAGAACATATATCAGAACACATTTTCAATGACCACACACTGTACACCCCCCCCCCCCTACACATTTATATTACACAAAGGATGTTCGGGTCCACTGGACCCGGGGCTAATAAAAGTGTGGAAATTTTAGGTCCTGTGTACCTTTACTCTGTCCTCCTCCTGTCAGGGCTTGCTGTTATTGTGTGTGTGTGTGTGTGTGTGTTCTTGTATATGGTTTCTGAGGACACAAATGTGTATAATGACATGGGTATTACAATGTAAACATGGTTTATGAAGACATCTGTGTCCTCATAAACCAAACGGCTTAAAAAAACATACTAAATGGTGTTTTTTGAAATTCAAAAAAGGCCAAACGTTTTCTGTGATTGGTAGGTGTAAGGGTAGGTTTAGTGTAGGGGGATAGATTATACAGTTTGTACATTAGAAAAACCATTACGCCTATGGAGAGTCCCTGTAAACCACATATCCAAGTGAGTGAGTGTGTGTGCGTGTGAGTGTGTGCGTGCATGTGTGAGAGAGATTGTGTGTAAGTGTGAGAGAGTGTGAGTGCAAAAGTGAGTTTTGTTTCTACCCCTGCCGTTCCCGCACAAAGTTGCAATTCTTAAATGTGATCTAACAAAGGTAAAGGGAAAATATTAACCATATATGCTGTTTATATTGCTTGTAATTGGGATGAAGTAAACATCTGTTGAGTATTTTAACACAAATTGTTTGATTATGTTGAATTAAAAACCCAAAAATGCAGCGGGTCCACCAGACCCACGAACACTGGCTGAATAACAAAAATATGAACACCACACAAGGGTTAACTAGATGCAAATAATCTTTTGAGCAAATTTGTATTTTTTTTTAATAGTCCCTTAGCACAGTGTAGAGTTTTTTTTGGTTTTTTTTTATATCTTTTCACTTGACTCACTAAGTGGGAGATGTCCTTTTCCCTGCATGTTTTGTTCACACTGTACCTATGGATAACTGTGAATTGAAGGTGCAAAAAGGTTTGAGTCATAGACATAAAGACAACTAGGTGAAGTATACTTAGAAGTTAGTTTAGCACGGGGTGCCCAATCCTGCTCCTGCCGATCGACTGTCCTGCACAGTTCATCTCCAACCCTAATCAAACATACCTGCCTTTACTTTTCAAGTGATCCTAAATACCTTAATTGGTTGCTTCAGGTGTGATTGATTAGGGTTGGAGATGAACTGTGCAGGACAGTCGATCGGTAGGAGCAGGATTGGGCACCCCTGGTTTATCTCAAAACATTAAAAAAAGAAAATCAGTTTGCAATAGTTTAAACTAAAGATAATATTCCAAATTTTAGACCATGTCTCATGCTATTTTAAACATGAAAAATATTGGCTTTGCCATGCCAGCATTCAGTGTTTATCTTCACATACTTTGCTTTCCCTGTTTAATATTAATTACTTTCATTCTGTTCAGTTCATTTTAGTCATGCTTCCTCATATTTTGCTTCTTTGCTACCTCAAATGAACTTCAGTTCAAATTCAGGAATTTAAAAGAAAATTCAATTCTGAATTATGCACAACCCTGTTCTATGGAAGACATAGATTTCCAGAACACAAGCTGGTTGATGAATTCGGGTTTTGCAAATTTACTAGTTATTTGTCATCAAATGATATGGTTGTGCAGCAAACCACTTATTGAATGAGGGCAAACACAAGAGCCTTTAAATGATGAAACTTGTCTGTATTCACTAAGAGAGATAACAAATGAGATTTGCAAAACCTGAGTGTTTCCTTTTCACAGGTGTGAACATGTTGTTAACCACATGTTTTGCTGTGAAATGGTGATAGAGGCAGAAATTACAGCAAAGATCCCAATTAAGCTCAAATGTAGCTCAAACCTCATAGGCTGTTATTTGTGTTGTGTGCTGCATTTATTACTTGTTTTTTCTAAACCTATTAAAACACATCTCATTATAGCATTGTGCAACAGAGTGTCACCTGTCACAACAGCAATGACACTTGAAAGCAACAGGTGTTCTTGTTAAAGCTACACTGTATAATATTTTAAGTTGATTTTTAGTAAAAAACACTGTTCTTTCAAAATTATACGTTCTCATTAATGTGTAATCACTTCAACCAACTAATTAAGTATTCTCTGTAATATAATATAAGTGTATAATCTGCCATTTAGAATACATACGAGCAAGTCGCTCAAATGGAGGAAGCCATGTTGTGCATCCATCTTGAAAATACATTAGACAAAGAGGGACATAGGCTACCTGGAAATTCAAGCTTCGCCTTTTTGCGTTTTTACACTCACCGTGAGATTACCGTACTCGCGACTGCCGGCAGATTTGAAATAATACGGCCACTGTAGGAGTTAAAACGCCCTCGGAATGGGAGGGGCTAGAAAGTAATATTCAGTTGGTAATCATATACAATTTCACCGCTAGATGGGAGTAAATCCTACACAGTGTAGCTTTAAATAATCACATTTTTACATTTAACTGTTCATTTTCAGCAAAAATAATCTCGCTTTCACTGGAATTGTAGTTACTGAACAATTCAACTTTGAGAAATGTTTTGCTTTTTTCAAACAGGAAATACCATTTTTACCCCCGTTTCAGTATGTGGTATATTGAATTGGTAAAAAAAAAAGACTGATGTGTGTCATAGGGATAAGAGTCTGTTGAAAACAAAGTCTGTGAGCATGCATTCAGTTACAGATTTTGTTATGCCACAAATTGTCAGTTGCGTTGTTGAACAACTGAGAGGCTGAATTACTCACCGTTGCCCAAACATGACACCCTCTTGAGAGAGGGAGAGAGAGAGAGAGAGAGAGATGCACTCACACACACACACACACTCCCACAAACACACACACACACACGCAGCTTCACGCACAGACTCACACTATGTACACGTATGATGATTCACTGTAAAAATTAGAAATATTTTGGCAATATATTGAAACAGTTGTCATGCCAATAAAGCACATTTTGAATTGAATTAAATTGAGAGAGAGAGGATATTTAGATCATTTAGAAGCTTTCATTACAATCTCCGTAATCACTACCTTGTAGCTGCTAAAAAAATAATAATAATTGAGATCATTAAGGTCTGTTGTCTTGGTCTAGCTATTTTTCTTCAAAAGACCTACATTTAATGTATGATGCAATGAGGTTATTTTATTTTTAGTGATATGAAACCATAATATACTCCAAAATCTCTGCCTTCCAATTGGCTCTGGAGAGGCGTAGCCAAGAGTTTCTGATGACATGTGAATCAACGCACAGCTTTGGAGGTTAGTAGCTACTCAAACACACACACACACACACACACACGGCTCTGAGAGTTCTCTAATCCACCCACTGTTAGGTAGGCGTCCTCTCTAATGCTCACTACTGGAGAGAGAAAGTAAGCTGGGATGGATTGGTGAGTGAAAGAGACAGACAAGTATGACAGATGGGTGAGAAAAGAACATACATGAAAGGTACAATATTGAAATATAAAGTGACAATTAAGCTTTGTTGTTCATATGAAAGTGTGAAAGCCTCTTTTCTCACTCATCTTGTATTCAGAGAGCAAGGCTTTGTGTGTTTTCCCTTGACTGTGTTTTCTATACCAAAAGCACTTTGTGCGTTATGCTTTTGTGCTGGAAGTTGGGGATTATATATTTGGTGTCAAGTGTTTTGAGTTTAGTCGTGTAATTGTCTCCTTGGAAGCATTTTAGGTCTTCCTGGGCGTATTATTGGAGTAATTTCATGCTAAGTGTTATGTGTGGTTTACAAAAATACTCTTGAACTCTGTAGGCATTTACATTTTTGAATTAAACATTATGACACCAAAGATTCCATAGATGCTTTGAAACCTTTTTGTGTGATTTTTTTTTTTTTTTTTAATAAACTTTATCTTAAACCTTAAACCTATTTAATCTGAAACCTGAAAACTAATTGAAAGTATTTTAGGGTATTTTAGTATTTTAGGGCTTTTCTGTGTTTTATTTGATACAGCAGTTTTGAAGCCACAGTAAGTGTGAGGAGAATATAGAGGCGACATAGGAAAATGACCCGAGTTATACTTGAACACGGGTCACATGCACAGGCTCAAACGGGTCACCAGGACATGTTTACAACAAATTAAACCCTGTTTGAACCTCAAAACAAATCTTTGTCCAGACATTGAAAGACATTGTTTGTCCAAACATTTGCTTTGGATATTTTTGGCAAAAAATTGTTCTAAGCAACTGTTTATGTAAATGTGTAATTTCTGCCCATCTCAGAATTTAGGGGTTAGTTCACCCAAAAATGGAAGTTGTCATCACTTAAAGGGTAACTTTCGCCAAATTGCAACCTAGGCTATTTTTGTTAATCTACCTGAGTCAAACATTCGTGTAAAAGCATAATTAAAATGGAAACGCCACTTTTAAGATTGACCATATTTTCGTTTTCGGTCAAAATGCCTTTTAGGGGCACTACAGTGATAGCATCAAAATCGCTATTTTTAAAACACTAAGAAGGCTCGACACAACATGAAACTGTGCTTGAAGTATCACCAGGGGGGTAACACTTTATAATAACTGCACGCTATTAATAATTAGTTAAATCAAATCAAATCAAATCAAGTATATTTGTATAGCGCTTTTCACAATACAGATTGTATCAAAGCAGCTTCATAGTATTAAATTAAAATAAAATAATACAACAAGGTTTGTTTCTAGTGGAATTTATTGATTGATAGAATAAAATTAAATATCCCCAAAATATCCCCAACTGAGCAAGCCAAAGGCAACAGTGGCAAGGAACCGAAAAAACTCCATCAAGTGACCTAATGGTGTCCTAAAACTCCATCAGGTGACCTAATGGAGAAAAAAAAAAACCTTGGGAGAACCCAGGCTCAGTCGGGGGCCAGTTCTCCTCTGGCATTTATGAACTAGAGGCCGGATTGTAGTTTGAACTGTAAGATTAACAATATTATATGAATGCCTGGCCGAAAAGATGCGTCTTTAATCTAGTTTTAAACTGGGAGAGCGAGTCCGAGCAACGAACAGTATTAGGAAGACTATTCCAGAGTTTCGGAGGCCAAATGTGAAAATGCTCTCCCTCCTTTGGTTGATCTGGATATCCTAGGTATGACCAAAAGCCTCGAATTTATTGATCTTAAAGAGCGCGATGGATTATAGGGCGATAGAAGATCCGTTAAATAGACTGGAGCTAAGCCGTTTAGGGCTTTATAAGTCAGTAGCAATATCGGTGTTATATGATCATATTTAAGCATTAAGCATTAGTAAACAGTTAATTTGTCATTTATAGAGCATTAATAGACATTAATAAGCAGTTTCTAAATATAGTTAAAATGCTTTGTTCTTGATTTTAAAGCATATCTATAATGTGTTTAATAATTGTGTTTTCATACTTTATTAATGATCAATTTATCATTTCTAAATGAAGTATTCCATTATTTACAAACCAGTTATTTAGGAGTTGTCAGTGGTTCATAAGATCACTTTGAAAGTGTAAGTAAATGATTAATAAACTGTTTAAATACATATTATTATTCAGACATATAGTAATAGTTACTTAGAGTATTAATAAATGCTTTATTAACATGTATTTCTACTGCAATTCATGGTTAATTCAGGTAGTTCTAAAGCATTTAGTAGTGGTCAGTTAACTACTTTTGTGAGCTCATCTAAAGTGAGGACTAGTTATGACTTGTAAAGCATTTACAAAGGAGATTTAAAGGCTGTTGAATATTTTTATGTTCTGTATCACTGTGTTGTGTTTGTTTCCTTTTTCTGTTTAGAAGATCAATGAGCCTTTAAATCTCCTTTATAAATGCTTTAAAAGCATAAATAGTCCTCACTTTAGATGAGCTCACAAAATTTGGAATTTTGTCAGTCAAAAGGCATCCTTAAAAATATTCTTGTTTGCCGTAACCCGACCGACTTCCCTTTTAGTCCGACCGACTTGCCGGTTGTAAACTTGCGTTAAGACCGACCGATTTTTTTTTAACTCTTCAAACAACTAATACAAATGCAATAAAATAATATTAGTTATTAAGTATTGTGAATATAAATTGCCTAGACCTACATACAAACATTAGCTACGTTCTTTCTTTTAAATAAAAACCCGTGGCGCGTCATCTATGATTATGTTTACACCAGTGGTGTAGTCTAGTTTTTTGTAGTGAGTATACTGTAATATACCCCCCCCCCCCCCCCCCCCCCCCCCCCTAACTCAGCCAGTTAAGAGCTACATATAGGCCCTGTCCCAATACCTCCCCTTACCCTAGATTTCTGCCCTAACCCTTGTTTTTGCGCGTTCTCGTGTAGGGGTAGGGTGTCCCAATACTCTAAAGAGCAAGGGGGAGTGCTATTCTCCCCTTAAAATCAACCCTCAAAACATAGTGCGGTTCGATGCAGGCTTTTAGCCTTAGATGTTATATGAGTATGGTCCCTGAAGCACAGGTTTTATCAGTTGACAATAAAATAATAAAAAAATGAAACATTATAGGCACAAATACAAATTTACTTTTAGAAATGGTGTTTTTGAAAAAAAAAAATGGTGTTATTGTTTTGGCAAGTTTAGGCTACACTTTAAATTAAAACATGTATGAAAACGTGTGTGATATTCCCTTAAAATAACGTTTTAATAGATTTTATTATTATTATTATTATTATTATTATTATTATTATTATTATTTTAAAATTCATTTTTACTTCTTTTTAATTTCTTTGAGTTAGACCAAACTTTTATTTTGGTGGATTGTAGACATTTGAGTTTCTGTGTGTTTTAATAAACTATTATTATTATTATTAGGCCTACTTTAAGTATACTCTACTGTGCAATAGTAATATATTTCTGTTATAATTTCTTCAAGTTATACCGAACTTTTATTTTGACAGGTTGTCGTAAAGACATTACAGTTTCTATGTGTTTGTATATGAAACGAATTAATGACTTTTATCAAATTAAATGGTGAAATTCTCGTGAAGTGACTCTCATAGCAGCTCTGCGATTAAGTGCACATGTAGTAGCTCATGTCTCAATACAGTGAAACGCTGAAAACACCACGAGCGTGATCACGCGTGCTTCAGTGTGTGTGTGTGTGTGTGTGTGTGGAGCACACATTGAGCGCTCATTCATTCCCAGAGACGCGTAGAACAATTGCAGTCTCTTTTAACTTTAATATTCACAGACACTAGTCCATGTCGAGATTTGATTCATTGTACAGCCCTACTTTTGATTTATTCATTAAAAAATAGCCAAATTCGGTGACGTTCTGCTTAGCAAGCTCCATTTGTGACTGGATTCCGCGATTCGGTGTCGCTTCGCAAACACAGACGGGGTGAATTTATGAATGAAAGTGAAAGTTCTGACACAAAACGAAGTTGTTACGCATCCTCACGATTTTTTAAGTGGGTATACTGAAATCCTTGGCCTTTTCTAGTGGTTTACGGCGTATACCTGCGTATCACGTAGACTACACCACTGGTTTACACCGTTTACGCATGTCACACTACGGCCTGTAGTTCGCTTCGTTTCATTCACTGTCAATGGTTCGCGCTTGGTAATGATGGCTGCGGCTTTACTCTAAAGATTATTTCATTTTTATATGTTGTTGAATATGGTTTATTAAAAAATAAACATGTGAGAGCGTGTTATAGGCTATATGTCATGTTTTAGTCAGATACGACGACTACTGCAACACGCATCGCCGCAGATGAGAAGCTGAGCATCAACGTGCTATCGCAAATCAAAGTGAAAGTAAGTCGCTGATGCTTAACACACAATCATCTTCATTAAATGTAAAGAAACGAAATGATCTTACCAGGGCTGTTTCCGCTTTCTCTTATTGCGGGCTTTGATTCAGTAATTTTAGCTGATGATCAATAAAATAATGTATCTCATAACTTGCTTTCGGTGACGTGCACTCCATTAAATCTGCATATAGCGGGAATTGAAGATCGGATTTATAGCAAAAAAAAACAAACACACATTTAGCCTATGTAACCAGGTGTAAATGGAATCGTTTTGATAAATCAGATTGCAATCCGATTTGAGAAAACGCATGAAGTGGCCTGGTGTAAACAGCCCCTAGACATCGGTGAAAAATGTTCTAAAAATAGCGATTTTGATGCTATCATTGTAGTGCCCCTAGCACTCCCATTCAAAAGGCATTTTGACCGAAAAAGAAAATATAGTCAATCTTAAAAGTGGCGTTTCCATTCTAATTATGCTTTTACACAAATGTTTGACTCGGGTAGATTAACAAAAATAGCCTAGGTTGCAATATGGCAAGAGTTTCCCTTTAAAGGCACAGTATGTAAGTTTTGCTGCTAGAGGTCACTTATTTGAAACAATAACAAAGGCATAGCTTGATAACGCAGTGAAAGAGCATGGAATCATGGGAGTTGTCATCTTCACCTCCACAACCGATAGAGAGCAATCCGACAGGACTCAAGCAGAAATCATGTTCATAGATGAGCTAATGTATTAAAGTTTTATTAACGTTACTGTGGTATATAGCAGGGTGGGGCCGAGAGCCGTGGGAGCGGAACAAGGCTGGTGGAGCGAATGTTAATGAGAGACACCTGCGCGACACACCGGTCTCAAGTCCCATGGAGGAGATCCAGAAGAATTTAAAAAGGAATTATGACAGTGAAGGGCGAGAGATCAGTCCTGGGACATTTTACGTTGCTATTTTTATTATGTTTATATGCCGCAGTTGGCCGCTGCCACTCCTTTCATTTTGTTGTGTATGTTTATTTTACAATTAAAGTTAACGTCTGCCTCCTTCTTCCCTGAACATTGTTAGAGTTACATACAGGTCGCTTTATTTGACATTAAAATTGTGGGGTTACGCAGCGCTGTTTTACTTTTGAGTAAAACTACATTTGAGTGTGTTGAAAGTTAAGTTATAACATTACTCTGTGAGTTCGCTCGGTGGCTGGTATGAGACACTTGTTGCACATTGCAATATGCTAAATCGATATTAGAATATCATATTAATAAAAGCTTCATGACTTATGTTGCTAAATGGCATGCAGTTAATTTTAAAATATATTGTGGTGGAGAAAATGTTTTACAATCTGTTGATTACAAATATAGCTCTTTAGATTAAGCCAGGCCTTATTTCTATTAGTGCATTTGAGTAGATTTTATAAATATGCCTTAGAAAAAAAAAACATTACTGATGTGCTTGAGACAAAACAATGGCACTAACATATTTTAAGATGTGTCAGTGCAAGTTGCTTTCAGTTAAGACAGTTCAAACAAGCATTTTAGCCTGGGACTATCTTAAGCCCTGTTTGTGAAACCGGGATATAATATATTAAAGCGTCTTTAGTGGTTTCTACTGATGTAAAACCGGAAATCGAGTGTAAGGTGGATATGACGTCATTAATGCAAGTGCAGAAGTCAACAAAATATAGGCTACAAAATTTCTATATTATGTGATATTATTGTTAATAATATGAAAGGATTGCTTCAAGCTCATTGAAAACGGTGTCCTAGTTGTTTCTGCAATTTCTACATAGTATTTAACTATCTGTTAGTTTATGTCTAGCAGGGGAAATCTCAAGTCAATATTCAGTTGTGGCTGCAATCCAAATCAGTTTATCAATCTCAAGGATAATGTCTGAACTTGTGAAACTATCATTAGTGTTAACTGTCTTCTTTATAACCGTTAACTAGACATGATTATATGATTAGCATGAACACACTGGGCCGGAATGCAGGTGTCTTTGTCTCTCAGTTCAGCTCGAGACCACCTGTCATTCAGTGATTGCCACACAAGTCAGCCCACAGTGGATTAAAGATAACACAGCTAACCACAATTTTGAAACCACATCAAGCGATCATAATTTGAACAATTATTTTTGACAGAAAATGCACATCACCTTTTTCTCCCACTGTGTTCATGGTGTTCACAGTTTGTCAATAGTTTCTTACACATTTCCAATAACAGTGTATTGTATGGGTAGAACAGTGCCCTGCATTGTTCCAAAATACACAGGCTTT
The DNA here is from genome assembly GCF_963993115.1 of Abramis brama. Lineage (NCBI taxonomy): Eukaryota > Metazoa > Chordata > Actinopteri > Cypriniformes > Leuciscidae > Abramis > Abramis brama. The sequence goes on along the minus strand of NC_139967.1, from coordinate 21,704,090 downwards.
TGAATAGAGGTCCATTGAGTATATATAGTAGTTCCCTATAGTTCCCTAGTCCCTATAATGGAATGAAGCTTCTCTTTTTCTTCCAAAGTAAATAAATCTGGAGTGCAAGAGAAAACCAGGACAATCCAGTTTACCCATTTATGCTTCAAGATGCCCCTAATTCTTCGCCTCAGATAGCATCAGATTCAGTTCACACATGCCTGTGGCCTCGGTTGCCCCCAGTGTCTCAGTGGTGGATCTTTTTGTGTGTGTTTGAGTATGCTGTCCTTGGCTCGCCCTTCTATCTCATATTTGTATGGTCATCACTTCACACCCGATAGCATTTGGGGTGGATTAGAGTTGAAGGAGCACCCAACCGCTGTACACACATTTGTTTGTCTATCATGATGGAGACTTTCCATTGACTTCTGTTGTTTTCATACTAAGCTAATTATATTTGTATCCCCTTAACCTTAAAAAATAACCCTCACACAAATGTATGTGCATGTTTAGAGTTTAATTAAAATATTATTTAGTATGTTTAATAAGCTGTTTTCCTCATGTGGACTGTACGATGTAGGTGATTTCAGGTTTTACTATTCTGCTGGGGTCCATGTAAGCAAAACCTTTCCAGTTTTCAAGTTGCACTATACAGGTGAGTGCACAGAGAGAGAGAATGGAGGAAGGAAGGGTAAGCCGAAGCAAATGAAATTGAGAAAAGAGATAGAAAGAGAAAGCGAGTGATAGAGAGTTCATCTTTGTGGTCAGATGGTATTGATTCTTAGGTTATACATGCATTATTCACAGGAAACTCTCCCATGTATGAGTGGAGATACTCGAGGAGCATTGGTTGAAAAATCCATTCGTCTTCCTCACTGTGGGATATCTGTGAAATGTGGAATTTTGTCTCTTTGTCATGGCCTTAGTTGAGATTGTTGAAAACCTCAAGGTGTGTCTATGACTATAAAACAACAATGATACTAAAGTAGTGAGATGGGTTACTGTACAGTAGTATTGAGTTTTTGAGTTTTTTATGTGTGTGCCACATATGCAAAAGATGGATATTGGAAAAATAGGGAGATGTGTTTTGTTGTCTGGAGATTTGACAGGCAGTTTAGAAAGGAGAAGGAATGTTGGCAGTTTTATTTGAAAGACCAAAATGCGTTTTAATACATGAAGTGTTACATTTTATACGATTGTGTATACTGGGCATTTAAAATTCTTCCTTTCAGTTCATGATTGTGCATTTGAATTGGATTGGAATGGCAGGAAATAATTAATAAAGAGTAATTAATTAAGAGTTAATAGTAAATTACATTTTATTTTGCAACAAACATATTACAAATAATTCATTAGGCTTTTCCATCTTAAAAAAAAAGTGTTTTTCTTTTGTGCTTTTGTTATTCAGTATTAGATCAGTATTTTATGTTTTTAAAAGAAGTTCTTATGTTCACCAAGGCTCCATGTATTTGTCTTGTGTGTCATATGACCTTCAGAAATCATTTTAATATTCAGATTCGGTTCTTAAGAAACATTTCTTTTTATTATCAATCTGCTTAATATTTTTTTGTGTAAACATTTTTTTTTTTAGCATACTTTGATGAATAGAAAGTTCTAATGAATATAATTTATTTGAAATAGAAATCTTTTTGATCAATTTATGTAACCTTGCTGAATAGTAGATCTAATTATATCACTATGGTCAAATCAGATAGATTTGTTTTTTCAAGTGGAATTTAATGTGAGCCTGTATGAAAATGAAATATAGGAAACCTCTGAAAAGCCAATCATGAGGCTGTTTTTGGTGATACAGTGACAAAGCACAGATCTAATTTCTGCAGTTCAGTTGTTGCTGTGTAATCATTTACTTTTAAAGCTGTAATACTTTTACAATGTGTACTTAATTTAGTGTTCGTAAACAAAAACCAACGATTTGGCCACCTGTTCCTGCCAGATAAACTTGCATGTTTGGTCAATAGATGATATTGTTCCTAGACAGTTCTTACAAAATGAATCCCTTCAATCTCGTCCTGTTTAAAAAAAAAAAGAACCTGCCACTGAAAAAATGCCTGATTATGGATAGTGATTTTTACCACTGGGTGAAAACAGCAAAAATATGAGCACCACAAACTCATAAAGTCTTGTTGTTCCTTTCTGTTTCACAATTTGTTTTCTCTCTCTCTATTTCTTTTCCTCTCTTACTGTTCGTATCTACTGAAACTAAGTTTTGGCTGTCAGAATGCTCTGTAGTCAGTATGGGTGGTCTGATCTCTTCAGGCTCTTCACCTGCTTGCTTTGTTTCAACGCTTCCTCTGTCTGTTTTTTTTCTTCCTCACCCAGGTGACCGGCGTAATTCAAGGCTTATGATGTGTCTTAAACCAGGGAAAGAAAGTGTGTAAAGCTTCTACGTCTAAATTAGCTTAACAAGTAGTCAGCTTATGCAGACTTGGAACACTCTTGCTCTCTGTCTCTCTCTTCATAAATGGCAGTATCCATGCATGTATCATGTGAAAGTTACTGGGTGTTTACTGTACATGGTTATGATAGGAGCAGAAAAATTGGATAACTGCACAGACAAGGTTAGTAAGTGATTTTATGACAATAGTCTCATGTTAACAGTTATAATGTCATGTGGCTACACTTTTGAAATTGTGTATTTTGACATTTATTCTGTTTCAGTGCCTTGCAGTAAACAATATTTAGTGTTTTGTTTTCACAAGGTTGACATTTTTGGGGTAATTTTGTTGAGTATAAAGTCACAACCCATTTTACATCCAAATTGTGATGTATTTCAGTGAGAAAAATACAGATATTCAATGAGGTAAAAATGAATTATTTGAGATTTTATTTGAGATTTTATCCATTGTGAATTGCTTTAATCATAGCATGTTTCTCTATAGGTGGCTGGATAGGAGGGATTGGAAAATAAGAAAGTCTAAAAATAAGTTTAAAAAAAAAATCACTTTGGAATAACATACACCATTGAGTTGTTTGGTTCAACACACTGAATCTGTAAGAGTAATTGGAAAATCTGTGGAGCTTCTGAAAGCGGCATTACAGAGAGCACTGACAGGCCTTCCTAATATCTCAGTGATCTGATTTTGTTACCATATAGTGAAAAGCTAATGTAATATTGTTATTGCCTGGGACATAAAAAAGGAAATCTGATGAGATGGTTATGAAAGTGTATATGTGACCTTATGTGTTGGCAAGATAAGAGGAGCTATATTACTAAAAGGGCATTATTAGAGCAAATGGATGATTCTCATGCCACGCACACGCACATGCGCGCACACACACACACACACACACACACACACACACACACACACACACACACACACACACACACACACACACACAGGTTTGTTTGAGTATAGGGAGAACATCTCATAGATTTCCATCTCATGAACCTAACCCTCACAGAATCCTGTGCACAACATTAGATTAAAAATACAACCTTGATTTGACTTCGGTTATCATGATATTTCACTATATTAGTGATACATCTGGCCTTCACAAGTTTAGCCAAACCAGTACACACACATACCAAATGCCAAAGAAAAACATCACTTTATTTAGTTTTATGTTTGTTTGTTTGATGCAGACATTCTGTGAGTGTGTGCCCAACTCCTCTCAGCTCAAACATCGCTGGTCAGACTCAAACACAGTCAGACAAACACCGCCCAAGGTAAGGGCTTCAATCTCTCACACCATTATAGATTATTAGTTCCTGGAACTACTAGAGCATATAAAGTGGGGTCTAAACGAGTCTACATTGCAAATCTGAATTTAAAAATTAGTTGGACATAAAAAAATCTTTTTAGACAAAGAAACATTATGACACTAATAACTAATAATATAGTTTGCAATGCAAACTAAAACAATGGTTTTTGACTTTTTGACCCCACTGTATCTTGTATACATCATTAAAGTGATGCATAGGCTTGTTCTTCACAATTCAGCATCTCTTTCTCCTCAAAGGAATTTCCACTCTCTGGAATTCTATTCCCCAACACATTCGCGACCTTCAATCATTACATGATTTCAAAACCCACCTTAAAACATATCTTTTTGCTTCTTGTGTCTCTGATCCCTGATTTTTTGAGGACTTTATTATCTTTTCAGTTGAATTATGTTACCTATTCAGTTTATCTGTATTGTTTACTGTTGTTGACTGTATTGTCTACTGCCATGATTATTTGTATCATATTGTAAAGCGAACTTGAGTTTGTAGATAGCTGCTATATAAAATATATTATTATATTATTATTATTATTATTATTATTATTATTATTATTATTAAAGGGAAATTGTAATTGTCAGGTGTATGCTTTGGTTCTGTTCAGTTAGTAATCCCTCTTCGCCATGCGCTTACAGCAATGAATATAAAATGGAGGATTGAATCTTGCCTTCGGAAAATTGATGGGCTTAAGGAAAGGATTTTACTATATTACACCTAGCGTTTCATATGTAAACCTTTCATGTCTGTCTTTTAAAATTGCATATTTGTGATTGTACTGATAAGCAGTCAGTCAATATAAGACTCGCACACACACATTTGGCTTATACTCTGCATTTCATTATTCTTCCCTGTGTGTCAGCCCTCTTATATGGATTCATTTATGATCTCATATCTACTGAAGTGTCGTTGCATTCTGAATATTTTATGCAAAACACTTTTTTTTTTTTTGCAGAAACACCCTTCATCTGTCTGGGCGTTAAAATTAAAATTTAAGTGAATGCACCAATGTGTGGGACAAAACAGACAGTGTTGTTGGTGTTTGTGTTTAGAATAACACGTGTATGTGTCTATGTGTGAGAGAGTTTTGGAAAAGGGACAAAGAGAGAGAGAGACTCCGAGAGATAGTTTTTGCAATTTTCACTCAATAAAATACTACACACAAAAATAGCTATCAATCTACTGAGGCTCAGCTGGAAAGAATCAGGAATAGAACATGGAAAAGAAAACAGTCACAATGATGGTTGATCTGCAGGGAAAATGGCTCATACTGTATAGTCCAACCATCAATACTGCTTTCAATCTTGTGAGAGTTTGCCGTATAAATCTGTTTTTAGCAGTTTTTCATCTAGATGAAACAGCTGTTCAAAAGGAAAGTGTCCAGGGGACACTGGATTGAGTTCAATTGGATTACATGTAGAATTTAAGCGCATCAGTCATACCTGTTAAATAAAATAACGTTTGTCCTTTAGTATGAACAGTTGGCTTGAATAAATATGAAACATTAGACATCAATGAATTATGCTGGACCTGGAAAACTACATTAAATAATGCCCAATGTGTTATGTTGTCTTGTCATTCATGCTGATATTTTAATTAGCTGGGAAGTAAATTTAAATATGTTTAAATCATAATTTAAATGTGTATGTGTGTGTGCAGGTTTGGCTATACTTGTGTGGGCTAAATGTCCTCACTTGTATAGTGAAATATTAGGACAACTGACTAGTTAAGTCATTTTACTTTACCTCACTAGTTAAAAAGGCGTGTAAATCAGCCAAAACATGTTTTTATTTAAGTTTACTGTTTTGTGCATGTTTCTGTGATGGGTGGGTTTAGGGGTAGGGGTAGGGTAAGGCCATGGCCATATAAAATATCTAACCTGATAGAAATAATTAACCTGAAATATTATGCTATCTCCTCACTCATATAGTGAAGCAAACGTGTGTGTGTGTGTGTGCGTGTGCGTGTGTCTCTGTGTGTGTGACAGAATACCAAAACCATAAACCAGACTCAATAGTAATTCTTTGAAGGATAAGCCATGGTATAACAAAATGTATTCAACAAGTACAGTGTGGTTTGATCCTATTTAATTCATACCAGGAGCTTATCACATCTAGTGCCTCAACATGTTCCACTAGCCTTCAGAGATGGAGGAGAGAGGATCTCTGGTCTCTGAGTAAACTGTTCACTGAAGTGCTTCCCCGAAATCTTTTTTATATTCCCAGAGTTGATCGTAAAAGCCAACTCGTAAAGCAAGCCATTAACCACCCATCAGCATGGGCCAATGCCAACATGGCTGTTTTGCATATTTTATCAGAACATATGTGTATGCATCTTTTTCAGGGAATAACATATTTTACACAGAGAACACACCAACACTGCCAGTGCATCATTGCACACACATGTCCAGACTACACATACATTTGTTTGGATGGTAAAATCAAAGTGGTTTAATTTTTTCCTATTACATTGTGTCTACGTCTTTGTGGTTTTAAGATTCTGATTTGTAAAATGCATGTCTCAGATGAAGAACACATGATTACCGATTGGTATTCATTCAAATAATAATACATCCTTACATGTATACTACAAGCCCTTTTCTCAGCACTTTACAAAAATTGTTCACTATAATATGATTCCTATGAATAGTTGAAAAGGGAAGAGAGGTTTGTTTGTGTGTTTGCAAGAAAAGAGGAACTATATCACTAAGAAACAAGTATTATTAGAGCAAACAGATGATTCTCAGGGTGGGGAGGGAGAGGAACACCTTCATCTCTCCTTCTTTGTCTTTCCTGCAGTTGTGTCAGACTGCAGTATTATCCCCTACAGGCTTTAAAAAGCACTTTCTGTTCTGCCAAAATGATAATGATGATTATAATGTTATTACGCTTTAACTCTTTGTTTCTCTGTCTTTTTTTCTGTCTTTGTCTGTCTGCAGAGGATGAGTTGTAGCTATCTGCTATGCACCATCCTGCTCTTCGTGGCCGTTCTGCTCGCAGTTACAGTGACTGGAACCATTCTTCTTATGAACCACTACCAGGCTCCCCCCATGTCGGATGGTCCGCCCCATATTAGCACCAATCAGGACGAAGCCAATGCGTTGGTGACAGTCGAGAGAGGTGATGGATCACGCATTAATATCTTCATCGACCCCAACTGCCCTGATTATAACAGTAACTTCTTGCGGCTGGAAGGCGTGCAGACATCTTTGTTGCACTCGCTCACCGACCATGATACGGATCTTAAGTCCGTCAAAGGTCAGGATCGAGCGCTATTGGTCAACTTGGCAGAGGAAGTTGCTAAGCTGTCAGCCCATGCGGGCCAGCTGAAGATGGACTATGAGTCTCTTAGACGAGGACAAGGCAACCTGGGACAGGACCTGAACACACTGCAAACTGAACAGAGCAGACTTATACAGGTACTGGCGTGCTGATACACACATATGCAAATATAACAGAAAGTTACACGCATGTGGGTAGTTGACATAGTGGGCCCTATTTTAACGATCTAAGCGCATGGTCTAAAGCACACGATGCAAGTGCACTTAGGTCGTATCCGAATCCACTTTTGCTAGTTTAACGACGGAAAAAATGGTTGGCACCAGGACCACTTTGAGAATTAAATTTATTGACAATCTTTGGATGTGGCGAGAGGCTTAGGCTCTAAGGTGCTCGAGCTGCCATACTAGACAGCTTGAGATACATCCTTGAGACACAAATCCCCCCCCCAAGCCTTTTAAAAACCAAATGTTACTTAGCATATGTTTACAGAAGGACATACAATGATTACGTACATATAGTTTCTATACGCTTGAATTCCATTCGATCACTCAAGCTCTATTTGCGCTTGCGCAGTGGCAGATTTGCTATTTACATGGCGGAATTTGCAAGCAGATAAACTGAACGCTTCTCTAGCGAGGAAACGGATCTGCTCGTGCGCAAGGTTAAAGCCTGCAAGCAGACCATCTACGGGACAAAGTGTATGCGCGTTGTGGACCCGCCTATAGGCGCATATTACTAATGCGTCCTTTAAAAAAAAAATTAATAATATTGAGCCATTGAATATACTATATTGGCGCAGTCTATTTCAGTTGCCTCGAAATAGCAACGCGTCAACAATGCGCCTGATCACACCTCGTTTTCAGACCAGCACACCCATGGCCGCACAAATGGGCGCAAATGAATTTGCTATTTAATAAACAACGTGGCGCAGGACGTGAAAATGATAACTAAAACATCGGGCTGAAACTAGCAAAAAACAGTTTTGTGCAAAAAAAAACTAAAAAAACAGCGCGTGCCTGGCGCTGCATTGCACCGGGTGTATGATAGGGCCCAGTGTGTCCATGGGGCACGTCATGATTGTATATCTTTGTTTTCACCATTTTAATCACTTTTGTGTCTTCACTGGTTTATTTAAAATGTTCCTTCAGTGTGAAAATGTAATTAGGTCAACAAATCAATAAATATGTGAAAAGTAGTTTTAGATATAGCATAGCTCTTTACAAATGTGACTACCCATTTACCCATTGAAATTATGAAATGACTGAAATCACGGTTACAATACAGTCTCCACATGAGCAGAACTGGACTGAGAAGCAGGTGTGCCTTCAGCTCAGCAGTAGATTTTGTCAAACCATTGAACTTCTGGGGATCCATAATAAATGACATTTCAGGGAGAATAATGCTGCGTTAACACTTGGTATGTTTCCCGGAGTCTAAGCCTCCGTTCAATTGCCACCCCGCTGGTTTGTTCTCACACTTTATGCTGTTTCAAACCGTGGCTCATTTGCAAAATGCTTTTCTCATCAATGTGAGACCCATTGGAAGCTGTTTATCACCATCACCAGCCAGTTTGAACTCTGAAAGTTAGTAATGGAGATAAATGTTCACTGGAATTGTCCTTGAGTATCAGAAACTGAACATTAAGTCTACCCATCCATCAGTTTATCTCGTATGTCATCTTTACAGTACATAAGCTGCATATGAAGAGTAATGTATGATTGAACAGTGCATTTACATTTAATGCTGTACAGCAGTGACATGTACAACAGAAATAATGTTTTGACATTAGTATTTCAAATATGAAATTATGAATATTGAGCCATCAGAGAGACATTTGAAATTCTCTGTATGAAGATTATTTGTTTGGTTGGTTTGTTTATCATTATTGATTTTAATTTATGTAGCCTATGTTTTTTTTATATGTACACTACAGTTCAAATTGATGGGGTCTGTAAGATTGTTTTAACCCTCATGTTCTCCTCATTTCCCCTTTTTACCGACATGGTCTTTGGTGAAAGTTCGGACCCCAAACATTTAAAGAGCAATTGTATAAATGAAGAGTTCAGATGAAATTTTGAAATTTTCTTCTATAATGATCATTTTTATCAAGCTCGTATATTTAAGTTCAGTAATTTCACGTAAATGGCAATGAAAATTACGTGTGAATTGTCATTTAAGTGAAATTACTGAACTTAAATATACAAGCTTGATAAAAATGATCATTCTAGAGGAAAATTTCAGATGGCACTTAAGAGGCTTTTGCATCTGAACTCTTCAAATATATATTTTTAACTTATCAAATATACATTTATGGTGTGTTTTGGGGGATATGTGGTACTTTGTGTACATATTTGCAATTAGCTTGCATAAAAAATATTACATTTTTCAGAAAAAAAAAATACTTTAATGGCTTTAATTTACTTTAATCTAAGGCATCTTTACACAGCCGAGTTAAGGCTGATCTAAAGCGACTCCGTGTCTGCTCAAAATTCTGTGTAAACACACAATGGCGCATAAAAGCAGACTTAAAATATGCTGGGTCTGACCCTCCTCAGCCCCTAGTATCAAAGGCAACTCTTATACTGTTTCGGTTCAGTGTAAATGAACGCGATCTTGTGCCGCCCTAAACTGTCATTGTCATGACAACCTAAAGCATGCCTGTCCGCTCAAACGGTGCGAGAATCAAGAAGCGGGAGACGAAACATATAGGCCTAGCTCAATATATACGGTGGGCCGAGGGGAAATTTCGTGTTTTCGTGTTTTCAGACGATCTGTGGTGATGGATAACCCAGTTTTTTATATGTAACCACCCCGCTTTTCAACAAAGCAAATAAAAATAATAATAAAAAAATAATATTGTTTTAGCCAAATAAAAAAAAAAAAATTCTGCCTACAAGGGACAATGAAGTAAAAGAGTTCTGTACTCACATCGTGAAGCAAACCATCAAAATAACAGAGTCGTTGACGTGTGTGATCAATGGCTTTCGCCGTTTGTAATCTTCCTTTGAAGAGACTGGCAGATCAATGCGCTGCTACATTTCTCTCAGATACGGTAAATGCTTATTTGGCGTCACTGTGATTTGTGCATTGATATATTATATTTCAAAAATCATCTCCTTGAGGACGATATTTCACCCACACACAACAGTGACATCTGCTGTCCTGCCTGAAATGCTAACGCTAGCATAATTGTTCATGCTTTCTGGCTCTTTGAAAAAAAACCTTTTGACCTCTTTTAATCCTGCTGTGATCTAAGTTACCCGGTGTAATAATTCATAATTTCTTTGTAGCATTTGTTCTATTTGGAACAGTTTTATTAAGAAATAGAAAATAACTATCAGTACCACAGAATTCTGACAAACATCAAAGTGTGAGATATACCACGCAGAGGAAACTATTTTAAAATTCCATATTTTTATTTATCTTGAGTTTTATTTCATTGTTTAATATTTAATTTTATACACTTTGTTAAAACTGTAGTTTTAAAATAGTAATGTTCAAAGCATTGTTTCCCACGATTTTTCAGCCAAAACGATTGGCAAGGGAACAAATTATAGATTCACGAGACCAAATATCGACCGTTAGATATACACAAGACGAATTATATCTCGTGTTTAACCACTACAGAGACGTCAGAGTCGGCGGCAAATGTCAGAACGACTAGCCGAGGAAAGGCTGCTCCAGGGGGGGTACATGAGCGCCGAGGTGATCGCCTGTATCAAATTTTCATAAATCTTTATAAATAAACCACAGATTTGAGCTTTAAACAACTACGTTCTCGCCTGAAAAACTCTTAAAACTACATTTCATGACACAGTGGGCCCTATCTTGCACCCAGCGCAATTGACTTTGTGCACCGACGCATGTATCATTCCTATTTTGCACCCACTCAAAGCGGACTTTTCCCTCCAGAGACGCACGTCGGTTAACTAAGAAATACACTTGCACTCCCGGGGGCGGTTCAGCGCAAAGAGGAGGCGTGTTCCGGCGCAAACGTTCCCTCATGCTATTTTGCAGATTTAGAAAACAATTCCGCCATTGACCGAAAAAATCTAGTTTAAAGTCAGTGACGAGTTGCGCATGTTATTCATATGCTATTTTAAGGGCGCATGCTTGGCCATAACCAATGTAGCGTGTGCACAACGCGCATACACTTTGATTCTCTCATCTACACAGAAGCAGCAGTTTTCATTTTTGCAAATCATACATTATTACTTTAAATACTTTAATTTTAAATACATTAGGCCATTCTTGACAGTCGGTGCTGCAAGGTTGTATTTACATTCAGTGATTTTTTTTTCACATATCCGGTATTGTTTCAATAGTTGTTCATTCACAGGTGACACAATTCTAAAGTTAATAGGAACACTGTATAAGAAGGCAATAAAAGTATTTGATTAAAAAAAAAAAACCTCTTATTTCATTACTGTAAAATTCTAAAAGACACACAATTTATTGAGTTTTGAAAAGTTAAAAAATTTCAATTATGCCTGTTTTATTTATAAGGTCTGGCATGGACCACCTCCAGTAAATTAGTTTATAAAACAGAGGACAGATTGTGGTATTGGTATCAGGTCTGTCATTAGAGGGGATTGTGAAGTGCCATATAGGCGAACATCTTTTGGTCAGAAAGTATTATCTGTAATAGGGAGCAAATATTGGAATAGTTTACCACAGTCAATAAGACAATGTTCTACTTATCACACTTTTAAAGATCATCTAAAGAAGTGGCTTATGACGAATCAGGTGTGTAAACATTTTTCTTAGTAATTTAAATGTGTTTTTTTTTTAGTGTTGTTTTGTGTGTATAGCTGAGTATTTGTTCTTGTGTGTACCTGTCTAGGGACTGTGGACGTAAATTACCAATGTTGCTATAATCCGGCTTGTTTACATTGTGTATTTTGTACAAATGTTCATTAACATGCTTTGTCCCTATCAAAAAATAAATAAATAAATAAATAAATAAACATGGCAGAATTTGCAAGCCGAAAGACTGAACGCTTCTCCAGAGAGGAAAATGTTAAAGTGCGCAAGCAGACCATCTACGGGACAAGCCGGATTCCACCATATCTTTACGTACACAATATGAATCTTTTACATTGTAATCCTTTTTTAATATTTTTAATATATTGTTTGTGTGCTGCTGCGCGTCACTGTAATAAGCAGAGTGTAAGCGTGTTGTGGACCCACCTATTGACACACATTACTAATGCGCCCTTTAAATAAAAATAAAAAAAACTGCAATTACAGTTGCAAATCGTTTTCAGACCATGGGCGCACAAATAGGCGCAAATACATTTGCTATTTAAACAACGTGGCACAGGACGTAAAAAAGATAACTGCGTCGGGCTGAAACTAGCAAAAAACACGTGCGTCGCGCCTGGCACTGCATTGTGCCGGGTGTATAATAGGGCCCTTAGCATTAAAATAACGGCATATTCATTTCATTAAAAAAAATCTTGCTGACCCTAAACTTTTGAATTGCTAAGTCTCACATACAGGATTTATGATGAATATTTAATTTATATTAGCAGTCTAATGCTATATAATTATTTACATAAAAATATGAAATGATTAAATATATACTCCATTATGACAGTGCAAAGTTTAAGGCTGCTCTAATGCTGCATTTCATTTACACAGAGGCAAAGCAACATTTAATAGTCACATATTGTATTTTAGGCTTTTATGCGGCATTGTGTCTTCAAACAGAATTTTGAGCAGTATTTACTCGGCTGTGTAAGACACCTTTATATGGTTTCAAGGTCCACCATGTCAGAATGCCACTGATTGTTTATTTTCAATATATTGTAATTTCCTTGTCCTGCAGGTTAAGATTTTTTGCTGCACCAGGGCATTTTATAAGTGTGTTGACTTTCACTATGGCATCCTGTAAGATATTGTACTCTGAATGCATTATGCTAGTGTTATAGTCACATACATTGTGTTATTGCCAGCTGAGGACAGAGAAAGCTGATATGAGGACATTGATACTAGATGGCAATTGCTGAATTCTATAGACTTCAGTTTCAGGGCTGAGGAACAGCAGATGCTGCATGTTTTCCTGTGTTAAGTGAATTACCACAGAGTTAAAGCCTGACTTTTATCTGAATTACGAAGACTTAAGGTTTAGGATTAACACCATCTCTCTCTAACCACGAGTTACTGACAAGCTCCTACACACCAAATCTGTCACACACACACACACACACACACTCAAACACAGCGGGCAGGAGTGAAAGAGAGTTGTTTATCACTACCAAACACCTGTACGACAGAGAAAAGCGTTAGCAAAATCCCCCCTGAATAGAAAATAATCCTCCGTTTTCTGATGACTTTTAGACAGCAATGGTGACCTGTGTTTGTGTGTGTATGAGTGTGTGTGTGTGTTTGTGAATGTGAGGGGTCTTTCTGTTTTTATACTCATACTTTTTTGGTTGAGCTTTGATACAGTTTGAATGAATAGTTGGATTTGTGGAATCTGGAAAGGAGCACAGAAAGCTACACTCAGCACAGACTGAGTGCAACTGAAGAGTGATGAAAAAGAGGCAGGGGTGGGTTTGCGGTTACCTTAGAAACAGTGTAAAAATGTGTCATCTCCAAATTATCAAACCTTATTAATTAAGGGCACTTATACCTGTAATTATCTCCCTTCACATGAAAAGTGAAGCACAGACAGTTCCCTTGTCACAGATTAGACCCAGTTCTGTATTAAATTGTAATGCCAGTTTAATTGTTAATTTGTGGAAAAACCAGCTCTGATAGTGCACTGAGGTAGGATTTTAGGTTACACATGATAGCATTTTAGCACTTATGCTCCATAAAGCAGCAGGATATACGCACACGAACAGTATAGGCCTCCCCCTCCCCCCTCAAACCTCCGGGAGTAAATAGCATCACCTATAAAAGTACTGGTGAGGAATGAAAGCGTTGAGCTCTGTGTGAAGTTGTTTCAGCTCTAGTGGCATTTTAGCTTCAGCGACTATTGCGTTTACACCCTGAAATTAAAGGAAGTAATTCTGCACTGTCAATCATCTCAGTATTACAATTTGCTGATATAACCACGGAAGAGCCCTGAAGCTAAAGGTTACTTCCTATGGGCATTACACTGTCAGTGTGCTAGCATGTGTGTGTTTGCGTCACGTGTAAGTGTTTTAGGTGTCAAACCAACCATGATCTGTAGGGTTCAGTGTGCTAATAGTCAAGGGTCCCAGAGAACATCATTCGGTTTGGTACAGTGCATTAGTAATGTTCCTGTCTGTTTCCCTCTCCCATAAGAGGAATTGGACTCACTGAATTCAAAAGGCACAAAGACAGAAGCATGTGTTTGGTTATCTTTTGAATTCATTAAGGGGGGTAAATCACCCTAATAGAGTGTGCTTTTTGGAATTTCTTTTTTCAGTAAAATCATTATTCAAAATAAGTATTTGATATTCCATGTTTTCCTCGTAACTCTTACATGTGAGCATCAGCATTGTTATTTACATACATTACAATTCAAAAGTTTGTCATCAGTGCTTTTTTTAAAGAAATGACTACTGTTTAGAAGGGAAGCATTAAATTGGTCGAAAGTGGCATCAAAGACATTTATAATGTTACAAGAGATTAGTATTTCAAATAAATGCTGTTCTTTTTATCTTATTCCTGACAAAAATATAAGCAGCACTATAAGCAGCACAACTGTTGTCATAATTGATAATAATAAACATGTTTCTTGAGCAGTAAATAATCATATTGCAATGATTTCTGAAGAATCATGTGACACTGAAGACTGGAGTAATGATGTTGAAAATTCAGTTGTCATCACAGGTATAAATTACATTTTAAAATATATTAAAATACTGAAAATACTTTGATCAAATAAATGCAGCATGGTGAGCATTGTTTATTATTTATTATCTTGGTGAGACTTATTTCATAAACATTAAAAAATCTTAACCAAAATGTTGCATACTAGCGTATTGGTTGGTAATAGTTTCCACATATTTTTTAATCACCATGGTATTTTTTATTTTTTTTATTTTTTATAATACAATTGAATTTATTGATGCTCCATGGTTTACTCAAAATTTAGGTTTGTGACTGTGAATTTTATATTTTGTTTTGAAAAAAATATATATATATGTTTTAACTACAGGATTTTTTCTTTTTTTTTAATCCACATAAGTCTCTCATATATTTGCAATAATTTAAACATACCTTATAGGATGTGTCTGATGATTCAAAGACCATGTTGAGTCCATACTTTTGACTATACTGTTCTCATTCTTTCAAAACTTTGCCTAAAATCCATGTACAGAGAGGATAAAACTTGTGAGATTAGTAAAGTCCTAATTTATATTCATAGCTCATCAGTTATAGCAGGTATAGACCGTGTCCGTCCTGCTCAATGTGTAGGTGTCCTTTAAAGAACACTGTATAGGACACATTGTTGAGCTGCAGACAAGTACAGGACACTCATTTATTATGTTGAATGTGCCTCACAAACAATGACACAACCACACACTCATGCTCACAGGAACACAGGGTTTTCCATCTAAAATGGGTCAGATCTCATAAGTTTATGGGGAAAAGGCACACAATGGTCTTATTTATAGGTAGACAAGATATAGCAGGTTCAACTTACTGCCTCAAGCAGAAAATCACACTGTAAATCTGGCACAAAGACCTTTACAGCTCTATTGCATGTCAAGTATTTGAGCTAAAATGACAGTTGGCCTTATGGAACCTGTCTCCCAGACAGATTTTGCCTTCTCATGCGGCCTACAAGGGATTTTCAATTTCACTGGACAATAAGCTGTTCGCTTCAATGGTTCAAAGCTTTCTGTATGTCCAGAAAATAAACCTATAGTGTTCTCTTATAAGTTAAAGCCATCAAACAGATCTAGACTTGGCACAAGAATTGTTTTCTGTTGTGCTGCAGAGCTATAATTGAACATTTTGCTGTCCAAGGCACCAAAATGAATATCAAGAGACTGCATGTTATCCACAATGGCTGATATATTTTTGGGAAATGGAATCTTACATCAACTTATTTTGAGATACTAAACTCGAAATATCATGGGGTCCGAATTGTGCTGTGATGTGAGCACTGTCATTACAGAGCTGTGTGACTTTCTTTCTTCCGTGGATCACAAAAAGAAAAGTAGGGTCCAGTGAAAAGTATTTGTCCATAATGTCTTCTTTTGCGTTTGGTAGAAGGAAAAATCATAAAGGTTTGAATCATGAGGGAGAGTAAATTATGACAGATTTTTATTTCCTTTTAAATATTCAAGTATATAATAGTAAGCTGCTGATCAACCGTATCGATCTGATTCTCTGCTCGCGTCTGTTCCTTGCAGTTTATTCTGGACAGTTTCCTTGCCAGTTCATGCTTTCTGTGTAATAGTTTTTGTTTGTGTTGCAGCTGCTGTCCGAGAGCCAGATTAACATGGTGAAGGTTGTCAACTCTGTGAGCGATGCTCTGAATGCCATGCAGAAGGAAACAGGAGGTCTGAAGGCCAGGGTGAAGGCTGACCTGCAGAGGGCACCAGTCAGAGGAGTTCGCCTTAAAGGCTGTGCTAATGGTAGGGGATCTAGTTTGCCTGCCCATCTTCTTTGTTTAACATTTGTTCAACATTTGGGGTTTTACCTAAGTGTCCATTGTCTATTTGCTCCACTTTACACTACCAAACACCAAATTTATTTGATCAAAAATACAGTTAAAACGGTTAATACGGTTTCACTTTATTTTGGAGGACCCTTTAACACATTCTGTTGACTATAAGTAACGTTGCACCTACGTTTGCTGCTCAAGAAACATTCCTTATAATTATTATTATTAATGTTGAAAACGGTTGTGCTGCTTAACATTTTGGTGGAAACCGTTATACATTTTGTTCAAAGTTATTTGATAAACAGAAAGTTCAAAGAACAGCATTTATTTGAAGAAAACATTTCTAGCTTTACTGTCACTTTTGATAAAAATGTGATGACCCCAAACTTTTGAACAGTAGTGAATGTTTCATTGTTCATTCACATGTATCCAAGAGTCCATCCATCCCTCTATTCACCCTGCAGGGAGTCGAGATTTGGCTGGTTGATATCATTCTCTTTTGAAAACCATTAAAAATAATTTTGTTTGATTGCTACATATGTATTGCTAATACCTCATTATATAATGACAGATTCTTTTCTGGAGGCCCTTAAAAGCATGAAATTGACTTTTTAGAGTTTAGTATGTCATTAGTGAAGGGAATTAGTAGAGTCCAGAATAGCATAGTATCATTCTGCTCTTACTATTTCCTTTGGCTCCAAAGTGATTTGTCACATGGCATTTTTGCTCAGGTGATTGATTTTAAAAGTTATGTGGTCCCATGAACAAATATTTAGATTCAAATCATGTACTCTGACTACACCAGCTCAGAATCACAAGCACTTTGGTCCCCGAACAGAGCGCCTCCTCCCACTGTTGACTCATTGATTCTCAATCCAAAGAACATCAGACAATTTCACGGAAAACTGTGTTTAAAAAGCGCACATAACTATTGTCTTCTTTTTGTGCCCCGTTGATCTGAATTCTCATTAGACGAGTTTCTGGAAGCTGAAAGAAAAGTGGCTGTGCTTAAATTGTGCTCTCGGGAGGCCTAATGTGTCTAAAAGCATTTTACCACTTTACTTTTAAGGTCCTGATGTGTCTGCTGGAGCCACAGGTGTGGCTTGTAATGAACCTGGTATGGAGCAGACACTTGAATGCAAGTGTGTGCCAGTGAAGGGGAGTGTGTTTTCTATAATCAGGGAAAAGGATCGCTCTTTTGGGAACAGAGACCAGTAAATTGAGAAGCACCAGCTGCCTTGGAAAGATGGGCACAAAATCATGTTGGCTAACCTATAGTAATATTCCTTTGGTCATTAAATTAGTCTTGGCCTATTTCAGCTATTTGCTATCCTGTAACCATCCAGGGATCTAGTCTTTGTGGTTTTTGTGTTTGATGCTCTCTCTCTCTCTCTCTCTCTCTCTCTCTCTCTCTCTCTCTCTCTGTCTTTTTCAAGGCTCTCGTCCACGGGACTGTAGTGATATATATGCTAGCGGTCAGAGGGAAGATGGCATCTACTCTGTTTTTCCCACTCATTACCCTGCCGGCTTTCAGGTCTACTGTGATATGAGCACGGATGGAGGTGGATGGACGGTGAGTCACATTAAGACATTTGCATATTTGTTCTTTTGAGTTTGTTTTAATATGCACCGCCTGAAGAGTAATTAAATTGTATTATTGGTGGTATCACACCAAAGTGAGGCTTTTATTGAAATCTTAATGTGAATGAAATGGGGAAAAAATAGAGGTGTGGTTCTGGAAACAACTTATTATTCACTTTATATGTGGATTTACACACATGGGGAACAACAGCCACCACAAAAGAGAGATGTGTGGAATGTCATGTGGACTGACAACTGATTTGAATTTTGTTTGTGGAGATGCACTGATTGCAATTTTCTTGGCCAATTCGGATTTCCGATTTTTTTGTAAGTGTGATCTGCCAATACCAGTTTTTGCTGATTCCGATTTTCTTTCTAAGAACTATAATTGACAGCAAACAAAAATCTACTTTTCTTCAAAATATTAGTAATCAAAATAAGACCAAATACACAAATTGCAAACAACAAATTGCAAAATTGAATAAACACGGCTTTACGTTTTTCAGGTGGGTCTAACAGTAGGCTAGTATTCAGGTAAGAAATACTATAGAAATCAATTGTAAAATAACACTGGATAGTTTTCAGTGTAAAAATTAAATACAGATTAATGCTTACAATTAAAGTTACAAAATGTATTCAGTCAAGAGCAGAGAGTGATTTTCTTTGTCTTTTGTTCCCTGATTAACATGACAGACAGCAGCAGGAATATAAGACTGCTGTCACTTTAAGAGTTTATGCATGGATCCAATATACTGTTACACAACGTTATCTTTCTCAACTATTTACGATCCAAAACTGACTGTGGTTAAAGGGTTAGTTCACCCAAAAATGAAAATTCTGTCAGTAATTACTCACCCTCATGTTGTTCCAACCCCGTAACACCTTTGTTCATCTTCGGAACACAAATTAAGATATTTTTGATTAAATCTGAGAGCTGATCACTCCTCCATAGGCTTCTAAGTGATTGAAGCTTGCTGGCCCAGAAAAGTTATTAAAGAGATCGTTAATATAGTCCAAGTGACTACAGTGGCTCAATCTTAAGTTTATCAAGCGACGAGAATACTTTTGTGCGCAAAAAAAATAAAAAAAATAACGACTTTATTCCACTATTCATTTCCTTCTCTCGCCAAGGCAGGCATTTTGACATAATTTTGACATTACATTCACAACTGTAAAGGGTACATTTTTATTTGTGTGCTCTCACAATATAAACAAAACTTTGTACTTTTGTAAAGTAAAGAAAACAAACAGGATGCTGCTTTCTGCCATCCCGGTTTTCTTTTGAAGAAGAAGTGGAGCACATCACAAATATTAATCGAAACTCAGCGGTTACAGGCTACAAGCAAGATCTTGCGTGAACACTTGGTACATAGATCGTCTCTTCTTCCTCTTCTGCTTTTTCCTTTTGTGGCTGTTACCAGCATTGCATTACCACGCACGCCCCCTTCTGGATTGGAGTAATCACCTGTGACTGACTGTATTTGTCGTCTGACTGTATGGACTGAACCGTGACGGTTCGGGACGAATACATGTACAGTTACACCCCTATTATATATAATTGCACTCTTATTCCAACACAAACTTAAAGAGATAGTTCGCCCAAAAACGAAAATTATGTCATCATTTACTCACCTTCAAGTATTTGCAAACCTGTATGACTTTCAATGGAGTCTTTTTGGACCCCAGTGTTTTTGTAAATATCTTCAAGGTATTTAAATTATTTTTTATATTTGATTGAACTTTCAATTTAAAGGACTGCAAAAGAAAGAAAGTCTTCCAGGTTTGAAATGACATGACGGTGAGTAAACAATGACAAGATTTTATTTTTTAGCTGTAGATGCAGATTTCAGAAACCCAAAAAAAAAAAAAAAGAAGATCATTATTTAACCCATCACATTTCAAGCTGCCTGCTGTTCTTTTCTCTCAATTTTAAATCAAATTGTAAAACCCAGATTGAAGTAGGCTAAAAGCAAAGAAAGAAAAGTCAAATACTTTTGATATCTTATGCATCTAATCTCTCTAAACAACCATGTACTGGGGCATTAATCCTCCGTCTGGTTCATTAATAGCATGTAGTAGATATACTGCTAACTTTATTGAGGCTCTTAACAGAATGACGCTCAAAGTCACTGTCATATTTGACCGCTTAAAAACATGAAACGTATTGTGAAAGCACTTAGTGAGATTGATATGATGATGACAATATGATTGTGATGATGATGGTGGCCAGTTATTCTGATTACTCTGGGTTTTGAGATTGTGTATCCGCTGGGTCTCCCTGCGTAGGATTGAATCCTGCTCACAACGGAGGCTGTTCTTCCTGAACTTTCCCTCAGGGATCAATAACATCTCCATGCACATCTATATATCTGTATACAGTAGCACATTCAAAGTCATCTGTCTATATGTAAATATGCATGGCTCACTGAACTGCAAAATCTATCACATTACTATACATGTTTCTTGAAAATTTGAGGGAAAGAAAGTTTCTTCAGATCTTCAGTAGCACAGATGGTTTTTCCTTGCCACATCACTGATGGATCAGTGCATAAATGTTAATAATGTACAAAACATGGTTCTAATCACATAGTCACATGTGCCTAGATACGTAGATTACATATGCATGTGCATATATGAGTGTACTGTATATGGAAAAGAGTAAAATCAGTCACATCATAGAGGCTGTTGATAGAAGAGAGAGATAGAAAGATAATGATGTTGAGAGGAAATGGCTTTAGGTGAGATATGGTGTGTGCAGTCTGTCAGGCTATTAGTTCTTCATAACTGTCACAATTTTTGCTGCTCAAGAGACTGTTTCAACTGGGAAAGAAGACACCCACAGTCATAGTATATGTGTGTGTGTGTGTGGGCTGCTGCTGGTAGTGGTGGGGTGGGGTGGGGTCGGGGGGGTGGGGGGGGGGGGTATATTGAAGGGAGACTAATGAAATGTAAAAATGAAATGAGCCAAAGAGGCGAAGAACAACGAGAGAGAACGGAGAGACTTAGATATTATACCGTTCAAAATTTGTGTTCAGTAAGATTTCAGAAAGGTTTTTTTTATTTTTTATTTAGCAAGTACACATTAAATTGTACATTCAGCAAGTACACATTAAATTTGTTATGTTACAAATTCTGTCCTTTTGAACTTTTATTAAAAAAACACAAAAAATATTAGCAACAAAACTGTTTTCAACATTTATAATAATAAGAAATGTTTCTTGAGCTATAAATTATTCAAAATTCAGCTTTGCCATCATATAATTATTATTTTTTTTTTTTAAATAAATGCAGCCTTGGTGAGCATTAAATACTTATTTCAAAATCATTAAAAAATCTTACTGACCCCAAACTTTTTAATGGTAGTAGTGTATGTAGTTGATGCGGAATAACAGTATTTTCACTTATGGTATCAGACTTTTGGACGTGTATATGTCAACATATATATGTCAACATTTGGTTGAATTTATAAAGTCAATTCATTAAATAAAATGCTCAAGAGAAGACAAAGCATTTGGTTTATGGAAGATGTCTTCAAAATAGTGGTGAAGTCAGCACAAATGACATTAAATTCTTCAAACTGTCAACAACATAGATGCCTATGCAATATTGTGACAATTGATATGTTCTCTTAATGCACTCTTATTAGAAACCTTTAGAAATTGAAAATAAATCAATTTATCTATGATCTGCTATATGTGAAACTGGCTATTTTGTTCTATCAACTCATACTGACCTTTATT
This sequence comes from Abramis brama, assembly GCF_963993115.1. NCBI lineage: Eukaryota > Metazoa > Chordata > Actinopteri > Cypriniformes > Leuciscidae > Abramis > Abramis brama. The sequence goes on along the minus strand of NC_139967.1, from coordinate 21,682,172 downwards.
TATTTTAGTTCCCGGCATTCGTTTACGGTAACTCTGAATACAACTTTTGGTCTAGATAACCGCGTGTATGCAGATATAAGCCATAACTGCTGGCTTGATTTGCCGCTCTTGTTCCAGCACTATTATTTGTGATTTTCAGTACAAAAATGGATCATAATTTATTACCGCTTTGAGCTTAAACAGCCCTCCAAAACACACACCACCTTCCCATTACAGACTGCATGTCCACAGTCACTACACAGTTTAGGATTAATTCCACCCACTCAAATCCATTTTATTTTGACATCTAATAATTGATCGCATGTGTTCACAAAGTCATGAACTGTCCCGATGACGTAAGCTTACAGTAAAGTGTGCCACTGCTACAACAAATGGAAATGGTGCTGTAGACTGAGCTACTTTGAGCCTGTGCTGTGACCTACAGCTTTGCTTTAATATCAAAATGAGACCTTTCAATTCTCTCGTTCTTTACTACGTATTTCCTGCCCTTGTCCTTTTGTTGCTTCTTGTTTTCATTTCGGCAGGGAGCATGACAGAGGAAAGAGAGAACACTTCTTTCTGCCAGACACCAGGAGCTCCTATAAATAGGAATGACACCCCCCGCCCCCCCACCCCTCAGCATTAATGCTAAATAGGGAGAGAGAAACAGAGAGGTGATGTAGGGAGGCACACAGGTGTAAAAAAAAATATATCATTTTCTCCTACACTGATATTTCTTCAGGTAAAACCAAGCATAGCATTACAGGCATACACACGCCTAAGGCTTTGACAGATGAAAGTATTTAGGTGTCAGTCAAGAAAGAGGTTTCACATCTTCTCTTTTGACTTGGTCATGCATTACAGGCTCATTCTTTATGTCTCTTTCTTTCACCCTCTGTTACTTTTTCTCTCGCACACACATGTAAGCACACATCTATGTATGCTCACGTGCATTATCACCTGTGGTGGCGATATTCTGTATTCCGTTTGTAACCCGTGCTTTGCCCTGAGATAATGTATTCCACTATTATTTTTTTATCTGCTAAAAGGAGAGGACTAAAAATGAGCACTATATAAATCATTTATGGGAGCAGATCTATTAGAGTGCTACGTGATCCGGCATTATCAAATGGTGCTTTTATCAAAAGTACCCACAACTCCTCTCTGAAATATTAAAAAAGCAGTAAGACCTGAAATGTAAAAGTTTTAGATTGAAACTATTGGGGGGAGGGGGCAGCACTTGGAATGCAACTTGTTTTTCTTCCCTTTCTGGAAAAATGGTTTTCAATGTCTGGCTGTTTCTTATTACTCATTCATATTTCATAGCCCGGTTGTATATTTCCAAATGCGTGTTTTTAAACAATTGCACAGGGAGAAGGCAGTTCCACAGGGTTGTAGCTGTGATTGGATCGAGTAAGCCTCTATTTTCATAACACATATTATGTCATGCGATTAGGTTTTGAGATGAAATGATTAGAAATTATTAGAGATTAGGGTTAGAGTTCTACACATGTAGAAATTGAAACAATATAGACATGGAAAATAAATCATAGCAGGAGGGAAATGTTATAATAATTCTAATATAATAATAATTATTATTATTATTATTTTTTTTTTTATTAATTATAATTTATAAATATAACCTTCAGTCAGTTAAGGGTAACATATTCACTGTTAAAATGTATTTGTTTGTATTTAAAGAAGTTAACTAAGAAGAACTAAGATCATATTATTAAAATTATTACATTAATTAATGTTTACATACTACCTTATGGTAGAGTGTTACTGAATCAAGTTACACCAGTACACTACCTTACACACACACACACACACACACACACACAGACACACACACACACACACGTGCTCTATCTTGCTGTGAGATATGTGCAGTAATGACGGCCAATGACAGTCTCTAAATCTTCAGATTAAACATCAAACATGATTCTGTCTCTCCCAATTGATCACTCCATATACTAATCCAGTAATTCCCCTGTTCAGAGCAGGAAAAGAAGGATGGTGGAGGAGAACAATGGGAGAGAGATAAATGGTAAGAATCAATGGCAGAGAACATTAGTGAAAACGGGGAACACTCAAAGAAAGGAAGAGAATAGGAACAAGGAAAGAAGGGTGTGCGGGCCAAGAACAAAAGCCCATCTTCATAAGCGTTCTGAAAGAAAGAGCATATGTTCCCATCCCTGCCGGCTGCGTTCTCACACTTCCCTGAGAATGTGATGCTGTCAGAGAAACATTAAGCTGCATCTCTACAGCTATCATTTCCTTTCTGCATTCATTTTTTCTCCGTTTGTATCCGTCTAGATCTCTACTTCTCTCTCTCTCTCTCTCTCTCTCTCTCTCTCTCTCTCTCTCTCTCTCTCTCTCTCTCTCTCTCGCCTTCATTGCACGAGTCGTTAGTGTGATGACTATCGTCATCCTGATTAAAAGCAGACATCTGTTTTGAGTGTCTTGTAGACAAGGGATCCTGCCCTCATGATGCAATCAGCCTCACTGCCAGCCATCAGACTAAGCACTCATCGTCTGATCGTGACATGGTGTGGAAAACCGGAAAGCTGGTTTAAGCTAGCTTATCGCTTAGATCGCAAGAAGGTCACATATGTTTTTGTGTGTAGAGGTCTCCACACAGTTACAGAGAAAATGTACAGTCAGGTGTCATCATCTAATTACAAGCCAGGGGTAACATTCATTTTTGTTTATAGTCCTGGCTCATTTGGTGGCATCTGTCTATCTCTGTCTATCTGTCTACAATGCTTTTTACATTTTTGCTAAGTTTTGAAGCATGGCAATGTCAAGACAACATTCATTCATTCATTCATATCTTGACATACTTTGCTTTATAGTTGAAAATTAAGTTATTTGAAATTTCAATTCATTTTAATTCTACTTTCTCACATTCAAAGTCAATTTCCAATTCTGCATGATGTTTGCCTCCTCAGTTCAAATGTAATTCAAATTCGGGAACTGTATCAGAACCCTGTTAGCCACACACATCTCTTTTTTATTCATTTGTTTATTTATTGTTTGACTGTAGAGCCCTGTACATGCCATGTGGAGGATAATAGATAATGTGGCCACAATTTAAAAATGATTTCCCAAAATGTGTTTATTAATTTAGGTACATCACCACAAATTAGCACAACAAAGCAATATTGTGGCCACAATATCTGTTTTTTTTTAATAATAATAATAATAATAATTCATTACATTTATATATTCATCCGTATGTCATGTGCGGCTCTCTGTACGTGACCGATCACCATGCATTTTATGTTTTGGGCATGACACTTTTGGACCAAAAAATTTCACGAAAGTATTTGTACATTTTGAAGTTAATGGAACATGTCTAAAGTTATTAATATGAGGCTTAAAGGTAGGGTAGGCAATTGCGGAGAGGCTAGCATTAGCAAGTTAGCTTTGAAAGCATAAGCCCCCACCCTCCCTTCAGAGTGTCTCCAAAGCCACGCTTCCTCCATGAACGCACATAGCAGATTATGTAAAGCATCACGAGAGACTGCGTTAAATTACCTCATCAATCAACATCAGTCAACATTTATTTGTTGAGCACATTTAAAAACAACACAAGTTGACCAAAGTGCTTTACATGTCTAAAAATGACTCAATAAACACACAACAACAACTCAATAACACTGATCAGTGTCTCAAAACCTAGGGGCAATTGTATGCCACAGCGTAGAGGTGTGTTTTCAGCATAGATTTAAAACATTCTAACGAGTCACAGAATCTGATATGCAGAGGAAGACTATTCCAAAGATGTGCGGCTGCCACAGAGAAGGCACGATCTCCTTTGGTTTTCAACCGTGATTTGGAAAGATCTTAGAGGTCTAGCCGAACGATGATGCTGTAACAGACATGACATGTACCACAAAGCAAGACTGTGCAAACCTTTTAAAAACCTTTAAAAAACCATAATTAAAACTTTATATTGGACTCCAAAATCAACAGGAAGCCAGTATAAAGAGGCCAGCACCGGAGAAATGCTAGACCATTTCCTTGTGCCTGTCAACAGTCTGGCTGCTGCATTTTGCACTAGCTGCAACCTTGAGAGCAAGTTTCTAGACAACCCCAAATATAATGAGTTGCAATAATCCAATCTGGATTAAATAAACGCATGAATGACTGATTCCATGTCCTTAAAAGACAGAATTATCTTCAATCTAGCGATGCTCCAAAATTGAAAGAAGCTACTTTTAACCACGGCGTTGACTTGATTGTCAAAATTTAAAATTACTCCAAGGTTCCTCACTTGAGTACTGACATTAGTGGCTAAAGGGCCAAGATGTACAGAAAGCTGTTTGGTGACTCATGTCGCAAACCAGATAACATTACAATAATAATGAACGTAAACAACTTAGAGAACTATTACTTGTATCACCTGACTGCTGCAGATTCATTTCGGCATAATTATCATAATCTCATAATTAGGGTTACGACATGGCGTGAACGCAGCATAAGCTTGTTTATTTTGGCTCAGGAGGAACTGTAAAGGTGGCTGATGTTTGTTTGCAGCACTCGGTGACTGTCTGTCTACAACTCTGCATAGCCTTAAGGAACGCGCTGATGATGTGTGATGTCTGCGTGAGCAGGATGCGCGGAGGTATGGAAATACATGTTGACAAGCAGGTAGGACATCGTATCATTGCATTCGGCTGAATGCAATGATTGGACAAACATTTTTTAGCTTCCACAGAAGACAAATGTACATTTTTAAATATTTAGACCACTTCTAATACTTAGACCACTTCTATTATTGATTGCTATAGAGTTTCAAACAGTGTTTATAAAACAAATTGCCTACCCTACCTTTAACTTAAGTGTCCAAACACTTTTTGGGGCCAATGTAGATCATGTCCATGGCTGCTTCTGTTGTAGTCAGAGAAGGGTTAAACCAATAAAATGCACAGGGTTTAAGCAGCTGCCAGTTGACTTCCTTCAGATAACACGTTCCTGGCAATGCACACATCTGCTTTGAGACAGTTGCATTGACTTTCTCACTGACAGATTGACAGACACATTGATCTCTTAATGACTGCTAGCAGAACATGACACTCCTCATGTTCATTGTGCTTTGTCCTATGAATGACAGTAGAGATGCCTTGTGTTCCTTCGCTGTCTACCAAGGGTTCTTTGTCACTTGTTTAAGTACTCTGCAGTGAAGCTTTGTAAGACTTCAGCTCCTAGAGAGAGAAGCAGCAGTGCTGAATATCTTTTAACTGAAATATTGCTGGTAGTTGACTGATAAAAGCCAAAGTCTGTAGAAATCAGTTGGTAATCCAATTTTAGAGACATCAATAAATCAGAATGTCTTGTTCAGTTTTTGATTAGCCATTTGATTTTTCCTTTTTCAAAAGGTTATTATAATAACTTTTAATTATGCTAGAATAATGCTTTTCATGAATAACTTTTCTGAGACAATTGTTCAATTACTTTTAACCAACTAATCTTAAGGTGAATTTTAGTGCATGTCTGAAGTCAGTTTCCCTTAATATCACACAGGTGCCTTAGCAAAGTAACCATAGGTATAGTTCATCACATTGTATAGTTCATCATCTACTAATGTATGTATATGATAGTCAGAAATAATGAATAATGTACAGTGCAATGCATAAGTGAATACACCCATGCTAAAGTTGACTAAAAAGAGGAATAAAAAATCATATTTTGGAAATTGAACTTAATGCCTAATTTTAAAAAATTAGGAAAAATCCAACCTTTAAGGACACCAATTTTCTTTGTGAATGAATAATGTATCGTAAATAAATAAATGTTCTTCCTTAAAATACATGGTGCATAAGTGAGTACACCCCTATGTTAAATTCCCATAGAGGCAGGCAGATTTTTATTTTTAAGTATTTTTTTTATTTTATTTTTAGGATACTATGCATCCTGATAAAGTTCCCTTGGCCTTTGGAATTAAAATAGCCCCACATCATCACATAGCCTTCACCATACCTAGAGATTGGCATGATTTTATTTCAGTTAGCCTAAAAGCTAGTTTGATTTGCATTGAGAGATGATCTTATGGAAAGTACCCCATGCCAATCTCTAGGTATGGTGAAGGCTATGTGATGATGTGGGGCTATTTTAATTCCAAAGGCCAAGGGAACTTTATCAGGATGCATAGTATCCTAAAATTTTTTTTAAAAAAATACTTAAAAATAAAAATCTGCCTGCCTCTATGGGAATTTAACATAGGGGTGTACTCACTTATGCACCATGTATTTTAAGGAAGAACATTTATTTATTTACGATACATTATTCATTCACAAAGAAAATTGGTGTCCTTAAAGGTTGGATTTTTCCTAATTTTTTTAAATTAAGGCATTAAGTTCAATTTCCAAAATATGATTTTTTATTCCTCTTTTTAGTCAACTTTAGCATGGGTGTATTCACTTATGCATTGCACTGTATATCTAGCTTAATTATTTGTTAATTTAACTAAACTTTCTTTTGTGAAATCTTTTGTTTGATAACTGTACTTGTGCTATAGTTCTTTTGAAAAACAACTGTATTGTTCCGAATATAAGACAATGTTTTTTTCTTGGAAATACATCTGAAAAAATGGGGTTGTCTTATATTCTGGGTCTAAACTTTGTGTCAGTAATACACCTCAAATACGTGCCAACGAGTGTTTCCCCCAGGACTGATAAATGCAGGGGAGTCATCAAACAAATCTCATTAAGCAGCCAAATACGGTGTGTCAGAGTGTAATGTTAGAAGATGGCGAGCCCAAAAAGACAGTCTTAAAAATGCTAATAGTCAAATAAATGCTTACCGCAGTCTTAAAAGCCACCACTTCCAAGAAACTGACAGGGAAGTGTGTCAGTACGTTGCTGAAAAAGAAATGAGGGGCTGCCCATAACCAGAGCCGTCATCCAGCTGAAGGCACTGGATATCGCCAAAGAGCTAAACTTACCCACCAGTGAGGCTCATAATTTCTTATTTCGGCTACATACTGACGCACTTGCCTGTCAATATCCTCGAAGCGGCCGCTTTGGCCGCTAATGGATTAGCGTTTGCCCTCCGGACTCAGGGAGAAACTGCTGTCTTTTCAGCGATATGTGAGTGGCCTAAGGAAAAAAACATTCACATCCCCCCTGGATCATATACTGTAGGTAATGTGGATCAAACACCTTATTGACATGCCACCATCTGTCACTGTACATAAAAAAGGTGAGAAATCAGTCATAGTGAAATCTACTAAATAACAACTTCAGGTTATATTTATGGTAGCTATGCCATAAAGTGTTTAAAAATTAAAATATGAATCATATTGATCAAATTTAAATGTTGAGCTGGCTTTAAAATTGTATTGCTCTTAATTAATAATACATAAAAAAAATACACAAGAGGAATTTGTGCATATTAAATTGTGCTACACAAACCTTCTACAATGACTAATGAAAATTCTTCTCTTTGTACCTTTGTGAAATTGTTGGTGGAAAAAACAATTATTTAAATCAACAGAATAATTTGAGTCAGAACCCAAGTCTTACCAATAAAGAATATATGTTTATTGATTTTGTGTTGAAATGATGTTGCCTTGTATTAGGAATATAAAGAATTGGCTAATGGAAAATAAATACTGCATATAAAAGTATCCCCATGTACAATGCAGTATGTAAGCTGCATTTTCAAATCTACTGCTAAAACCTGTTGAAATCTTGCAATTCATATGAGACTGATTAATAATAACTATAGAGCTGAGATGAGAAGCATAGACAAATGGAGGTATAAAGACAAATGGTTCAAACTGATGAATGATTTAATTTCCCTCTCTCATACAGACAGCCCAATACGAATAGAGCCCATATTTCAGTTATTTTTATTAAAGACAAGTGAATCCCTAGGCTAAATGTAAGGCCAAGAAAATTCTCAAAAGTTCAGTTCCATTGGACACAGCTATTAATTAAAACTTAATAATAACTCTCCTTTCACAAATGAAGATTTTTAACCATGAAGTCACGACTTGGGTCTTCTAAATATTTAATGAATGGAATAAACTTCAAACTTTTAATAATGCAGGCTTAATACTTCATCTTATTCCCTGAGGAATGTAAAAGGCATAACCCAAGTGACACGTCAAATAGCACTTAAGAATTAACCTGCAATTAGCAAACACAACAGACCCCTTCTCGAGCGAGGACAAATCATTTTCACTTTTTTATCATATGATGGAAAAGGGTATCAATTTCACAAAGGTTCTGTACTGAAGAACCACAACGATGCCCTCAGCTGCCCTAATCCTCTGGTGGTGACTTTAATTAAAAGAGAATCTTTAATTAGTCGAGTCTGCAGCAACTGACATTTTGGATGCAGTTTGTCATTTGCGGTGAAATGGCACAGTCATGACACAAAGACCACAGGGCGAGATTCACAGATCACTGCACTGTAAGGGTTTTGGATCAATTACTGTAAACACCAGGGTGTGGAGAGGCTAATATTATATGCGGTGACATCAAGTCTGCTGATTGTGTGAATAACATGAAACCCCTCATTGAACATTTTGGTTATTCTTTTTTCCACCTGCAAGAATAGATAGAGACTACACATTAACCACAAACATGTTCCTCATGTGTGAATTTTTTTTTTTTTTTATATTAATAGCCTTGTGTGAAATTACATTAATGTTTATGGTCCTATAGGATCTCTAATGTTTCAAAGAAATTTATTTTCCATTTTATTAACCCAAAGCTTTTAAGGTGTAACAAAGATAGAAAGCAATTAATATGATCCAACTGATATATTATATGTCTTCTGAGGCAATACAATACCTTTGCATGATGAACAGATTTAAATGTAGGCCTACATACATTTACACAAACTACATAAAATATGGCAACATAAACATCTAACTAACGTCAAACCTAATTTGTTTTCTCATGTCACATGATCAATAGTGACATTCAAGGTTTATGTAGCTATATATGACATAGTCTATATATTTGTGCATTCATCAAAAAAAAAAAAAAAAAAGATAATATTTGGATTGAGAGTAAATATAGGCTTTTTGTTCTGTTCATATTTAAAATGATTGTGTCACTTTTGAAAATTTTTATATACCAGTCAGGCCGTAAGGAATTAATTTTAACTGTCCTTTTAGGAACTGGAAAGTTTAGATTTCTAGTGACTTTCATCGTATGGACAAAAACAGCTGAAACATTTATTATTATTTTTTTGAGTTCCACATTTAACATTTTCAGTGCCATAAGGGTGAGTAAAATATGACAGAATTTTAATTTTTGGATGAACTATCCCTAATAATATGTGATCAGTTCTCATTGGGGACAAGTACAAACTAACCATAAACATTTTGGGGGAAAACCTCTACATTACATATTAAAGCCGCTGTTCTTTTATGTAGGCTATACGTGTTGGAGAGAGATTGCTTCATTCCTGTAAGCTGATAGGTGACAGGGACAGCGAGATTGGGGTCTTCCAATTCTGATTTCACCTTTAGTACTCCCTGTCTCACTCTCTCTCGCTTTCTCTGCCTTCGTTGCCACTATTGTTAGACAGTGATGGTCAATGCCTCTTTGACCTTCAGTACTCGCCTGCCTTAAATCTGTAGGAAAAAAGCATGATTGTATGTGTGTGTGGATGCATGTGTAATTTCAACCTTGACAGCAATGTCTGCCTCAGTTCAGTGCAGGCAGGGTTGATCTCCCAGGAGCCTCCAGGGCAGCTATAGGGCGGGAGTGATGTGGGAGAGAGCGAAACCTTTAAGATGACTGACAGCTGTCAGTCAACCCTGACATCAACCCTGTTCCCTCCGTCTCACTTCTTTACTCAATAAATAAAAAAAACAAGGTCCACCAAGGTCCTACCTTACATATTCACCTGACCAGATGTTGTACTATGAATACAATGCGTCATACACAGTATTTTTCTGTATCTTCAGTGAATGGTTACCATGTACAGCTAGAATGTATATTCTAGAGTTTTACAGTTATACAGTTATTAATTAACAATTACAGTAATTAATGCCGAGTATGCTGCAAATTGGTTGGTTTCACAGACACTCAATCTTAGTTTCATTTTCATGGACTTTAGTTTAGTCATTTTCAGTCACTTGTGTTCCTTTGTTCAGTTTTCCCGCCACTTATCAGTTGTCATGGTAATTCATTTAATCAGCACAGGTGTTTATCATTTTGTCCCTCATTTACCTTTGTATTTAGTTTCGTTCAGTGCACTCCTCAGTTGCCTTGTGTTGCTTGTGTTTTACACCCTGTTATGCATTTTGGACTAACGTTGAGTTATCTAAATAAGCCTTACTTTTCATTAATCTTCGTCTTCCTCTTTGAGCCATCCGTGACAGTTGGTAACAGGTTTAACCCCTTGCCCATATATATGTAGAACAATAATATCTTAGTAAAAACCTAAAGTAATATTAACTATATATCATTTGAAAGCTTACAATCTTTAGTTTTCATATTTGGTGGCTGTTTTTTAAAATAAATTACAGAGGAGCAGTAATTTATCAATTTGCAATAAGAATATTTCATATTCATTAGGCGTTTTTAGGCCTTTATTTTGAAATGGAAATAAACATGAAAAATCATGAAAGATTGGTAGAAACCTCAGTTTGTTTTCATGCCAAGAGTTCAAAAGATAACACCAATTAAATTTTATGAGAAAAAAAGGTCTGACAATGTTTTGAATATAAAGAAAAATATTATGGATTATCGATTTGTGATGCGGCATGCAGCGGTAGCGAGCTATAACACACATATGTGCTCTTTTTATGTTTATTAGAGGTTGAAATCAAATCAAATATTGCCAAAACACCCATACTATTTCTGAATAGGAAGTATACTTCATAAATTGTATGAAATTATGGAAATACATGGTTCAGATTACTCAAAACATATATGAAAATGGAGGCGCCCTTATATGGTCAGTAAGGAAGCTGGCTGTCCATCTAGTGAAAAAGTTTGGTACTGCGCCCAAATACAATCTTACTGAAAGCTCATTTTTTGAGATATCAGCCTAAAATTTGGAATACAACTTGTTTAGATTTTTGTCTTTAATTTTCTAGCAGTTTTAGAGTAAAATATATTTTGTAATATATATATTGTATATAAAATATAAATAATTATATTTTTACATTGTACATTTTCATAAACTCAAACTTATATAACTTTTTTTCTGTTTCACTGTCATTATTTATTTCACTACAATAATCTGGCAAATGTCTTCTTTAAAACAAGACCAACCATCATTCTATATTCCAAAGCATTCTTGAATTACAACCATTTAAGTTTGTATAGTGATTTTTTTGTCTATGCGAAAAAAAGGGGGGTGACAGTCAAAGGGTTAAAATAGTGCATCAATCAAATGAAAGTAATTATTAGTTTTGAAAACATGCCACTTACCTAATGGGATTACAGATACTCAAACTTTTGGCACTATACAGTATGTGTTGTGGATGTGTCTATACGCAAATTAATAACAAGCTCATTAAGTCCTACTCTTTTGAGTCACTTTTGACTAGATCAAGATATCATACCTCATTAAATAATATTATCCTTATAAGATCAGATGCCTGAGCTGTTCCATCATCATGTTTGTTCAGGTGTCATATCAGTCTCTACTGAGAGAGTTTGATTTAATCATCCACAATTATCACGGATTTACTCTGAGGAAGAGCATCGCATTCATACAGTAGTTTTACTTAATTCATTCATACAGTAGGCTTACTGTGAAGCCACATTAAGATCAGTCATTTAAGTCATTCTTAAAAAAAAAAGAAGAAAAAAAGAAACCTTAATAATTATCTACCCTGCAACCCACTTAAAAGCTTTTGACCACACATGTTCTATTTTAATTGGTTATGCATCATTCTGTTATGCTTTGTGTGTGTGTCAGGTGATCCAGCGCAGGGAGGATGGGTCTGTGAACTTCTTCAGAGAGTGGGACTCCTACAGAGAAGGATTTGGCAAAATCACTGGAGAGTACTGGCTTGGTAAGTTGTGTGTTTGTGTATGTGAAAGAGAGAAAGCCTGTGAGCATAACTTAGTGTAATAGTGTGATTAGTGTAAAAAGCTGCCAACACCTGTACGCCCTCTCAAGCACAGAAACACAGGCGATTACACACTTAGGTGTTTTCACACCCCTGGATACACTACACTATATATATATATATATCTGGCTGTCTGTCTATCTGCATTGTCCCTTACACACATTTATTTGTTGGTCCAACCTAGAAACTGAAAAGCACTGAATTAGAGTGCTAAACATCTATCTCCACATGATCACAGGATGAACAGCAGCAACTATTTCCTACTGCTTTTCTTCCACTCCATGTAGCAAGTAGGAATCAAATCAACAAGAAAGCCTAAATTGCCATGTTTACCATTTTTGCAAGCCAAAATGGCTTTTGACAGCCAAAGCTCTATAATCAAGCTCTTAACCTGCAGAGAGGTTTAAACTAGAATCATGATTGTGTGTGTTGGTCTGCGTGAGTGTTTTTGTTCCTCTGTTCACGTAATGGGATGAGCAGTTGGGACTAGCTTGTTGTTCTCCACTAAGGTGCAGAGAGAGAGAGAGAGAGAGAGAGAGAGAGAGAGAGAGAGGTACAGGGAATTTAAAGGACATACAAACTCAAACACACACACACTCATAGGTCATAAATTGGTGCAACGGATGCAGGATGACAGATACATGTGGCATCAGTCAGGAACATGGATGAAGATACAGTTGTTTCTAATGTTGCCAACGCCACCCCTCCTCTACTGGTGTGGCCAAGTGAGGCACTTGCACTCCAGGGCATACTTTTACATGGAAATAGATTCTCATTGTCTTTCCCTTGTTAAGTAGATTAACATCAAAGAGATGTACAGTTTGGTTTAGTCAAGTGTGAACTTACAGACTCTGGTTCTCCGCACACACTGTTTGTATGCTGCGTTGCAGAATGGCAGTCATTGCACTTTCTATAGTGTCCTGTTCTGCTTATTTCCCACAAGCTGAGAGAGGGACAAAAGAAGCAGGTCATATTATAGTGTCTATAGTGTCCACGTATAGCTTCACTGTCTGTTTCTCACACACATGGACATTGTTTACCCTTGATATTTAGATAAAGCTTACATCATGTTCCTTTTAACCAGTCAAATTCCCTCATGACTCAATTTTTCTTCCTTACCTTTGACCCTCTGTGTCATCAAACACTTCCACTGAAGGCTCATGGGAGTAATGGTGATGGTAGAGGCTGCTCTTGTTGGGTGAAACAGGGCTAGTTTTATGATATACAGTGGTTAAGTTTTGAAAAAATACAGCTTCCCTTCCCATTGCAGTCTGGGGCTGCAATTTTTGCCAAAGAAAACTATGGAAGCTTGTTTCAGCCACAGAATAAAACACATTTTAAAAGATAATACTTTTTAATAACACAATTGTGAGTTTACATCTCGCAATTCTGACTTCTTTTCACAGAATTGTGAGATATAAACTCGCAATTGCGAGTTATAAAGTCCAATTTTCAGGAAAAAAAGACTGATGTGCAATTGTGATTTAATATCACGCAATTCTGACTTTTTCTCTTGCAATTCTGACTTTATAACACGCAATTGCGACTTTATATCAATCAATTCTGACTTTATAACTTGCAATTGCGGATTAATATTATGCAATAAAAAGTCGCAATTGCCTTTTTTATGTTTTATTCTCTGGCGGAAACAAGCTTCCATAGAAAACTGGTTGTATGCTCAAAAGTACAGGTCTACCAATTTTTTAGAAGCTGACTTTTTTTCTTTTCTTTTTTTTTTGCTGCAGCAGCATGCATTCTTTTAGGATTGGAGTTAAATATGTATTGCGGCTTATTGCTTTGCAGTACCTCAATTGCACTGGTTTTGCAGCTTAATATTTTTGTGGAAACCGTGATCTATTGTTTAGGATTATTTGATGAATAAAATGTTTTCATTCATTCAGTAAATGTCTTCATTAATTTTTTGATCAATTTAATGTGTTCTTGCTGAATAAAAATATTCATTTATTTAATAAAAAACATATTGACCCCAAATTTTTTAACAGTAGTGAGGAACAGAGCACATTTAAGGTGAGCAATGTCATTGATAACATTATCCAGGGACATTGTTTTATTCACTCCAAATTGGATTTAATCAGAGAAAAAAACAGAGTTAAACTGACTCTATCGTCACTGGAGAGCTCATTCACACTTCACAAAGAAGATATGACAGAGGAGATGAGAGATCATTATCATGTGCTATTTAGACACATTCACTTTCTTTTTTTCTATTTCACGCTGTTCTCTTTCTGTCACTATCAGCATTCTCTCTTTTATTTCTTTCCTTCTGGTTGTAAATCCTCACACTCCCTGATCAATTATAGCACTATGAATTATGACTCCCTAACAAAGAGCATCCATTTTCTGTGCGAGTCATGAGTGCCCCTCTATAATTCTTTCTCACACAGACACACACAATCTCGAGCAGGACAACCTGTGCACTTCCCATAATGCACTAACTCAGGCTGACTATGGGTTTCATTTGAGTTTAATATTGCTATGAAATATGATACGCATAAAAAGTAAGTGGAGAACGAAGGGAGGATGTTGAGTCTTAATTGAGTGAGTGCATTAATATCAGTCCAGTGTCATAGAGGGGAAAGTGATCTCAAACATAGGTGTGTTGTGTAAGTGTGTGTTTGTAAGTACCTCGTTGAGACCATAGAGTTCTGAAAATATTCATCATAATTCAGTCGACCTAAGCTCTATGAACAGATGACATTGCATTTGTATTTACTTGCATGTCATTTCTGTCCATTTGAAATGCTTTTTTCCCCTCAAATCCCCAACCCCTTCGCATTGTGCCACTCTCTCTCTCTCTCCTTAATAGCCTCCATTAGTGTAATAATCATCTCTGTTAATTATCTTGTTTTGCTCTTCGATCACTCTCGTGGAAATCTGCACATTTTTGTAATGTTTTCAGCATTTTTTGTGGGAGAAAATCTGCAGAAAATATTTAAATATGTTAAAATATGTTAAGTGGAGCTTAGAGTGCAACAATCGATCTGTAGCTGAATGCGTTATTAAATTAGTCTGAATTTTATTTAAACAACAGCAATGCTAAAAAAAAAATAATAAAAAAATAAATAAAAAAAGCATCTGAAACCAGCCTAAGCTGGTTTGCTGGCCTTGTTCTTTTGGCTGGTTTTAGAGCTGTTTTGGGAACTTCTCAGACTAACTAAAGGCCAGCTTTACCACACCAGGGGACTATCTTAAACCAGCTTCATTTACTCAACCTCAACTCATGTTGTTCCAAATCTTTAAGGCTTTATATTATCTGTGGAACACAAAAGAATATATTTTGAGGAACGTCCAAAGAATAAAGAAAGTCAAACAGGTTTGAAATGATATAAGAGTGAGTAAATTATGTCATCATTGTTATTTGGTGATGAACTATCCCTTTAAGGCTTTGAAACCATGTTTTTAAGAAAAAGAAACATGTCATGTAAGAGTACTTCTTATTTGGTTGAGGGGATTTTCATTTCTAGTCAGAAAAAAAAAAACTATTTCCACGGTTGTTTTATATAATGACTACTACAGTTACATGGGGAATGTTCGGAAAGACAGATTACGTCTCAAATCAGACTTGCTGTCTCTGACTCTGCCTAGATACACTTAGTTTTGCTGGTGAGTCGTTTCTCTGGCTCTGCTCACTGCTTTTGAACATCTACACACGTTTGACACATACTATGTGTCAGGCAGTGAGTTAGAGACTATATAGCTGCTTTTCCCCCTCAGGTGTCACTTTCTCTGAGCTGCTCTTCAAACTTAGGTTTTCCTTCTGTAACTGGATTCTAGAACACAGTGAAAATAGGTGATGAAACCTCATTCACACTGATCCAGAGCTCACTCATGTACCTCAGGGCATCCATTTCAATGTCTTCGCCTAGTTTTGCTCCTAAGGATACAGTAAAAGCTACACTATTGATTGAGGCTAACAACAACATAACTAAATTACAGAAGTAAAACAACATATGTTTAGGTTTCATTGTTAACAATACCAAATCATTAACTTTCAATGGCCATCTTTACTTGCATAATTTATTTTCCAATTCTATCTATCTGAAAAAGTTTACATGCTCCACATTGCAATGGTATTGTATAGTCATTCATTCAGTCATTCATTCATTCATTCATTCATTTATTCATTCATTCATTCAGATTGTCTTTTTAGCAAGCACCAAAATTACTTATTGCAACAACAAAACAACTCAAGAATGATTAATTATTAATCGTCTTACATATTAAAACATCATGTATCATGTAATATAATCAGCATGTTCTGATTTATCCAAAAACATGCTGATTTTTGCCCTGTTACTCTCTTCTGGAAGTACTGTAGATCTTTTCATTTGTTATGCTGAATTCGAGTACATTTTGACAGTAATTTAATCAACTCATTAATTCTCAATCATGTTCATCACAATAACACACAACAGCATTATGAATTGCACAATGTAGTTCATGAGACTCATACAAACGAAGACCATGATGTTTTTTATTTTGCTATGTTTGTAACGATGTTAGTAAAAAAGAAAAAAAAAAGAGTCTTCTTGCACCAAATACATTTTCAGTGAATGGTGAATATTTTTAATATTTTTTTTTATTATTTTTTTTTTTTACATTAGACAAAATAAATACAGGCATTTGCAAGCCGCTTTATTATATGTTTTAGAACATTGCATTAATTATGGAAATCAGGTTAAGAGCAGAAGAGTCCCAAAAAAACATTTATCCTGCACTTTCAAAGTTCTTAGTGGTCACCAGGGCGGTTTGTGAGTGTGCAAGTGGATTCTTAACTATAGACTTTTGAATCTTATTAGCCCGACTTGTGTACCTTCAGTGTGTGTATAGTGTGTATATGTGTGTAAGCTCACACAAATGTGTTTACCCTCCATCCCCCCTGAGCTTCTCCCTTTGAAGTCAGTGAGAGATCCTTTCCGTTCTTCTCTTGTCTTAATGGGAGAGAGAGAATAGACAGGTGTTCAAAGACACCCCTCCACTTTCTGCCCTCTCCGCTGCCCTCCATCTCTCCATCACACTATCCATGCCTCCTGTTCATTCTTCTCCACCAAACACACACTTCACGTTTCTTCCTGTGAGTTCTCTTTTTCCCTTCCCCTCTTCTTTCTTTCCTTTTCTTTTGCACTGAGTCACATGGAGAGAAAAAGCATTATGAATATTTTAACTCGCAGAAATGTCACTGAAAGAGGACAGAAAGAGAAAAAGTTAAAGTGTAATGATTCAAGTGCTGTTTCTGTTTCCTGGAGTAAAACCATGTGAATGTGGAAAAATGGCTTGGGGGATATTTATAACCGCTCGAAACATTTCTCTCGCAACATACTTTTCAAATCTAAGCAAATAAATCATTAATATTTGAACCTTTTACCATGGCAAAAAGAGAAATACGGCTGTGCACTGTCTGTGTATGAATTGTTAATGAGTCAGACAATTGTACCACTCAAATTAGGTGCAAATTGAAGACATTAACACATTAATCAAAATGAAGACATGTCTTTGTCTGTTTAGCTGGCAGAAGATGGAATGTTGTGAACAATTGAACAAATGAACAATTTAACATGTTTATTATGAACATCTAGAAGAGATGTTTTGTATTTCTGTTTTAGTATGATATCTGTATTTGTTGAGAGTGTGTTTGTGTGTAAAGTAACCCAGAGGAGCTTTGAAACGTTATGGATTGCTCTGACCCAATTTTTTCCAGCATAATTGCTGGAATATGTCATTTTGAGAGTGGTATTTATCACAGGTGTGCTGTGTGAGTGCCGGTGCCCGTAGGCTTTTTACTATGCTGCTCTCTTAAATTTGTGCTTAACATACAATCCGCTTTCTGCCTCAATATATCAGTGTCTATTTACAGCATGTTTACTGGCAGATAGGAAGTGCCCAGGATTCACTGGTGTTGACTGCCCATATCACAATAGCAGGGCATCTGGCAGAAGGGACAGGAGGTGTGCTGTAGAAGAGAGAGCTTGTATATGATCTATCTACTTTCTCTCTCTTTGTGTGTGTGTGTGTGTGTGTGTGTGTGTGTGTGTGTGTGTGTGTGTGTGTGTGTGTGTGTGTGTGTGTGTGTGTGTGTGTGTGTGTGTGTGTGTGTGTGTATGCTTAGCTGTAGCTTGAAGACTAATGTGTCCCCAGAGGTCAGATAAATATGAAGAAATCTCTTTTTTGGGACATTTCGGGGTACCATCAGTTGGATTTTTTTTTTTTTTTTTTTCACTTCTAAAAAGGCACAAACATGTATTTTAAGGTTAGAGTTTGGTTAGGGTTAGTCTAATTTATTATGATATATTATATTTTAATATACATTATATATTATAAAAAGATATGCTTCAATTGCCATGTAAGTTGTATAATCTTGTATAAAAGCATTTACTAATAATGCTTTTATACAAGATTTGTTATGGCTATGTTCTGTTTTGGCTTAGTTTTGTGCTCTTGAGTTCATTTTCTGTCTTCCTTAGTTGACCTAGTTTCCTAGTGTGTGCCTATCTGTTACTATAGTAACATATTGTGTCCACCTGCCTATTGTTAACTTACTCGTTTAGTCCTGTTTTATCCCTCCTGTTTAGTTCAGTCTCTTGTCTGTTCTTGTTGAGACTATAGCTGTGTCCCAATTCAGGGGCTGCATCCTTTGAAGTGCGCGGCCGACGCAGCCTTCGAAGGATGCACCAAGACTCGTTTAAAGGTGAAAGTATAGCCGACTGCGTCATCGTGGTGCGACGAAGGCTGTCCCAATTCGAAGGTCCTACGAAGGCTCCTTCAAAATGCGGCCTGCAAATGCGTCCTTCTTTTCCCCTGAATGCAGGATACATCAGAAGGATCCTTCGCAGCCTTGCCTACCCCAGAATTCATTGCGCGCCGGAGACGAAATTGCCAGATTAGACTTTTAAATGTAAGTATTGGGTTTCAATTGAATTGAGTAATCTAATGTATCTAATGATAAAAAATAATAATAATAAATAAAATAATAATAATAAATATAGCTGCAAGCAGCGATACAGGGGCCAAGCCCTGAAGCAGCAGCAACTCTACCTGGCCCTCCCCTGCCCTCCTCTGCCCTCTCTGCTATTCATTACAACCATTACAAGTGTGCCAAATTTGAAAATTTGAAAAAAAAGCTGTTTCAGTAGTACAAGTGAAAATGAACTCAAAATGAAGATTTTTTAAATAAATTTGCTGAATGTTATATTTATGGAGATCCTTTCTCAGATACACATCATGTGCGGAACTGAAACAACTTTTCCAACACTGAAGGCCACAGTACCTCTTGTGGTCTGGGCATGTGTCACACAGGATTCAAACCCACGACCGGAATGGTTTAGGATTCAAGACACATGGTTTAGCAAATTGCACCACTCAGAGGACGTAAATTTCAAAGCTACAGAGGAGAGGCTTCAGTGTAAGAATAAGCACACAAAATCATGTTAACGAGATTAGCATGCTAAGCTAGCTTAATGCTAATGTAGCTTATGGTTATCCTGATAGCTGAAGAGCCACATTAGAAAGAATGGCATCTGGTTTGCATGCTAACCAATTATTATGCTAAGCTAACTAGCATAAGGCAACAAACACAGGCTAGGTCAAATTCAGAGATGAATATCTCGGGAACGGTAGCGAATATCAAAAATCTGTTCAGTCATTTCTGTGTGGCTCGGTCCAAAGAACATCTGATCAAATTTTGGGCAAAATTGAGCCAAATTTGAAGGAGGAGTAGTGAAAAAACTGTTTACGATTTGCTTCAATATGGCGGACAGTCACATTCTTGGAAAATGACAAATGAGATATCGTCGGAATCGGCATAATCCAAGGAACATAATGACATAAAGAAATCAAATTTTGACCAATGTTTTCAAAAGTTATAAGCGTATTTGCAAAAGACCTTATACCTCTGGAACACTAGGTGGCGCTGTGATCAAAGTTCTCAGGTACCTTCAGGCCATGCTAATGATGATCCTTACCAATTTTTGTGCCGATATGTCAAATATTTGAAAAGTTATTGCAAATTATGACAAAATTCAAAATGGCGGACACGTGGTACATCCCATCCTGGCAAAATCGGTATCCACGGATTCGGCATGACGCAAGAAATCCATAGATACCACATTTATGATTTTCTGACAAACTGTTCAAAAGTTATTGGCCAAAATAGCCATTTTTCATATCTCATGACCCGTAGGTGGCGCTGTTCCCAACTTTGGCATGGCAAATTTTGAAGGAGGAGTAGCGAAAAAACTGAATACTGTACTTTTCAAAATGGCTACTACTGTAATTGGCGGAGTCTTAATGTAAGGCATTGCTTGTGATCAGCATGATGAGAGGAATCAGGTGTACTAAGTTTCATGTCTCTAGATCAAAGGGTTCAAAAGTTATAACCATTTTAATGTTGAATTTTTGAACTATAGAGTTATAGAGTTGGTCCTAGAGACTCAAAAATTGGTCCAATTACTATTCATTAGCATCACTAGAAGTGTACGAAATTTCATCATTTTCCTATGTACGGTTCATAGGGCTGCCATAGACTTCCATGGGAGGAATAATAATAATAAGAAAACTAACAGATACAATAGGGGCTATCCCCTTCGGGGCTTGGCCCCTAATAATAATACAATAAAGGTTCAAATGTTGACTTATATGTTACCAGTAACGTTATGTGATTTTACATAGGCTAGTTTATACTCTTTAGACTTTATTATGTACATCAACCCTGTTTTGTTTTTAGGCAGTTATAACTATATATATATATATATTGAACAACTCCCAAGGACACAGCTAGCAACAATTTGTTAATGTGACAATACATTTTGTTAGTTTCATTTTCCAAATAACCAGTGGAATGTAACAACATACATTTACTCTGGATTAAAGTATAATTTTTTTGTTTTTCAACTCCACTTCATCCCAGAGGCAAATATTGTACTTTTCATGAAAAACTGACTTTTTACACATGGATATTAGATTATGATATTAGATATTGTTTAAAAAATATATAAACAGTATATAATAGAAACACTAAAAATATGTCTTCTAGTTCAGGGAAAGGCAACGTCTGTCCTGGAGGGCCGCTGTCCTGCAGAGTTTAGCTCATAGGACAGTTTTGCATGTTAAAATATTTTATGGTTTGATTTTTGAGTATGTGAGTTAATTTATTTTATTCTTCCCTCTTTCTGAAAACATCTCAGTGACTGGCAGCCCACACTTGAGTCAGCCCTGCAAACCTGTTGGTAGACAGTGGAAATATGCACTGATCCCAGATGATGTCTATTGTGCAACCCATCTCCTGCTCAGCTCAATAAAAGTCTACCGAAAAATATTTTCCTCCAATTTGTTTTATGTAGGCTGTACTTTTAATTTAAACTTTTATTTTGTTTTTCTTATCTTAAATGTAACTTATCTTGTAAATATTTGTCAAAAGTAGGCTATTATGGTAAAAATGTATTGAACAATTTATTTTGTATCAAATGTACAAATTAATTGACATGACAAAAATAAATGTACAGAATAATTCATTTATTACATTTACAAGTTATACAGTAACTTAAACAGTGCACAGAAATTATTATTTTTTTCATTTACAAATTATAACTTACATAAAAATAATGTAGCCTATATGATTGTTTAATTTACAAATTTTAATTCACATAACCACAAGTTTATTTCTCTACCAATCTGTCAAGAAGAGAAAACACTCTGTCCATTCTCTCCCTACTCTGTCTCTCTGAAACTTCATGTCCTCCCTAAATATGGCTGGTGCTGGTTCCCTTTCAGTCGCTCACGTTCGATGTAGTCGACGTGTCGACTGATTGGGATCATGCTTAGGGAGCCTGTCATCTTTGAGTATTGTTAAAACGAGCCATCACACGCTCCGCCCCCCTACGCGTGTATAAATACGGAAGTGGATGCACGCACCAGTTGTCTTTCGCTTCGGAGCCAATCGGTGTTGATGTCTCTGAATAGTGTTGTTGTGTTACAATGAGCGAGTGTGTCAGTGTTCTTCTGGAAGACTCTCCCAGTGATGGTGTTTCTACAGCGAGTTGCAGCGGTGATCGCAAGCTACTGAAGCTCGCAACTGCTGTTTTAAAATATCAAAAATCTGTTCAGTCATTTCTGTGTGGCTCGGTCCAAAGTACATCTGATCAAATTTTGGGCAAAATTGAGCCAAATTTGAAGGAGGAGTAGTGAAAAAACTGTTTACGATTTGCTTCAATATGGCAGACAGTCACATTCTTGGAAAATGACAAATGAGATATCGTCGGAATCGGCATAATCCAAGGAACATAATGAAATAAAGAAATCAAATTTTGACCAATGTTTTCAAAAGTTATAAGCGTATTTGCAAAAGACCTTATACCTCTGGAACACTAGGTGGCGCTGTGATCAAAGTTCTCAGGCTCCCTAAGCATGAGTTGCAGCGGTGATCACAAGCTACTGAAGCTCGCAACTGCTGTTTTAACAGCATTTTATTTCTAAAAGTGTTTGTTGACGGCCGGTTGAGGGCGGAAGTAGTGAGTGCTTCACTGTGTCTGTACAGTGTTGCTGCGGTCATTCCCCTGTGTGCTCTGGCACTGGTGATAGGTCCCATTTCCTGAAAGAGCAACATGAGTGTGTTTGCGTCTTTTTCAAGATGCCATTCCATCTGTGCGTTTCTGGGTGCGGTAGGGCTCTGCCCCCCTCTGACGGTCACAATAGCTGTATCACGTGTTTGGACTTAAAGCACGCTGAAGCAGCTTTTGTGGATGAGTCATGTTCTCACTGCGGGAGCATGACCATTGCGGTGCTGAGATCAAGACTCGCCTTCGTCCGCGAAGGTGGAGTCCCCATTCCCATGCCCCGCTCTAGTGTTTCTTCTGGGCCAACTCCCCAGAAGAAGGCTGGAGTGCTGCGTGAGTTGGGTTTCTCTGCCAGAAACCGCCTAAGTATTTCTTCCCCCCATACTACCCTTGACGGAGGAGCGGTGAAGGGATATGAGGCTATCCCTCCAGTGGAGCGGTCTGTCGCGATGCAACTGTGTCCGGCAACTGCTACCTCATGGAAGGGGGATCCTCGTCTCCCCTCTAAGGCCTGTAAGTTAACGTTCAGGTCCACCAGGCCCAGGCACTCATGAACATGCATGAGGGTAGCCCAGACAGGGTACGTCTATGGTCCCCCTGGGCCAGTTCGTAGAAGCCTAGAAAGAGCTCCCAACCAATCCAGCTGGCTCCTCCGTACCAGCGTTCGGCCGGCGTCCGCCCATGTTCAGCGCTCTTCGTTACACTTCGGTGCTCAGCGAATGTGCATCTGTCATGTGCGCGGTCATTGCAGTCCTACTGACGAAGGATGCAATTGAGCCGGTCCCTCCAGCCGATATGAAGACCAGCTTCTACAGCCCATACTTCATTGTACCCAAGAAAGGTGATGAGTTACGGCCAATCTTGGACCTGCATCTCTTGAGTCGGGCCTTTTACAAGCTTCCGTTCAAGTTGCAAACGCAGAAACGCATTTTCAAATGCTCCGTCCCCGAGACTGGTCTGCAGCATTCGACCTGAAGGATGCGTACTACAGATCTCTACACTTCCACAATGCAGGCCATGCCTGTGTTCTTGCGTTCAAAAAAAAGAGGGGTTGAAGTCTCAGTACAATGTCCCACCCTTCGAGTGCTACATAGCCAGTTAGGTCTTCAGGTCAACTGGGAAAAGAGTAAACTTATCTACAGACTGAGGATCTCTTTTTCCGGTATGGAGATGGATTCGGTCCAACACGTCTCCTGAGAAGAGCGTGTTTGGTCGGTGCTGTTAAGAAGTGAGAAAGGGTCCCACTCTAAACTTTTCAGAGGCTCCTGGGGCATATGGCAGACACAGCCGCAATAGAACGGCTTCCTCCATATGAAAACCGCTTCAGCACTGGCTTCATGGCCGAGTCCCGAGGTGGCCATGGCTGAGCGGCACGCTCCGTGTGACAATCACCCTGGCCTGCCAAACCCTCAGCCAATGATCAGACCTTTTATTCCTCCGGGCCACCCACCCCAGAACAAGTGTTCACCAACACCGGCTGAGGGGCCACGTACAACGTACAATGCAGTAGCGGGGGTCTGGGCGGGCCTCCAACTGCACTGGCATCAATTGCCTCGAGTTGCTAGCAGTACGCATTGCTTGATGCCACTGCTCAGCAAGCCTGTACTGGTCAGTACAGCGACTGTTGCATTACGCTGCCCTTGCATGTCGCAACTTGCCCACCACCTCCTCCTATGGAGTCAGAAGCTTCTGAGGTCGCTTCATCTACTTAAAATTCCGGTCTGCTCAATCGTGCCGTCGACGAGGCCTCACAACAGCCTGTGGCCTATGGAGAGTGGAGACTTCATCCCCAGGTGGTCCAGCTGTTCTGGGATCACTTCGTGGCCGCACAGTTACATCTGTTTGCCTCTCCGAACTCGCCCAATTGCCAGTTGTTTACTCCCCGACCGAGCGGAAAACCCTTGGCACGGAGACACTGGCACACAGCTGGCCCCGGGGCCTATGCAAAGATGCGTTTCCCCAGTGAGCCTTCTGGCACAACACTGTGCTAAGTCAGGAAGGACCCCGAAGACTTAGGCTGAATCCCAATTCTCTGTCTTACCCCTTCCCCTTACCCCTTCCCCTTACCCCTTCCCCTTAGTTTTGCACGTTCACGTGAGAGTAAGGGCTATCCCAATTCTCATTTTGATCAAGGGGTAGGGCTAAGGGGAAGGGGTAGATACCCCTTAAAACCAAGAATTTTTGCAAGCTTACTTGAAACCAAGGGGTACCCAGAATGCACTGCGCAACCGGCAACAAAGGCGGGCATACCATCAAGAAAGTCTCATTTTCGGCTTAAATGATTGATTGAAAAATTATGACAGTCGTGTTTTGTGCTCTACACAGTCATGCACATATATATTTGCAACCATGTTGTTAACTGAAACGTTTTTAAACGTTTTTAAAAATCGCTGGTCTGCTACGCTAGGCTATGCTAACGATACATTGCTGGTTTGCACAATCAGTCCCGCATTTCTCTGACTAATGTCCGGGATTCAGCTTTTGTTTTCTACAGTCGCCATTCATTATGTGTAACGTTTCATTATTTGACACTGACACGTATGTGCCAGCTTTGCAGGTCATGTATTCAGCTTCAAACGGATCCCGACTGATACGAAAACACAGGAATTTAAGCAATGCTAAAACGCACATAAACCGATCACTTGTTTCACTTGTTTAGCGTTCATGTACGTTAAACACTACATTCAGATTCGCCGATTTGAATGAATTCAGTCCGATTGAAACAACACTATTGCATAATGAATAGCGACGGCAGAAAGCAAAAGCCGAATCCCGGACATTTTGGGTGATCCCGAAATCCAGGCGACATGTCCAGGAAAAAGATACGTGCTTTACATATTGTAACGCGTTGTGTTAGGAGGGAAACAAAATAAGGATAGCTCGCAGCTGAAGTATTAGGCCAGACAGACTCACGGAGGCGATTCACTCGCAATTTATTGACAAATCAAACTCCTGCAACTGTCTGCCACACGCTCCACCTTGCCTTCCACAGCGTCACTCAATAAAACAAAGCAAGAATAATGAGCATCAACACAGAAATGACCCACATACATGGGGTTGTTCGAGTCGTACGGCACAATACCATTACAGCCCGTTCAACAGAGAGCAGAGCGCGCAGCTCTTAAAGGGGCCATACTTATTTCCACTCGTTACAATATACTGTCCTGTATCACACAGGGACGCCGGAATATGATGTATGATGACGTAACCAAGTGGCGTCTCATTTCATAGGGGTATGTTTTCAACCCTAGCGCTTACCACTCGGTTTCGAGGGACAAGGGCTAGGGGTAAGACGAAGGGGTAGGGGTAGGGGAAGGGGTAAGACAGAGAATTGGGATTCAGCCTTAGTCTTGTTGCCACTATTGCTGGACCACCGCTGACTCCGGGCTCCACTCGGCTCCTCAGCGAAAAAAAACTGGTGCGTGCATCCACTTCCATATTTATACCTGCGCTGCGTGGCGGAGCGTGTGATGCAATTCACACACGCATTGCATTGTGCATTGGCTAATTTTAACAATACTCGAAGATGACAGGCTCCCTAAGCGTGATCCCAATCAGTGGACACATCGACTACGTCTCCGTTCCCTCCTTCAGGGAACGAGGGTTACATACATAACCGAGAAGTTCCTCATTCTATCCTTCGCGCCCGGGGGAAAGAAGGACGGTAGGCAGGGTTGTCAGGTCTGTGCAACAAAAGTAGCCCAAAAAGCCCATCGGCTCTTCACCATCAGGCAGCCAAATTCAGATTTGTGCATCTGAGGGATGTTTTGGGGGTTTTGGAGCGTCGAAATCGTACTTACGGGGGTGGAAATCAACCCGTGGGTAAACATTTTTCCAACAACTTAAGAGTATCCCATTTCCACGGGAAAACCTCGAACTTGGCAACACTGAATGTAGGCCGCATTAGAAGGATAATTTGAATTGGGACAGCCTTCATCGCGCCGGTGTGACGCAATCGGCTTTCAAATTAGAGCTTAGATTGGGCCCAAAAAATCAAGCCCGAGCCTACCCGAGCCTGTGCACGTTGTGTCCGAGCCCGTCCCGTCCCGACACATTAACTGTAATTATGAGCCCGATTTAAACATTTTTTAATACATGGGCCGTTATAACTGATGTTCTCAACTACAATTCCGAGTTGTTTGAACTACAGAAATCTGTTTACAATTATCTTAATGAATAATGCAACAAGGACGAAGCATGTAAACTGCGTTGTTTGTTTATTCAGAATGGAATGGATCGCAAATGGATCCGAATGAAGAAACGTTAAAAAAAAACGTGAACACTCGACAAAGCCAACACATATGTTGTCACTGCCCACGACTTGTTTAAAATGGTTCCATACCTCCAACTTTCCTCCAAACTTGCTCAAAGTTAATTCTCCTTCTATCTCCGTCTATTCTCTTTTTATTTTTTTCTCTACATCTTTAAGCTCCATGTTGCACTTGAGCTACACAATACAGCACAGCAGGCCCGGTGTGATGCGTGCGAGTGGAGGAGACGCTGTGCATGACACGTGACGCGTTGCATTGTCCACCCAATTAGGCTAATAAAGTAATGATTTAAAAACACAAATGCTTGATCAAGGGCCCGGCCCGAGGATAGTGGTGGGAAATATCGTCCCGAACCGGCCCGCGGGTTGGTGTCAATTTCGGGCTTGGGCAGTGAATCTAAGCTCTACTTCAAATACGGCCTTTCGAGGATGCAGCCCCTGAATTGGGACACAGCTTCCATGTGGTTTTCAGTACTTCTACCTGTTTGTATGATCTCATAAGTTTTTTGGTTTACTATTAAAAGACTAATTCTTGGAATTTGACATTCTGCTTCATTTGATTTGAACCACGCCATTACAGCATACATTTAAATTTACTGTATTTCTGAAAAGTCTAACACATTATGTCTTTAGTCTGCTATTGTGAAGTATTCATGCAGGAAAATATGCTTTCTTAGAGATTGTAATGACCACTATTATGCTTTTCATCCACTGTAAAAAACAAAAACAAAAAAGTTGCTGCCTTAAATTTTTAAGTACAATCAACTTGGATGTTTAAGTCATTTAAATTACATTAAACTGACTTTAAAAAATGAGTTGAATCTTGAATAACTTATTACAAAAGTGGAAAAGTTTTAAACTTATTTTGATGAATTTGTTTGATCATATATTTTTTTTGACAGTGTCTAATGATTTTGTATGGTAAAAATGCATAAAGGACATCATGCTGGAACTACCAATTATGTTTTTCAACAGTTTAATCAATCAATTAATCGAATATTATCGTTTTGAGGTTGGAGAGCCCCAGGATGTTTTCTTTCTTTTCAGTTGTGCTGCTGTGGTATGGTAGGCCATCTCAGTTTTACAGAGCGTGCAGAGCACCATTTTATTTTGTCTCTTTTTAAAAAATTCCCCCACTTTAGACCGGGCTCAATGTTTTTGTAATATCGGCTGATTTCCAGCATACCAGAGAGTCGGAGCCGACCAGCATAGGGGATGACCATAAACAGCATAATGAATCAATGCATTCCACGCAAAACGACTAATTTACACAATCAGCGTAATTGATTACATCGATGCGTCGTTCCAGCCCTATTCAAAATATGAAAATATAAAAATTTCTGCTTTAGTTCATATGCTTTAGTTCGTAAGAAGAAACATTTACCCGATAAAGCCATCCAACAGCACACTCTGACTCACATTCACTCTCGCTAGTAAATTGAGCAATCAGTATGATAATTCAAAACAAAATGCAGCTTAGTTCTTACGTTTGAAATGTCTTTGAAAGTTCAAGCACACCTGAGTTGTATGCGCACAGACTCGCCTGTTGGCCCCATTTTTGGTAGAAAAGCAAGGGGGACATAAAATTCTCCCAATGTTTAATTATTCCAAACGAGGGAGAATCTCAAGGGTTTTAATTAAGCCTGAATTAAATCGATGTAAATTGCATGTGAAAGTAGCAGGTTTCTTTTCCTCTTTTTAAAAATAAATCATTTTATTTATTTATTTTGCAAAAGGCAAAAAAGGTTCTGTATGCACTCATAGAAGCCAGCCTCGAAGCTGCTGTTTCCTTCATTTTTCCTTCATTCTGCTTTTCTTATCAATTTTGTCCCTTTCCTTGTGTATACTCATATATTTGTAGTCACACTGTGCCATACATGTCAAATTAATTTTGATAATTCAGCTCAGTGTTTATACGTGACGAGGACGGTTCTGCAAGACTTTTTCTATCAGGTGCTTGTGGGTCTAGTGGTGGAAATGTGATGCAAAAACAACAAAATATAAAAAGAGTGAATCTCCCCTAAGACCCGGTTGTTTTACATGCAGCTTTAATGCATAGTAGTCATGTATGAATTTTAAAATGTTTAAAGTATGCATTTGCTCTGCATAATAATAGATGTTTGAGCATTTCAGTGTTTTATTACATTGTTTTATATGCAAGCCACAGAGAGTGAGAATGAACTACATTTATAGGGATGGGGAAAGAAATGTTCATTTTCGGCTGTGTAACGTTAAATATAATTAACATAATTTATGCAGCCTTTGTTTTCCCGCTGTCTGAGACTATAATAATATTTTGTGCTGTTATATGCCCATGCTGTTTGAGTATTGCAGTCTGTATTTGGTTGTACTTGATTGATCAAAGTGATGATAGATGTATCAATACCTGTGATATCCTACTAATAGAGGGGATTGAAAATCCATAAAATACTAAGGGCCAGATTTACTAACAGTTTGTGCCAGCGCAAACCATGTTTTTGAGTAAAAAAAAAAATACTGTCAGGATATACTAAAGATATGCAGTAAAAAAAAAAAAATAGCATTGAAAAGGCATGGACAGTTATTTTTGTGGCTGACCTTATTGTATGCATTTTAAGGAGTTTTCCTTACAGAAGCAAAAGTTATGGGAGAGAGTATTTAAATTAATCATATTAAGGTTTACGCTAGCCAATTTTCTGGTATTTGCGCCATTATTTACCGGCCAAAAAAAGCATGTCTTAAACCAGACGCTCATTTGTGCTGCTCTTGATTGCTGTGTTCTTTAATTTGTGCATTGTCAGTAGATCACGCTCAAAACTTTCCAGTTCCTTAGGTGTTTTTTGTTTTGTTTTGTTTTTTTTTTTAAATTGTGCTCTCATGCTAATTTGCCCTGTTTAGTAAATATGGCCCATAATGTTTTCACTAGTAATTTTATGACATGGCCCATTTAACAATTAAATAGTTAGAAAAGATTTGAAGTGAAACAAAATTAACTGATATCCCTAATTTAAAAAGTAGAGCAGATAGAGTAATGACAGACAGAAACATCAATGACAGACACAAACATCAATTAGCAAAGCTAATTGAGAATTTTATTATAATGGGTGTATGCAATAATTCTTGTAAGTTTATTCAAATTATCAGATTGATTCTTTAATTGTTGTAAAGGATAAACAAAACAGTAGTCGGATAATTTGCAGTTTGCTACTAAATGTAAAAAGTATTAAAATATATTATTACATCATTGTGTAATTTTATCTTCAAAAACGTAAAGAAAATGAATCAATTTAAGAATGGTACTGGTATTGGCAATATATCCCTGTCAGTCCTTGATAATAATGATACTTGACAAATATTATTTTGAATATAGGCTACTACAAAATATACAATTATGTACAATTATTACTACTAAAATATACTACTTATTCTACATTTATTTGGGGATTTGATGTATAAATATATTTTATATAATTACAGAAATCTGTGCAATTAATTCATTTTACTTGATTCACTGCCCTAATTCGTGTTACCTTCATAATCCAATGACACTTTCTATGAGTAAAAATAATCATAACATTAATTGGTCTTTCTCTCTTTCTTCAGGTTTGAAACAGATCCATGCTCTCTCTAGCCAAGGAAACTACGAATTGCGCATAGATCTTGAAGACTTTGAGAACAGCACAGCTTTTGCTCAGTATGGTGTTTTTGGAGTCGGGCTATTTTCTGTTGATCCTGAGGATGATGGTTACGCCCTCACCATTGCTGATTACACCGGCACTGCAGGTACACATACATATTTACACATTAAATACATAAAGCTACAGACCCTGAGTCAGTATCTTCAATACTGTGCAATTAGCCTTGTTTAAATCACATGCTTAATATTCAACTATACTGGACCCTGTATGCAAATCAGTTAGCAAGATTAAATCTCTGTCAACAGTAATAATTGCTTATTCATTCAGATAATTGGTCCATTTCAGTGCTTGATGGCATAGACAGAATAATCATGGCACTTAATACACTCTTTAGTCACTTATCAGCTGCATGCACAGCATATATCTCTCTTCCTCTGCAAATCGCCACATAAACAACCATTAAGACTGGGTATCAATACGGATTTGTTAATACAATTTGATTCTGATTTACAAGCTTTTGATTTGATTCAGAATTGATTACATTTGAAAAACTCATCGATTTGAACCAACTCATTTGAGTGATTTCATGAATCAGATTATACTTGTCACAATGTGTCTTTTTGATTTCACTAAACGAACTGCTCATAAAACTCATATGTTTTTGATCTAGACTATACTGGTCACACACTATGTTGTTCATTCACTGAGAAGAACCCACCTATAAGTATAATTTGTTTGTGAATCGGACTACACTGGTCACATTGAATGTTGTTTTTGCATGCAGTCTGCTAGAACACTCAATAGAAAGATGTTTCTTGTCATTATTTTGTGATGCAGTCTTTTTATTCCATCACATTCAAAACAGATGGCAAACTCATTCACATCTCAAGTCATTTTTTATGCAGTGTTTGAGTAAAAATGATTTTAACAATCATTATCATTATTAATCAGAAAAATTGTTATTACTGTATTACCCAGTCCTCACAATCACACACACATCCAGAAAACGAAATACCTTCCAGTCGATTACTATCATTGACTTAGTCAAATGTCAAGAACTTACACACAAACTGAACTGGAAAACTCCTCAGAGTCTGGTAAGAAACAAGTGAGCAGCAGGATAAACAGAAATAGAAAGAGCATTCTGAGTTTGAACTCAAGGGCAGAAGCTGGAGAAAATACACCTAAGAGAGAGCGTAAAAGAGAGAGGTGAGATATCTCCTGTCTGGACAGCATGTATATATCCGGGCTCGAATTGGATCGTGTCTGTAGTGCTGGTGTCAAGTGAGCAGGTGGTCTCTGCTGGGCAGAGTCTTCATGCCCTTGAGCTGCTGGGTTTCCTGTTTGCTGCCTGACAGGTCTCCCTAATCACAGTGTTGAGAGTATTATTGTGATCATTTGCATTAAATTTTGACAGGCCGTTGTGCTCTGGACCGGCCTGGTGGGGCCTAATACGTCTCAAAATACAGACCCTGTCAAGGTGACTCCTTATTCACCCCGGCATGTGAGCACCAAGTTTAAGTTTGCACACCTACAGTATGTTTTATGCAGGTTGCACATTTATACAGAGCCTTTTTAGAGAGTCTAGCATGGTATTACCACATCACCTGAAGGCTTTTTGAGATGATAATATCCCCTTGACAAATCAAAAGTGATTCCCAAGAGCAGGTGACTGAATCGGAGAGTTTGCAAGGACATGTCTGGGTATAACACTCTTAATGCAGAAATGTCATCGGCAGCAATACAAGCATTTTCTGTGGGCTCGTGCGACCCTAGTGTGACTAATGGTTTATTCCCATTGCTGCAGACAAAATCTGTCAAGCTTGAATGACGTGCGTTTCCATGGGGAAATTGAGCCCCGGTCTGGGATCAGTTTCTCGATGTATTGTCTTTGACGTTATTGAGTAAAACTGATTGTGGAACAGAAGATTGAAGATCTTCAAGGTCATATACTCTTAGAGAAGAGGAATGAAGGTTTAGCGCTTTAATTCTGGAAGCATTTTCCTCTTCTGTGGATCATCCACAGTGTTTTTTAGGCTGGATGAAAGGTTAAACATAAAATGGTTCTGAATGAATCCCAGAGAGGTTTAGAAATACCACCTGACATTTACCTCTATTGTACTCATCCTGGTACACTTTCCTTTTCTTCCTGTCTCCTATCTCCATGGAATACTGTGTTCTAGCTTTTGTTTGGAATGTGTTCTTTGTTCGTGTTGAGCTGACAGAAACAGTTTATAGGGCAACAGACACATCACCACCCTGCCCTTCTGCCAAAGAAATCCAGTGAAGTGGACAGCAGGCAGGGTGGCTTTCCAAATTTCCTTTTCAGTGGAAATAGGGAAGGTTTGTTTCTGTTGGCCATCAACACCAAATGCCTTTTGCCATCAGATAAGACTGACACTACAAGACACTTCTTGAGAGAAGATGACTTGTCATTGACCCACAAGTTGACCCTTTTAAATGCTCTTGCCGCGCTGACTCGCTGATTCTTTAGATTAAGGTCTAAAAGTATTTTGGATCTCGAGATACTTGCCTGGCAGAGTAGCAGAAACAAAGAGAAGCTACAAGATACAAATATTCGATACTTCTTAAAATAACATAAATATGCAGCACATTCACACCATTCTCATTCAGAGATATGCATGCTTAACTGCTGTATGTACTGCACCACTGCAGGTCATTCAGTTCCATTTACTAAAATAGAAATTATGGGTGAGGGTTCAATCCTTTAATTGCATGCTTCCAATCTCTGTATACAGAATAGGCAGTGAATATCAGTGGAATATTTTGGAAATGGTTTGAAAAGACAATTATACATAATGCCACTGTGTGCTTTATGCCAGTGTGTTTTACACTAAGGGTTTTAAAACTGGGTTGTGGGGCCATTTTCTGTATAGTATAACAATGTCAAAAAATAAAATATGAGTACAGGAGGGATCAGTGAAATAAAAGATAGATATAAAATGTTCACACTGTTTTGTGGAAAAAATGTTTTAGTTCTTATCCATCTATCCTTGCAACTTACCTAATTGCATTGTTATTTATGTTGTATCTCTGTAGGGATATTATCCTTACCATTGTTGATTTCAGCTTTTCTCTGGAACTTGTGAAAAACACTATACTTGTAATAAACTAATATATATATATATATATATATATATATATATATATATATATATATATATATATATATATATATATATATTAGGTTAATCAAGTTTCAAGATTTTTCATTTTTTCATTTTTAAAGAAATTAATACTTTTGTTCAGCAAGGACAAATTCAGTTGATCAAAAGGGATAGTAAAGATATTTATAATGTTACAAAAGATTTATATTTCAAATAAACTCTATTCTTTTGAATGTGCGATTCATCAAAGAATACTGAAAAAGAAAATCACGGTTGAACACTAAAACATTAAGCATCACATCTATTTTCAACATTAATGATAATAAGCTTTGCCATCACAGGAATAAATTACATTTTAAAATATATTCAAATACAAAACACTTATTTTAAACAGTAATAAAACACATTTCAAAATATTACTGTTTTTACTGTTTTTATCAAATAAATTCAGCCTTGGTGAGCACAAGAGACTTCTTTCAAAAGCATCTAAACTAAACTAAACATCTAAACTTGTGGATATTACAGTATTGTTTGACTTACAATATACAATTGACTTACAATATAAAAGCCAATGAACTTAGCAAATTATTGCATTTAAAAAACATAATTAATAATTCCTTTACCGTATCAAGCTGACTATTTGATATAAATGGGTCTTTACTGTATAATTACAAATATATACAGAAGTTGCCTTTATATTACAGGAAGTGAGTGTCCATATGTACTATGTCTCCACTTCTGATGTCAACAGCCAATCTACTGGTTGTTCAGCTCCATGTTCCAGACAGCTTTGAGTGTGTCTCATTCCACTAAACTATTTGAGACCACTTTTAGAAAAACACATTTGTCTACACCTAACATCTAATTATGGAGTACCACCTGTACCCATGTGTTTGTGCATGAGTTCATGAAAGAGGATTATCAAAATCATTTTTTATGCTAACTTGTCTCTTGTTCCCTTTCGTTCAGTCACTACGAGTTACGTCAGTGAATGATGAATGGGGGTTTCGCTTAGAAGCCTATCACCTTCGAGTTTTAGAAAATGAGCCAATGGCATGGAAAATGCCTTGGGTCTGCGGAATTTTCATGCCGCGACTCCGCCCCACCGTGTGGGTATAAAAGGAGGAGCGGTGGCAATCTTGCATTATGTTTTCGCTTCGGAGCCAAGAGTAATCTTCACTCCTACAAGCAATTCTGAGATCTTCACTCTTCGAGAATAGCTACTCTCCAGGTGTTGGTGTGAAGGTGAATTCCAGCGAGTTCACATTGCCTGCTGATCTGTGCAGTGATCTGCCAGTCGTGTGCTTCTCCCTGGTCGCTTCAGCACTCTGCAGAGTTTTCCCTCTCACAAAAGAGCTTGCGCGTGGCACGTCTTTATAAAGATGTCTCACCCGTGCACTTCTGGTTGTGGCTATTTCTCAGTTTGATGGGCAGAATCGCTGCCTTGCGTGTTTGGCCTTAGATCACGCAAAGGCAGCTTTTGTGGATGAATCATGTTCTCATTGCGGGAACATGACCATCGCAACACTGCGGTCAAGACTCAATGACCTCACTAGAGTGAGAGTCCCCTCATCCACACCCCGATCTACTCCCTCTTCGAGAGGTGGTACTTTGGGTGGTGGACAGGGTGACCTGAGGGTGATGGTGTGGAACAAAGCGCTGACGATACTTTCAAACCGAGTTGACAGCTATGCTCTCCCGGGCAGCCGCGAGCATCGGGCTCGAGTGGAATCCTCCACCCTGTCCTGAGCGCTCGCGGCTAGTTGATTGGGCGCCCGCCCCCAATATCTTTCTTCCCGGAGGTGCATGAGGAGGTTACTAGGTCCTGGAAGTCTCCACTGTCTTCCCGCGATCGCTCAGCGACCTTCTCCGCCTTTCCTCCCCTTGATGGGGCCGAGGCCAAAGGGTACACTGGGGTTCCCCCGGTTGAACGCTCTGTTGTGATGCAGCTGTGTCCTCAGAGTGCTTCTTCTCGTGGTGACTCAAAGCACCCCTCCAAAGCCTGTAGGTTTTCGCCGACTCTCGTCGCAAAATCCTGTAGAGCTGCGGGGCAGGCTGCTGCCTTTTTGCATGTCATGGCCATCCTGCAGGTTTACCAGGCACGGATGCTCAGGGACATGCAGGAGGGCAGGACTGACCCAGGGCTCTTTGATGAACTGCGTGCCGCCAC
This sequence comes from Abramis brama, assembly GCF_963993115.1. Classification (NCBI taxonomy): domain Eukaryota; kingdom Metazoa; phylum Chordata; class Actinopteri; order Cypriniformes; family Leuciscidae; genus Abramis; species Abramis brama. The sequence goes on along the minus strand of NC_139967.1, from coordinate 21,646,382 downwards.
CGACCTCGCTCTCCGGGCAACGAAGGTGACCGCACGCTCCTTGGGCCAGGTGATGTCCACGAATGTGGTCCAAGAGAGACACCTTTGGCTCAATCTGGCTGATATGAGAGACGCAGAGCGAACCCGTTCCCTCGACTCTCCCATATCCCAGGCTGGCCTCTTCGGCGGCGCGGTTGAGGACTTCGCCCAACAGTTCTCGACCGCCCAGAAGCAGACTGAGGCTATAAAGCATATTCTGCCCTGACAGTCTGTTGCTGCCTCTACCCAGCCATTGGCACAGAATCCTCAGCCTGCTCACCGCCCAGCCTGACCCCAGCAGCAGCCTTCATCTGGGCCACGCCGTGGAGGTAGCATCAGGAAGGCGCCACAGCCCCCTCCAGCTCCGCAGCCGCTAAACGCCAGGCTAAGCGGTGCCCCTGAGACGGGCTGCCACTCCTCCCAGAATCTTTTGTTCTTGTAAAGAAAGAACTGACACACCCATCTCTGAGCCATCAGAGGTCTCGGATGACAGTGCACACCGCACACAAGCCTCGCCACTCTCGTCCCCCTCTGTCGCCAGACCCCTGGCAGAGCAGGCCCCTGTGGAACGCTGGTCCTTCCCTGGCCTCCTCTGTCAGGACACGGCAAATGACCGTGCCCCCACACCGGGACACTACACCTCCCACGTTCGGGCCAGTCATTTCGCCTCGCTGCCCCATCGAGGTTACGTCTGTGGTTTGCATGACCCCACTGGTACAGTTCTGGGAAGCTTGGTTAGAGCTTCCCAACCTGTCCCGCTGGGTCGCGAGAACCATCAGGCTCAGCTATGCGATTCAGTTCGCACAGTCTCCTCCCCGCTTCCGGGGAGTCCGCTACACCATGGTCGGTGGCAATGCCCCTGTCATGTGTACGGAGTTCGCCAACCTACTGGCGAAGGGTGCAATCGAGACTGTCTCTCCAGCCGAAATGAAGTCTGGCTTCTACAGCCCCTACTTCATTGTACCCAAGAAAACCGGTGGGTTACGGCCAATCCTGGAACCTGCATGTCTTGAACCGATCCCTTTACAGGCTTCCATTCAGGATGTTGACAGCGAAACGCATTTTCGAATGTGTTCGTCAGTTGGATTGGTTTGCAGTGATCGACCTGAAGGACGCCTACTTTCATGCCTCCATTCTTCCTCGACACAGACCATTTCTATGGTTTGCTTTCGAGGGGCGGTACGCGGTCCTCCCATTCGGGCTAGCCCTGTCTCCTCGCGTCTTTACGAAAGTCATCGAGGCTGCCCTTGTGCCACTCCGGCAACACGGGTTTCGCATCCTGAACTATCTCGACGACTGGCTGATCCTAGCTCACTCTCGGGACCAGGTTTGCGAACACAGGGACCTGGTGCTCCGGCAGTCGATGTGGCATGATTGAATTGGGACCCCCATTCGCCATTCACTGACGTAACTCGTAGTGACTGAACGAAAGGGAACATCTCGGTTACGTATGTAACCTTCGTTCCCTGAGGAGGGAACAGAGATGTTATGTCCCTCTGCCACAACCGCTGTACCGCTGGAATTGCCTGAGTTCAGACTCGGCTCCTCAGCGAGAAAACATAATGTGAGATTATGTGCCACTGCTCCTCCTTTCATACCCACGCGGTGGGGCGGAATCACGGCATGCAAATTCCGCAGACCCAAGGCATTTTCCATGCCATTGGCTCGTTTTCTAAAACTCAAAGGTGATAGGATTCTAAGAGAAATTTCAGGCTTCCATTCGTCTTTCACTGACGTAACATCTCCGTTCCCTCTTTAGGGAGCAAGGGTTACATATGTAACCGAGACGTTCCTGGGTGTCTGGAGTCGTTTGTGTGAAATGGCTTTCTGTGATGAGTTTCACAGTGTTATTTCTAGAATAACACAAGTCAGCTCTGTTGCAACTTAAATATACAGTATTTCTTATTATTATCAATCTTGAAAACAGTTCTGCTGCTTAATATTTTTGTGGAAAACATGATTTAAAAAAAATCCATGATTTTTGATGAACACATGCCAAGACCAAATCTCTGCTAAGTTATCATGCTTGAAGAAGGGAGGTTAGTGTGTTTCCTGTCGTAATGATGACAGTAGTAGTAGTAGTAGATGTTCCGTGCTTCGGAGCGGTTAGCGATCACACTAAATGTGTACCATGCCCAAGCCCAACTGAACCATGCTCTGGCCCACCTCTTCCAAGCGGGCCAGGGACGATTCAGCAAACCACACCCAGGCACGGTACGGAGCGATCACACTAGTCAAACGAACCAGGCATTGGGGGTCAAAAGTCCTTGGGTGCGGTTCAGATCGCCTAGTGTGAGTACACCCTTACTGAGTTAAAACTATTGAATAGAAGTTTAATTGTCTTTCTCCTCTCTTCCCTTCTGTTTTACATGGGCCGATATATACAGGAGATTCGTTGCTAAAGCATAACGGAATGAAGTTCACAACGAAAGACAGAGACAACGATCATTCAGAGAACAACTGTGCTTCGTTCTACCACGGCGCCTGGTGGTACCGCAACTGTCACACCTCCAACCTGAATGGCCAATATCTGCGCGGACAGCACACCTCTTACGCCGACGGGATCGAGTGGTCGTCCTGGACCGGGTGGCAGTACTCGCTCAAATTCACAGAAATGAAGATTCGGCCAACACGCGAAGAGCGAGAGAGCAAGTAAATGTGCAAAAAGTAATATTTAAATGTGAGGAAGTGAAAAAAAATTAAATAAATGTTTAAAAGACTTAAATATGGAACGTACAATGTGGAAAACAACAAGAACAGTTGTTGTTGCTGATCTGAAAGAGAGCTTTCTGTTGTCCTGTTTATTAATTTGGCTGAAAAGTCACACTGTCGTGTGGCTGTGCTGTAAGTCCTGCCCTTCATGTGACAATCTCTTCATCATCAGGCCTTGAAGTTTCTTCACAACCCAGCTGTCAGATCTCAGCTCACTCCTGCAATGACTCAACTACTCTTCAGTGTCATACTTCGGTTCCGATAAAAATGACACTGAATCAAGAGTACTATTATGTTGCCACTGGTTAGAGAAATAACAAGTACAACAATGAAATGTTGGAATGGTTCCCATTTCCATTCCATTCCGAACACACGGCAAGACCAAATCTCTGCTAAGTGTTCATGCTTGAAGAAGGGGGTTAGTATAAAAGAAGAAAGTGTGGAAGATGGGAGGGAAATGAGAGAGAGATGGTCTGGGAGGAGAGGAGTGCAAAGAATTCGATGGGAGTTCGTCTCTCATTTGTCTGACAGGCCATTAGCGAGCATATTGGCCACTTTGTCTGATCGCCATTGCCAAGTGATCATCAGCAAGGCTCTTTATCTCACACATAGGCAGATGGAGGCTGTTTATGTGTGTGTGAATGAGATAAAGAGGAAATGTGATATTGTCTCGTCTTCTTTCCGAGCGTGCGTTTCCGTCTCAGCATTCTCGGGGAATCTGTTTATCGGCCAGATGAGATCGGTCGAGTGTGTTTACTTAGCACTCACACACGTCATTTGTTCACGCATGCCTTCAGAACCCATGTCAAAGCGCTAATTTAAACGAGCCACCCTGCCATCTTTTATGTGTGAACGCTAACATGTATATCAGCACATTCACTGCCGTCTCTCTCTTCAACTCACTTTCCAAAGGTCAGACATCTTAAACGTGAATATTGTGCTCCCTTCACCTCGTGTACCTCAAGCACCTCCCTTCATCTCTCGCCCTTTCTTTTTTCCCTCCCGGTCTTCTTCTCAATTGTTCTTTCTCTGCTCTTCCCTCGCTCCTTCAATTTGTTTTCTTTGGTCCCCTGTGGAAGTGGAAAAGGTCAACATGTCATTTAGTACAATTACTCTGCTCATTGTTCTCTCTTCTTTGCTCTTTTCTGACTTTTTAATTTTCTCTCACTTCTGTTTCGCAATTCATCCCTTTCTCAACCTAATTATGTTTTTTTTTTTACATTATCATGATAATGGCAGTTTATTTGTACTTTGTTTAAATTGTGTAATTTTGAATTCAGAAAAGAAAGATTTACATATTTAACATGATTAACGCACTAACAAAACTTTTGTTCCCTCCACTGTTTGATTGTTGTTGTGTTTTATGTATAAAGACAAAATAAGTTTTCAGGCTGATTTGTGAATGAACTTGTGCAAGTATGAACACTGATTCATTCATCTTGAATTTTGCGATTTAGATTTTTACTTTATAAATGTACCAAGAGCTTTAAGATGTGTAGATTTCATGTACAATGTGTATGTTTTAGAGACTTTTAACGCATGTAAAATGTTTTCTTACGGGAAAAGGACAAAAGCACACAAATGAAACAATGTACATTAGAAAAGATCCTCGAAATGGCCTGATAATGTCTGTAGTCATGTGACGAGGATTGAATGGCCTGTTGTGCGGGACTGAAGTCTCTTGAATGGACTTGTTTTAAATTCTGGTCTGACAAAAGTGCAGATAAAATCCATTAAATATACACCAACGAATAATGAGCTCATTACTCTGGAAAATATGTGGGAAGATGACTGTAAAAGCAACATTACAGGATGTTGTCAAGACTCTTCAATGGACATGAGTGAGTGCTTGTCCTTATCTCTGGAGACTCCTCGAAGTTTGTTTGAGACTCCTGTCGGTTTGTTTCTCCGTTGTGTATTTTCAATTGCACAACTCTGATTTCCCCCCCACCTCTCATTCTGTGGAATTACGTTACAATCAGCCCCTTTTTTCTGTCATCATTTGTTTCAAAGTTAACCATGCTGCCTGTTCAGCTGTCAATAACGTTTCTCCAGTGTGTTGCCATGGTAATGATCCCCTGAACAAAAGCTAACAGACTGATAAAAAAGAATGAAGGAAATAGATGAATGATGTAACAATGTCATGAAACTAAGTCAACAAAGGACAAGAAGAGTGCACATTATAACTGGACAGATAAAAATGTGAAAAATTAAGGGTCTCTATGAGAGTGTGTGTGTGTGTGTGTGTGTGTGTGCGTGTGCGTGTGCGTGTGCGTGTGCGTGTGCGTGTGAATGAAACAGAAAATATACTTATAAAGAAGAAAAGTGAATTGTTACTTCTGTGTATGACATTGGCTCTTCATATTGTGTGCATATAAAAAACAACAATAAATAACATATAAATAAGCTGATTTCTGCAATGGCACTGCATGGATTTTAAGATAGATATCCTGTGCGTCTTTTCTGTGCATCCGTACATTTCTTCATTTCCAGCAGGAAATCTTTCCATCGTCCTCTCCAGCTGTTTTTAATACTTACAGGGCATTTGCTCTTGACACATTACACTTTTCACACAGACTCGGGGTTTGTGATTGTTCCCTATGGACACATTTCCTCAAACCTTTGCACTATAAATAAGTCTAAAAAAATGTCTGGCTGAATCGTTATGTGTGGTTTAAAGCAATTGGCAACTGCCAAAGAACATCCTGCTCCCATTTCCCAATTTTAAAATGATGTGTGTTTCTGTGTGTGCATTGCTGGGTCTGTGTGTGATGTGTGTTTCTGTGTGTGCATTGCTGGGTCTGTGTGTGTGTGTGTGTGTGTGTGTGTGTGTGTGTGTGTGTGTGTGTGTGTGTGTGTGTGTGTGTGTGTGTGTGTGTGTGTGTGTGTGTGTGTGTGTGTGTGTGTTTGTGTGTGTGTGTTTGTGTGTGTGTGTGTGTGTGTGTGTGTGTGTGTGTGTGTGTGTGTGTGTGTGTGTGTGTGTGTGTGTGTGTGTTTGTGTTTTGAGTGAGCTACTGTACAATGAGAGATGGAGAAAGATGACTGCATGGCATGTGCGAATGGGAAAGATGGAGAGCAGAACATGGGATTGCGTGTGAGTTCACTGCTGAATGTGTTTTTTTGCCGCAATAATGGCAACTCCCCAGGGAAGACACCAGCACAGACGAGCAATAAAACTGTAACCACCTAATGGCCATCTTTCCTTAACAGCGCAAAGGAGGGTGAACTAGACCATCATTGCTGTATTAGCAAATTGGATGAAAGCAAAATATATCGAAATGCTGGTATTTTGCTTTTGTTTTCCCTCTATATTATTTTTATTAGTTTAGTTCAGGATATTTACAAAGACTTGAAGTTGAGCTTATGTATCAACACTGTTAACCATAATTTGTTCCATTTAAATAAATGAACTATTCCATAAATCAAATAAACTTTGATATTCTTTTAAGTTATCTCTTCAAGAACAAGTTAAAGTCCCCTTTTTATCTCTTTTTCTTATTTTTAATGTTGTTTATATGTCTACAGTGGTGTGAAAAAGTGTTTGCCCCCTTGGTAAATATGATCAAATATGGCGGTAAAAAATAAATCTGCATTTTTAATCCTTTTGATATTTTATTTAAAAAATGTGCAAAAATCTAACCTTTCATTGAAGTAAAATAATTGAAAGTGGGGGGGAAATCACATTATGAAATAAATGTTTTTCTCCAAAACACGTTGGGAACAATTGTTTGCCCCCTTTTATTAAATACTTTTTGCGACCTCTTTTTTCCTCTGAGTTTTCTCCTATAATGCCTGATGAGTTTGGAGAACACCTGACAAGAGATCAGAGACCATTCCTCCATACAGAATATCTCCATCCTGTTCTCTGTTATAAGATCGAATCCGTGATGCCATGATGTCCAGGACCTCTGGCAGAAAATTAGGCCCACAGCATTAAAGATACAGCAGAGTATTTCATTTTACACATGGGGTTCTTTTTTATCCCTGTATGAACCAAACCCATCTTAAGTGTTTGTTGCCAAAAAAGCTAATGTTTTTGTTTCATCTGACCATAGAACCCTTCCCGTTTGAAGTTCCAGTAGTGTCAGTTACTTTTCAAATGTTCTATGGTTCTATTTTTCATATCACAGGTTATGAAAAAATATTAAGCAGCAGAACTGTTTCCAACTTTGATAATGAATCATCATATTAGAATGATTTCTAAAGGATCATGTGATAGACTGGAGTAATGATCCTGAAAATTCAGCTTTGCATCAGAAATAAATGATCATTTAAAGTATAATAAATTGAAAACCAATTATTTTAAATTGTAATAATATATCACAATATTAAATTTTTTTCTGTATTTTTGATCAAATAAATGCAGGCTTGATGAGCAGAAGAAACTTCTTTCAAAAACATTAAAAATAGTAATGTTTCCAAACTTTTGACCTGTACTGTATATATATATATATATATATATATATATATATATATATATATATATATATATATATATATCTTGCAAGAACAAAGAACTCTGTTGTCTTGTCATGTGTTTTTGACATGCGGCTCATGCAGTTAACACACCCCATCTCATCTAAATTGCTGTCATCCCACACAAATTCAAAAAAAGATTTTTACCGCCATATTTGATCATATTTACCAAGGGGGCAAACACTTTTTCACACCACTGTAGACATATAACACTTTATCATGGAGATAAATAAAGAATGGGTCTAAGAAAGTAGTGAGTTAAATTTGTGTGGGATGACAGCAATTTAGATGAGATGGGGTGTGTTAACTGCATGAGCCGCATGTCAAAAACACATGACAAGACAACAGAGTTCTTTGTTCTTGCAAGATATGCATGTTTTCTCCCTGACATACCACAGAATTTGTTGTGATCCAGCATTCATTAAGGAACAGATGCATCATTCAAACATGAAATTCCCTTAAATAGCGCAATGAGCACACACACTCATGCACTTCTATCCCCATATAAACTAAAGATTATAAATCAAAGCTACGTGAATTAGCTATACGGTAGCAAAGACAACAAATCATTTTCCAGTGTCTCCTCGTTTCACTCTCATGACCTTTTCATGTTCACACTGAATCCAGTTTTATTGTAGTTTGACTTTAGTTTAGGAGGTTGCGGGTGTGAAAGCTCCCATCTGATTGCTGCCACGCTCTGGCACATGAACCTGTGATTTTGCTGTTGGGATGATGAGAGGAAGGGAAATGTCAAAGGAAAATTAAAGCGATTTTATTGCCATGGCAGCTCCTTTTATGTCTTGCAGACATGTTCATGAGGGAACCTACATTAGCATAACAATCAATACCACCGTGTAGAGGGAGTGAGGAAGAGACAGATTTATTATTATTATTATTTTAGATTGAGTGTCGGCTTCATCGGCTTCGAATTTACCTGCTAGCTGTCTCTGTGGTAGAGGTAAATGAAGTCAATCATGGTGAGCACATTCGAAAAGGATTTTTGTTAGTGTACATTTTATGTATTAACCTCTCCCTCTACCTCTCATACTCACTTTCTCTCACTTTGACAAATTCTCATTTCCAGAGAAAAGAAAACAGAAAGATTAGTAATTAGACATTGGTGAATCTAAATACCTTTAAAACAGTCACATTTGTAAGCTTAAGATGTATTTGCCACAATCTTGAGCACCCTCAGAAGAAAGCTCAAAAAGGATTCTTAATATTAATTTAGTCTTTAGTTATATTCATTCAATGGGAATTATCATTATAAATGTATAGTTATGTTTCTAAGAACCCACTTCTGACACTGACACTTACAAAAACAAAATCTTACCCACCCCAGTCATTTTAATGTTCTGAGTTCTGATGTCTGTTAAATAATCAGTACTTATTACCTTTGGAAAAGTAAAAATTGTGGGCGGTAAGAGTGGAACCGACCAAGTGGAAGTGTGGTCAGACCTTTTGCAGTTTATACAAATGTCTGACTATGCGAGACTGGCATCTTAGTGCTCAGTGCTGTAACATTCCTGGAGGACTCTTGGGGCATGAACAGAGAATTCAGATTTGCAATGAGTTTTAGGTGTTTGTTCCGTTGTTCGTCGATTCCTGGAGAATGATGTCATTAAGGACAAAAAAAAACTAACTGGTATGAAAAAGTGAGCTCTAGGGCAGGTTTTAGAAACTAAATGTCCTTAGTTCTACCAGAAAGACTCGGCAGAATAGATGTTGTAACAATCATGCATTTATTAGTGACCCAGCAAGCAATATATGCGATAAAGTATTTGGCGTAGGCCCCGTCCGTAACTCGCAATCCGAGGGTACGGATTCAGCATTTCCTGCCTGAAGATGAAGGCAGGGGCACAGCCGACCCCCCGTGAGGTATTGGAAGGGACCGTCCTGGTGGTGGTGGGGAGGTTGGAGGGGAAGGGACCATCCTGCGGTGGTAGAGAAGATGGAGGGAAGAAGCCATCTTGTTGGTGGAGGGAAGAAACCATCTTGGTGGTGGTGGGGTGGATGGTGGTGAGTGAAAGCGTTCAGCATCTGTGAACTCAGACAAGTGTAAGTACAGGTCCTTTATACTTCTAGTATTAGAACATGATTGGATAGATGAGAAGGTAATAAGTGACGCAACAATTGAGTCTTCCTGGCAGAACTTACGCTAAAGCTTTCATTTCCTGTATGTGTATGTGTGTGAGCGTATCTACTGTGTAGACAAGCACAGTAACTTTTTGACTCTTAGACTTATTCGTGCTCGCTGTAGTTTTGAGACTGTTTATTCTCAGTGTCAGTTATTGCATGTGTTTTATGCTATTTAGAGCGTTGCCACCCACTGGCAGCTCTGATGCTGGTGCAGAGAACCAAAGCTGTCATTACCACTCCAGTGAGCAGTCTAGTCCATCTTTAACCCTTTTATGCCTCAGCGGACCAGAACCATTACAACAAGAGAGAGAGTAATGTTATTTTTTATGGTATATATTTGTTTCTATGAATGACAAAACAGAATGCATGTGTTGTGTTGTGTAATGGTTAAATGAATGTAACAAGAAGGCTGATGATTTGATCCACAGTGACTAGTCCATGAGCAATCACCATTGTGCCCTTGAGCAAGGCGCTTAACCTCAGGTTGCTTCCAGTGGGACTGTCAGTAATAAGTGAACTGTAAGTCACTTTGGATAAAAGTGTATGCTATTGCTAAATGACTTGCTTTATAATAACTGCTGTAATAAACCACTGTACAAAGGCAAGAACCACAATAACACAATTACTCAAAATTTAATTTGTTACCAAAATCAAGTCTATAATTTGTTCAGTGACAACGTAATAGTATTGGTTTCTATTGACTTCCATTGTTTTTTGTCCATACAATGTAAGTCAATGGACACTGAAAGTGTTTGGGTACCAACATTCTTCAAAATATCTTCTTTCATGGTCAACAGAAGAAAGAAAGACATACAGGTTTGGAATGGCATGAGGGTGAGTAAATTATGACAGAATGTTCATTTTGGGGTGGACTATCCCTTTAAATATACTCAGATTTTTTAACATATTTGTTGTTAGTTTAATTTTGCACTTTATTTTGAAAGCAGATTTAACTTTGAGGTAAAATTTACTAAAAAAAATTCAGTTTGAGGGAAAAAAAGCGCACATAAAGATGTCTGAGACTTCACCTTCCTTGCACTTTTTAGAGGAAAAGAGAAGTGTATATACATTTGTGTGTGTGCGTGTGACACGACTGCTATTTGAGTATCCGTCTCCAGCTGTCACGGCCGGGTTTGATGTTCCTGGGGTGACATACCCCCTTCATCTCCCCTGTCACAATCCCATCTCTTTTTCTTGCTTGCGCTCACTTAGTTTTCCTTTAACGAGAGGAATGTGTCCATCACGACTTTTTCCAATCCTCTCTCCTCCTTTCTTTTCATCACCCCACTGATGCGCTTTTCTTGTCATTAGCTGAACATTCACTGTGTGACTGTGAAAATATGCAGACCTGTTAATAAGCAAATGTGTGACACACAGACCAAGTGTAGGATTACATGCATTTGAACAGCATATTTTTGATAATAGCTCACACAACTATTATTATTATTATGGGGCTGTATTGTAGCCTAGTGAACTGGGGTGGTAATTGAAAGGTTGTTGGTTCATCAAGGGGGCGTGAACAGGGCACCTAACCCAAAACGAATTCAGAAAGATGGCATGTAATAAGTAATGGCATCTCTACATTGGGGCAGATGGTGCAATGGTTAATGTATTGCATATGGTTATCAGTTAATTTGAACAATGTGCAAACTATAGGCTATACAGCATATACTATAAAAACTGTAATATTGTGAAATATTTTTACAATTTAAAATAACTGTTTTAAACTGCAATTTATTTCTGTGATGGCAAAGCTGATTTTCAGCATCATAACTCCAGTCTTCAGTGTCACATGATCCTTCAGAAATCATTCTAATATGCTGATTTGGTGCTCAAGAATAATTTCTTCATTATTATATGAATATAAATAATCATAAGAAGGAGGAAACATAAGGAACATTTCTGTAATTTATTGCTGTACATTTCAATAGTTTCTTCTTTCTTCTTCTCATTCGGGTCCTTACCAATAGCAGATAAACGATGAACTGGGAAATGTCGGCCAGTAAACTTTTTAAATATGAGGCTGTTACTGACTGTATTTATTTATTTAAATGTATTTTAATTAACAGTATTGTGCATGTAAACATGGTAAAGTGCTTCATATGAAAGAAAAGGAATTTTTAAATAAAATACCATGGGTAGAGAGAGGTTAAACATCAAATGATCAAATCAAATCTCTTGAATGCTCTAAATCTCATTCATTCTGTTACACATTTATGTGTGTCAGTTTCTGAGGTCCTGAAGGACGTGAGCTAAAACGCTGGAACATTGTAGGCTTTTCACAGTTGGTAGAGGAAGAACTGAAGAGTGAAGCGAGTCTGCCTCGTGACCAGCACAGCGACGGCAGCTACAAATGGAAAGTGAATGAAAACAAAGTGGAAAGGTTAGTGCGCCTGTTCATCCATCTTCGTGAACTTGTGATGTGTAATGCCGGCATGGGTGCATGACTGCATGATTGATTGCTGTCAGGTTTTTATCATATCATTATTATACTGTCATTCATTTGTCTCTCCTTTCAATAAATAAGCATCACATAGTGGAAAATCTGCATGGAGTGTTAAAGGGATAGTTCCCCCCCAAAATAATCATACCTGTGTTTGTATGACTGTGGGGCACAAAAGAAGATACTTTAAAAAATGTCCCAGTGTTTTTGTTTTTTTGGACCCCACTGACTTTCATTGTACGGACAAAAATAATTGAAAAAAAAAATCCGCTTTTGTGTCCCATCATCCTTTTTTAACTGAAAGGAGAGGATTCATTTAAAGGGGACATATCATGAAAATCTGACTTTTTCCATGTGTAATTGCTAATCGGGTCCCCGGTGCATCTACCAGCCCCCAAAAAAGGTGAAAAGTGATAACCCAGTAACTTTGCTTTGGTAAGCCTTTCTCTGCAAGCATGTCAAAAATTAAGCCGATCAGATTTCGCTCCCCTTCTGACGTAGGAAGGGGATCTTATTATAATATTACCGCCCCTTAATCTGCACGTTTCCACCCACGGTGCCTCCATTTGGTTTTCGCAAGCGACAACAGTGTAACCAGTTCTAATGCAATGAAAGAAGTTTGAGCAAAGCATTGCAAACTGTTCTGTCATTGGCTGCAAAGAGTACAGAACACTATTTGACCAACAAATGTCACACAGGTGTCTTATAAAGACCTCAGGGAACTGTCAAGTTAAACATGACGGTACATACAAGTCGATGAGATGAATCAATGTAACTCCACAACAACTACATATGTATCTGCTAACCATTCAGAAACGTCCAAGTGCAGTCTAAAAGCTGCAACCTCTTCCTGAGTCTTTCCGTAAGGCTGCACTACTGGTTATTTCTGAGATTTTGAGTGAGATTATTCGCGTGTTTTGTTATTGCCAGAGTATCCTAAGCTTGTGTAAAGGTTCGGCTCTCTTCTGAGCGGAGGCGGGGAGCAGCAGCTCATTTGCATTCAAAGGGACACACAGAAACTGAGCATTTTTGCTCACACCCAAAAAGGGGCACATTTGACAAGCTATTAATAAATGATCTGGGCCCGGTTTCCCAAAGCGTTCTTATCTCTAAGTAGTTCTTAACCTATTCCTTAACCTCTCTCTTAACCTTATGGCACGATTCCCGAAACGTTCGTTCGCTAAGTATATCTTCTGTAAGTCACACTTTCGTAAGGTTGGTCTGGACCACTCTTAGCTTTACCTTATCACTGTTGCAGGTCTATATGAATATAATTCTGAAGTTTTAATACACCCAGACAGTATTAAATTAGGCTAATTCAAGTGTTTTCATGCAAAGAATAAAATTGTCATTACACTGATTGTTGTTAGATTTTTAATTATATTATTATACAATATTATTAATTTAATTAAAACGCTCTTTTAAAGGCCAGTGAAAGCATAGGCTACTGTCAGTTAAGTCCTATTCGGACGCTAATATTGTTTCTCATGGGCTCGTCCGGTATTTTAAACATTTACAGGGGTAAGTCGGTGATTTTAGTGCCGTCCGAATCCATAATATCAGTGTTTTTCTCACCCAACCCGCGTAAAAATCCCTGGCCAAATTAGTACCTTCTGTTTTTTGACAAACAGGTTGTGTGGTAATTTAATTGCCATCTGAATCCACATCTCTGAGTTTACAAGAGATTCAAAATTCACGGTTTAAATCCTTTTTGATCACTGCCGAGCACCGTACGCAAGATGTAAACTTTTATTACTGAAATGCTGGAAAGTATTTACAAGAACAATATTTCATCGCAGCTCCACCTCAGCGAACAAAAATGGGAAAGAGAAGAAGGCACGTACATTTTTGAAAAGGTTATTGTGGCAGCAATATATGTTACAATTTTAAAATATGTAGGCTAGGCTATTATAGGCTATTATAGTTTGGATTATTTTTTATAATATCCAATAATCATAATAAATTGCAATTTCAACTATTTCTGAAGTGCTTCATTTATAAAGATCACCGCTTTCTCACATAAACAGCCCCTGCACGAGAGAATAATTGATTCTCGAGCCATCGATATCAAACAATTCAGCACCATCGCCACGGACAGCACCGGCTAACGTCGCACATAAGAAGGTATATCTTAAGCAGCTTCCTAAGGTATGGTTCGGGGAACACACTTAGGAACATAAACAACTTTGGTAAGATATATCTTTCGAGCTTTCTTAGCGCGCTAAAAGTGAGCGTTATCGGGAAACCGGGCCCAGGGTGCTATTTTGAGCTGAAATTTCACAGACACATTCTGGGGACACCATAGATTTATATTACATCTTGTGAAAATGGTCATAATATGTCACCTTTAAAATGGCCGGCCTTAAAGCTGCCATCGGCAATATTTTTTTGATCATATTCAGTGAAATCGACACTATAATCCGACAGAACAACATAAATAAAGTGGTTTTAGAAAAAAACCCGAGCTTCTAACTCCACCTGGAGCATGTTGTTTGTTTTGCAAAAATCCACCGCTCCCGGATCATCGGGTCCAATCAGCGCAGGGGGGTGTGAGATCTGACTGTCAATCACAGGTCGTGCACACGCCACAGATCCCACTCCCCCCTCGCGCACGTTACAATCACATGCACACGCCTGAAGCTCGCAGGTGTGTAGTGTGTTGGATTGTACGAAGCGTGATGGCGGAGAGAAAATCTACTAACAAGCTTCCAATTCCTCGGTTATTGTTATATATGGGTAGATTAGCCAGGGCAGCCTACCTCTGAGTACTCCATGGTGTTGATCGATGCTGAAGTGATTGCGCGGACGCGTTCACATAAAATCTGGTGCACATGCACTGACGAGCACGACCTCGATGGGAGGGTGCTCGCTGGTAGTGGGGGAGGGGCATGAGAGTTGTAAACATTCTAAATTTTGGCTAAGTCGATCCAATCTGCCAGACTTGCCGACTGCAGCTTTAAGTGCATAGTGGGTGAGAGAGAGAGAGAGAGAGAGAGAGAGAGAGAGAGAGAGAGAGAGAGAGAGAAAATGTAAGAGGATAGTTGGAAGTGGGAGTTGGGGAGTTAATAAAGAAATTCAGCACCACAGGGACCATATCAACAAAGGTGCTTTTGTGCGTCAGAAAGACCAAGAGAAAGAGTCCAGGTGTTTGAGATTATAGGTCTTCAAAAACAGTCTCTATATCAACAATCATTTCATTATTTATTAAGAAAATGACTATTGATGTAGACTCAGTCACTTTGAGGCAAAATGAGTTCCTTGTCTCCGTGGACCCAGAGCTATTGACTGAAGTGTGTGTTTCAGAGAATGATATTTTTCTTATAGGTTTGCTTAGTGTTAATGGTGTTTGCAGAGCTTTAGGCCCTCAAAAGCACATGGGATTTCGGTTTATTGAGGTGCTGTGTTAAATCAACACAATTCCTTGAATGGAGACAATGTGTGGCGTTTATGTGTTTGTAAATTGCAAAATGTTGACTCAGTGAAGATGAAAAACATGGTTGCACTTTATAAAATCTACACAGATTAGACAGGTTGCACAGGTTGGTTTTCACTTCAAGCAAAATACCTAAAAATATCAAATTATGTAAATATATATAAATGTTTTTGAAAGAAGTCTCTTATGCTTAACAAGATTGTTATTCGATCGAAAATATAGTAAAAACAGTAATATTGTGAAATATTATTACAATTTAAAATCTAATATATTTTTTATGTATTCAGGATTCTTTGATGAATAGAAAGTTCAAAAGAACAGAATTTAAAAAATCGAAATCTTTTGTAACATAAATTACTGTCACTTTTCATCAATTTAATGCATCCTTGCTCAACAAAAGTATTATTTTTTTATAAAAAATGTATTGACCCTTTATCAGCTAAAATACATACATAGCAAATTTTAAGATTGCAGATTTTTTTTTTGATGATTTGAAATATATTATTTAAACAACCAAATAGTTTTGGAGAAAAATTCTTAGACAGCAACTTTTTTGGTATTAACAAGATGGCTGCCAAATGAACTGACTTGCTTTAAAGGGATTTTGCTGTTTCTCACTCTTGGTCAGACTCTCAGCATATGCAATCAAACCTCTGCAGCTGAGCCGGACACCAGCTAACTGGCCGATATCCAACCTTCCTAAAAACAGGCAGCACCTGTGCTTCACTCCCTACACTGGCTTCCCTCCCTGCTCGGCTCAAGTTCAAAACCACTGTCGTATTGGCATACAAGACATTTAACAGGCAATCACCACTTTACGCACAGCTAATGATAAAATCATTCCTTTTTGGCCAAATATGTTTATGCCATCCACACTCCAAAACATGCCTATAAATACTGCATTTCATTACAAAATTCATTAATAATTTAGGGCTAATGCTATAATGATGAATTAGCTTTAAGCATAAGAAATACATTGTGTGGGTTTTATAAAATGCTACAGAAACATTTTTTATACACACTCCCTTTAAACTTCTCATCCTAACACGCACACTTACAATCATCCCCCATGGAAAACCACACTCTCATTAACATCTACAAACACTCCAAGACAAGTGTACACACAATATATGAGCTTAACACATTCCAAATTGTAGGTAACTCTAGAGAGAATTTTCTTTTTTTTTTTCTTTTTTTGATTCACAGTTAAATCAGTGACGTTTAGGGTTAATTGAATACATCATAAAGCATAAAAATCTGGTCACATTGTGCAGATGAACAGACTGAGTGACAGTTCACATGGATCTTCTCCATATGGATAAACCACCTAAAATGGTTAACACAGAGCAGAAATTCACAAGTTTAGCCCGCTCTTTCCCAACCTAGCAATTTGCAAATCATGTATGCATAATTTATGTCCAAGGCTACCAGAAATGAAAGCAACAGTTTTTTTTTTCTTTTCTTTTTTCATTTATAACCAGATGCATTCAGTGCTAAAGTATTTCAACAGTTTTGTTGTAAAATAATTTAAACCAGACCAAAACAACAGCCAATTTCGAGAATGATAACATTGTTTGTGTTTTTTTATTAGCAGTAACAACAATGTCTGGATGATTTACACACTATATATATATATATATGCAATATATATGTGCACATGCACAATACTGCTGTTGTTGTTTAGAATATCTCAAGGCAATTCGGCTGAGTAGGCACTATGTCACAGGCAGAGAGCCTCAAGTAATTGCATACACAGTTTAATAAACAAAAAATAATGTTTATTCACTTACATTTTAGACACAGCACCTCAAGTTATTCAGTCTATTTTTGCTCCATCAATGAAATATATTCCAAACCATTTAAAAACATAATTTTACTGCTGTGCAACTCCAATTAACACACAGTAGCAGTGTTTCATTCCTGAATAAATCTGTTTTGTTGTAGTTAATGATTCAATGACTCACGTATAAAAACTCACTCGTTGCCAACTAATGGTGTAACTCTGTAACCTGCAGTAACACAGACAAGACAAGTGATATAAACAGTGAAAAGTCCCAGCACTCCTCTTGGAATGTAGCCTGACGTCGTCATACTCAGATTCTAGTCAGAATATGAGTCTGAGACTGCTCCATTTGGCTGTGATTAAGGGGCGTGTTTCAACCGAACCAGGAAGGAAAATGCCTCTGCACTCAATTGGATAGACCTACAACCAATCAGAGCAACGGAGTAAGTGACGCATGTTCTTCATTCATCTTTCCGATCGACAAATGCCTTGATCGCGGTTCTCTGTTCCTCTTTTCAAATTAATGCGCTGTCGATATCTTCTATAACAGACACAATGGTGGAATCTACATGATGTTTCATAAACATAGTTCGAGAGGAGCACGTTGACATAATCAATCCAATCAACTTGTCATCAAACAATTACCGTCTACCCTATCAGCATGAGAGGAAGCATATATATATTCACTCTGTCAACTCACCTAACATTCCTTGACAGTTTTCAGCATCCCTCCACTCACTCTTGGCTTGTTCTTCCACAGCCTGGAATACGGGGGGGGAGTACTTTGGGTTCGGGGCCGAATACCGAGCCCGGAGCCCTCTCCTCGGACAGTACGCCAAATATGCATTTATTCTATCTGACTTATTTGTAAGTGTGAAATATCAATTCTCCAGCGGCAGTCATCATTGTTGTAAACGAATTCAACGACACTCGGTTACTAACGTAACCTCGGTTCTCTCTAGAGAGGGAACGAGTGTTGCGTAAGTTTAGCTTACGCTACGGGAAAACTCCTTTTCTCGAGTATACTGAAGCCAGAAAATTATCCTTCATTTTCCAAAATGTAAAACGCATTTGCTGCAGCAGGCAGACCTAGGCGAGACAGCTCGTGCGCCTATTGGCTGCTCTGCAGCAACTGCTGCAACCTATCAGCGCGTCTGAGCATGACGTCAGCGCCAATGGGAAGCTTCCCCACGCTACGTCATGGCCCGCCAGAATGGGTGTGGCTACAAGTGGCTACCCACCGCTGATGTTGCATGATGATTTCAGTCGAGTGAAGCGAAACCATAATGCAGCACAAGCACGGCAGCGTACGCAACACTCATTCCCTCTCTAGAGAGAACCGAGGTTATGTTAGTAACCGAGTGTCGTTCTCTTACGAGAGTACTCTCGTGTTGCGCAAGTTTAGCTTACGCTACGGGAACCCCATGTAAAACGCCAACACTATGTAAAATGTAAACCCCATGTAAAAATTTCCAACACTAATGTCCCAAGGGCAGAGTGCCCGGGGCTCATATCAGTGGTATACACACAGGCGGGGAGGAACGACTCGGTAGATGTGATAGGTGCGCACGCATACACAGTTATGGCAGTACCAAAACCTATAACTGCATAAGCCCACAGGACGTTGCAGCACATCAACAGTCTAAAGGAGGTTAACCCCAGCCTCACTGTCGGATGCAGGGAGTGCCGAAAGGGAAATAACTTGCGCTCTGAACGGAGTCGTAAGCACCTTCGGGACGTAACCATGCCTTGGTTTGAGGACAACTTTAGAGTCGTTAGGCCCAAATTCCAGGCACGCAGCACTCACTGAGAGCGCGTGCAGGTCGCCCACTCGCTTTACTGAGGCTAGCGCCAGCAGATAAGGTACTTTAGTTCCACCGCATGTAATGGTTTGAATGGTTTACCTTTCATGGCCTCAAGGACCGTGGAAAGGTCCCATGCTGGAACCGAGGGCGGTCGCGGAGGGTTCAGCCTCCTAGCGCTCCTGAGGAAACGGATTATGAGGTCGTTCTTTCCCAGTGACTGGCCGTTCGTGGGCTTCGCGAAAGCCGCTGTAGCCGCCACATACACTTTGAGCATGGACGGGGTTCTACCGCTGTCCAGCAGCTCTTGCAGGAAAGAAAGCACCACCGCTACCTCACCACTTAGCGGGTTAAAGTCATGAGCTGAACACCATTCAGCAAACACTGACCATTTAGACGCATAGAGCCGTCTAGTAGACAGAGCTCTAGCCTGTGTGATCGTGTTCAGTACTCCCTCTGGGAGGTGAAATGGTGATGGTTGATCGCCCACACATGTAGGGCCCACAGCTCGGGGTACGGGTGCCAAACTGCACCCTGGGCCTGGGACAGCAGGTCCTTCCTCAGCGGAATCGGCCATGGAGCTGTGTTCCCCAGTTCCATCAGTTCTGGGAACCATACTTGATTCACCCATAGCGGGGCTATCAGGAGTATCGAGCATTTGGTTTCCCTGATACCTGTGGTAACAAGGCGACCGGGGGAAACGCATAGAGAGGGTGCATGGGCCAATTTCGGGCCAGCGCGTCCCTTTCTTTTGAAAAGAACATTGGGCAGTGAGCGTTTGTCTGTGACGCGAACAGGTCTACCTCTGCTTTGCCGAAAATGTCCCAGATATTTTGCACCATCATGGGATGCAGAGCCCATTCTCCTGGGGAGAGCTTGGCCCTGGATAACATATCTGGGGCCACGTTCAGGACGCCCGGCACATGCGTTGCTCGCAGCGAGCGCAGGTTGTGCTGGCCCCATATGAGGAGGTGTCTTGCTAGTGCAAGAAGGCCCCGGGACTTGAGGCCGCCCTGGCGATTTATATACGACACCACCGAGGTGTTGTCTGTTCTGACCAGAACGTGGTGGTTCTTTACCACAGGGAGAAAGAACTGAAGGGCGTTTTCGACCACTTTCATCTCTTTTCTGCATCTGACCACAGGCCCATGGAAGGTCTCCCTTCATACAGGGCACCCCAACCCGTGTTGGAGGCGTCTGTTGAGATGACTTTGATTTGAGAGGCGGCGCCCAAGTTCACACCGGCCTGGTACCAGCCAGTTCTCATCCACGGTTTCAGAGCTGCAACGCATGTCTGATTTATCGTGAGACGAAGCAAACCTGTTTTCCACGCTTTCGCTGGTACGCGCCATTTCAGCCACAGCTGAAAAGGGCGCATGTGTAACAGACCCAGCCGCAGCACTGTAGAGGCTGAGGCTATGAGACCCATCATCCTCTGAAACATTCTGAGGGGAAGATTTTTCCCCGCGGTGAATGTAGCTGCAAAGCGCTGAATTGCCGCTGCACGCTCTCTCATAGGCGCGCTATCATGGACCTGGAGTCCAAATCTATCCCCAGAAAGGATATTTCCTGACTGGGGGATAGAACGCTCTTGGTCCAGTTGACTTTGAGGCCCAGCTGTTCCAGATGGGCCAACAGTAACGTCTTGTGTGTCAACAGTTCCTCCTTCGACTGGGCTAATATTAGCCAGTCGTCCAGATAATTCAGGACTCTCACGCTCTGTCGTCTGAGGGGCGCGAGCGCCGTGTCCATGCACTTTGTAAATGAACGAGGTGCTAAAGACAGGCCGAAGGGAAGGACGGTGTACTGATAAGCCTGGCCCTCGAAGGCGAATCTCAAGAATTGCCTGTGATGGGCTGCTATTTGGATCTGAAAATAAGCGTCTTTCAGATCCACTGATATGAACCAGTCCCCCGGTCGAATTCGAGCGAGGATTTGTCTGGTCGTGATCATTTTGAACGAGCGTATCATCAGCGCTTTGTTCAAGCGTCTGAGATCTAATATAGGGCGGAGTCTGCCGTCTTTCTTTGGTACTAAGAAATAATGGCTGTAAAACCCTGACTCGCTCTGGGCTAAAGGAACACGTTCCACTGCCCCTTTTCTCAGCAAATTCGCTATCTCGGCACGAAGTAGGTGTGCTACTTCTTGATTCACCGACGTTTCGACCTGTGCTTTGAAGCGCGGTGGTCTGCGAGCGAATTGCAGCGAGTAGCCCTGTTTTACCGTCTTTAACACCCATTCTGAAACCCCCGGTATCAATTCCCATGCTTTCGCGTGAATTGACAGGTAGAATGAAGTCTGGGTTCCGGTCGCTCACGTTTGAGGACCCTGGGACCACACCATGAAGAAACGGATCGTTTATCATGTTCATTTGGAATGGGGCAGACCGTGTTATGTGTGGTGGCTCTGTAGCTAGCACTCCGGTCGTATGAACAGGGAGATGCTGCATTACAGACACAGCAATGTGGGCTTGCGGCGCGAGGCACCGAGAGTTTTTCACAAGGTGTGTGCGCTGAAAGGCAGACACATGACCTGCACTTGAAACACAGCCAGCTCGTGCTGGTATGTGTGTGCGTAGCGCGGATACAGTCGTTATCGCGGGCAGGGGTGAACGCTGTACAGCGGGCACATTTCCTACACTTAAAACATGAACGGCGTGAGCCGGTTTGACTGATATGAACCCTGTGGTGGTGTGAGACACTGCATGGGTAGTGCTTGTGTGTCGGGGTGAACACTGGGCAGTGGGCACTTCTCCTACACTTAGTGGTCGAGCAGCCTGAGCTCGCTTTATTGTATTCGACCCTGGATGAGTGTGACACACAGAGAGGGTAGTGTTTGTGTATGTGGGTGGGCACTGGGCACCTTTGCTACATTCAAAACACCTTCGGCCTGAGCCGGAATATGACCAGACATAATGCTCTTTTTGAGATTTATGTGGGTCGCCGTAAAAACGGTGTTTGTGTGCAGGCGAGCGAGTTTTGGAACCAGCTCGTTGACTGCCAAGTACACTCTTCGAGTCACCTCTGCTGAGGGAACTGCGAGAGCGGTTCGTGCTGATTTCGACGGTGGTCCGGCCACAGCGGGACTTGACCGTCAGCGCTTTCCTAGGGGGGCTAGGAAGACTTGGGAGGCTCAAAGCTGGGCGCGAGCCTGGGTCCCCGGGCAGACGGCGGTCTGCAACGGCTCGACGAGCACAAGCGCTGGCGTGCATCCCGGGCCTGGTGCTGTTGCTGAGCGGGAGGCGGTGGGGGGGCTGTTCTTTGAGCGGGCGGCTGCTTCTTAGCACGGCCTGCTGCAGAACTGGAACGCCACGGCAGAAAATGTCTTATAGCCTGAGACGTTTTCTGCACCTCCGAATAATGCTCCGCGAAGCCTTTAACAGAGGGACCGAAGAGACCAGTCGGAGAGATAGGAGCGTCCAGGAAGGTGGCACGGTCGGACTCTGACATGTCGGACAGGGTGAGCCACAAGTGACGCTCCGTGACGGTGAGAAAAGCCATGTTGCGGCCGATGGCCTGGGCGGCGGCTTTAGTAGCTCTGAGTACCAAGTCCGTCGCACTCCCCAAATCCGTCACACACTCCTTAGTTGGTCCAGCCTCGTCCAGAGAGCGGAGGAGGTTGGCCTGGTGGATCTGCAGAACAGCCATGGCGTGTAGTGCAGATGCAGCCTGACCGGCGGCGGCAGCGTAGGCGCGACCGATCAAGGCAGACGTGGTCCGGCAGGCTTTGGTGGGCAGAGTTGACTTGGCGCGCCATCCAGCGGAGGGCGGACACAAGTGCGCTGCCACTGCTTCCTCAACCGGAGGAACAGAGAGATATCCCTTGTCCTTCGCGCTGTCGACCGCAGAGAGCATGGAAGAGACAGAGGATCTTAGCCTGGCCGAGTACGGGGCTCCCCACGATTTGGAGAGCTCGTCGTGAAGCTCGGGGAGGAAGGGAGCGGGCCTAGAAACAGGTGCAGAGCGGCGTCCTGAGAGAAAGCAGCCGTCCAACCTGTTTGGGCGCAGGCTCCTGGGGCTTGGTCCAGTCAAGGCCAAGGTCCTCGACGGCCTTCGAGAGAAGGCGGAGAAGCTCAGCGTCGACCGAGGCCCTCACGCTGGACTCCTGTGTCGACAGGGTAGGGTCAGGGATAGAGCCCGACCACTCCTCGCTCCCGGATGCCAGGAGAGAGCAGCTGTCCTCCTCCATAGCATCCCGCTGGCCGTCGAGGAAAGAGACGGGGGACTCCGAGAAGGAGGCTAGCGGGGACGCCGCCGGCAAGTTCTCCTTCACCCAAGGTTCTGGTGGCCTTTGAGAGCGGCGCTTTTTACGGCACGGCCCAACAGAAGGCATGGGAGAAGCGGACTTGACACGGAACAAAGCCTGTCGAGCACGCAGGGTCGAGAGAGGCAGAGACTCGCAGTCCTGGCAGCCGCCATCAGCGAGCGCGTGGTCCGCATGGTCCTTTCCCAGGCAGGAAGCGCAAAGCAAATGGCGTTCCCCGTCGCTGAGAACGGCTCTGCAAGAGCCACAGGACATCGTTGGCATTTAAAAATGCGTTTAGCTCTTTTAGAAAACACGTGTGTCGCAGCGGCGAACACACACGGAGCAGAGGAAAAGGATATGGGCGCCGCATAGCGCAGCAGGTACGGCGAGCGAAGGCGGCAATCCGGCCGGCGTCCTCGAACTCGAGCTCGTCCCGCTGAAGGCTGTTCGACGGCGCGGCTTCTTTCCGGAGGTTCAGCGATGTGAAGTCACTCGCTGAAGGAGACGAAATCATGCAACATCAGCGGTGGGTATTTATAGGCTTGTAGCCACACCCATTCTGGCGGGCCATGACGTAGCGCAGGGAAGCTTCCCATTGGCGCTGGCGTCATGCCCAGACGCGCAGATAGGTTGCAGCAGTTGCTGCAGAGCAGCCAATAGGCGCGCAAGTTGTCTCGCCTAGGTCTGCCTGCTGCAGCAAATGCGTTTTACATTTTGGAAAATTAAGGATAATTTTCTGGCTTCAGTATTCTCGAGAAAAGGAGTTTTCCTGTAGCGTAAGCTACACAAGAGTACTCTCGTAAGAGAACCCAAGCGCTCTTTGGTGACGTGGATGATTATGTTACTGTTGATCATCTGTCCATCATCATATAAAGCCCGCCCTGACAATTTGATTGGTCCGAACAGCTTTGGCATAATAGCTCCACAACGGATCAAGTCCAGACCGAACTTCCCGACCTAAAAATGTTGTGGGCGGGGCTAAGTTCGGCTGGCATCCAGGCTACTTGGAATGCTGTTCAGCCAATCAAATTAGAAGACCAGAACTAACTGTTATAGTAAAGGTCAGTCCTACACACGCATAATGTGATGATAAGAATGCTGTCCTGCTATGTGATTCTAACTTTGTTGCAAAGTTTGTTGGATGTCCGTAACTTCATTTAGCCTCTGTTAAACCAGAGTTAGCTATTTATTCTCTCCCTCCCTCCCCCCTCTCGTTCTCTTGTGGGGTTTTGGCAGACAGCTCTCTCTCAGATATTAACATGAAAATTCACTTATTCCATAGCATTATGTATTTGTTCGCAACCTGTTCTATGCACATTTCCATATTTCTCACAATAATGTATGCTTGTCTTCACCAGAGCCTAAAGACAAACTGTGATTGTATGTGTTCGTGAACGACAAACCAAACAGTTAAGAGTGTCTGACACTGTCATTGGCTCGAAAATGATACATTGAGTTGCAAAATTGATTGCTAAACGACAGTGAGCACAACTGGAGCTACATGTGCAAAACTCTAACTACAGTCTGCACTACCAACAGTCACCTGAGCTAAACAGTTCACATCACCTGCAAAACTCATTCCAAGCAACACAACTCTTAACACATGGCTCAAAACAGGCTCAGTGCAGCCAAACACTATGCACAACCCTCACTGAGATAACACACACTGTCACTCAGAACACACTGAGAGTAAAAACACTAGCATCAAACACCAATACAGAAAATATAAACTTTTCACCTTTACAGTTTGAACAATTTCAGTGACTTCATACAAAGTAATATTTTCTTCAAAGAAAAGAGTGACATTCTTTCACATGATTTATTTAAATTTTTAGAACATATCAATTCTTTAAGGTAAATGAAAATTAGCAGTTTGCTTCAATAGTCTGTAGTAATTTACGGAATTACAGTAATGAGAGAAAAAAAAGGTAGAAACTAAAAGTACATACTGTAATTTGAACAAATAATTGAGGGGCTAATCCTGCCTCTCTCTAGCATCAGGCCACAGGTTTTCCTTGTTCCATTTCCAAAATTAATCTTTCTGAGCTCTACCTATATATATATATATATATGTGTGTGTGTGTGTGTGTGTGTGTGTGTGTGTGTGTGTGTGTGTGTGTGTGTGTGTGTGTGTGTGTGTGTGTGTTCACCAACAAGTCTAAAACAAGACACCTGCTTAGCCTTTCAGCTGAAATTGCAATCAGCAGGCACAAGGCTGAAATCTATTCTGTTTTGAATGTGTGGTTCACAGTTTTGACAGCAGTGTGTTAGCGTTTGAACAAAGTGCTGTAAATCCACAGTGTTGTGCAGGTTGTGGTTAAAGTCATGGGATAAGTGTGTAGAGTTTTGAAAACTGTGTTCAAGCAATGAAAAACGAACTAGAGTTTGGTCCACATGAACTGCTGCTGTGCAGACTGTAGTTAGAGTTTTGCACATGTGACTCCAGTTGTGCCCACTGTCGTTTAGCAATCGAAAAAAACTGTAAGATCACTCTAGAATTCAAAATCTGAATAAAATCAAAAGTTCTTAAATCATGATGGAGAACATTATCATCAGATTTTACACAAATTTGTAAAGTGCATGCAGCTTGTGTGCTGCTGTAATTAAAGATGAAGAACAACCAAATAACACATTCTAGAACTCATGTGAAAAAAAAATAATTGTGCTTTTAATTACATTGTTATGCTGATGATAAAATGTGTATGAGGAAACAATGTATTACATTAGAAAGATGCAAAACATGAGGCATTTGCATTAGTGGTCTCAAACATTTGGACCCCACAGTATGTATAGCGCTTTTACATTTACATGGAAATAAAGCCGTTTCTACACTACAGGAATAATTAAAATGAAAAAAACACAGATGAACTGAGAAGGACACCTGGGGAGAAATATGGACACATTTTCATAAAGCTCTTTATTGATGTTGAGTCAGTCAGTGCAGGAAATCATGACTGTTGTTACCGAGCTCAATTTGATGCCAGCAAATCACACTGGTCTTTGATACAAAAGAAAAGACAACAATAGCTTAGACCTTTAGCCTTGCAATATATATATGAGAGAGAGAGAGAGAGAGAGAGTGTGTGTGTGTGTGTGTGTGTGTGTGTGTGTGTGTGTGTGTGTGTGTGTGTGTGTGTGTGTGTGTGTGTGTGTGTGTTTGAAAGTCTATGCTCACTATGGCTCCATTTATTTGATCAAAATACAGTAAAAACTGTAATAATGTGAAATATTGTTACAATAAAAAAACTTTAATTTAGATTGTAAATATCATAACTGTTACTAATGATCAATTTAAAGTGTCCTATGCAAATGTGGCGAATGGTATGGAGGAACCCTGGCAAAAGATTTTGCAGTTGTTCATTTGTTTTGACCTTTTAGGCAGTGAATTGAAAGTACTCACTAGGCTTTGGGTATCACAGTGAAATTGTTGCAGATTATTATTTTATTTTTACTTATTTATTTATGTATTTATTTATTTTTTGCAAGTGGTTCTACAGAGCTGACAGGGAAAAAATACTGGCAATAGACAGCTCTTCACACACAAAAGCATCACAAAAGCATTTCATCAACACATGATTCTTCCTTCAAGAGCCTAACCCTCACCCAATTCTCTTGTAGCAAATACTGTATGTGACAAAAATACACAAGCCAGCACACCTTCCTGCCCGTTTTCTTCATAAATGTGCCTTGTACACAGTTTTTGCGTTCTTTCTGCATTACCCTTTTACCCAGTGTCACCTTTGCAGAAGGTTAAATAGCGTTACAGCTGAAGTGTGTACAAACTGATTGGGTTTGAAATAAGCAGGCACGACAAACAGGGTTAGGGAGAAAAGATATTTTAAAAAGAGGGGCTTATGGGGGGGTTAATAAACTTGAGCCGAATATGAGTGAATTTCAGCCAAAACAACTTCTCAGATTCAATTCAGAAGCACATAAGCACATGAGTTTTGATTGTTTTGGTTGTGCCTGTGTGTGATCATCTGCTGTATTTCTGCTAAAGTTTCTTTAATTTCATTCATTCAGTTCCAAAATCATAGTCATTTAAAGCTCCATGAAATCATGTTTTATTGTATTAGTAAGTCACTGTCTTCATTAAGCAGAGTTAATTATGTTTTAATACTTCTTTTTTGTGTCAATCACTTTCTGCCTTACACTTCCACAGAGCTTATGGATGTTCTTTGCTAATTACCTTTGTGTGTATAAGATTATATAAGAAGTATATTATTCATTTACTAATATGTATCCTTGAGAATAGCCCATATTTATAAATCACATTAGGCTAGCATAAATGATTTTACTAAAGTACAACCAGAAAATCCTTCTTCTTGATGTTTTAAATACCAAGCTAATGTGATTATGCGGCACCTTAAATAATATTGAGAACAAATATGGACTATTATAATCAAATGGAGAGCTACAGGACCATATCTGAGACTGGATTTAATGCTATTGCATACAGATTTTATGTAGCACTGCTAATCATGTTTAACAACCCGATAAAAGTGTTGAAGAGGGCATGTGATATAAAGGCTTTTAGATAGGGTATTATACTAATACCTATTTTTATGATATTAGAAGTAACACCAAGTAAAGTGTGTGTCTGTGCTTATCTAATCATTGAGTTGTTCAGTGCTTTTTAGAGGGTGACCGGTGGTCTGTGAAGTTAGGCTATTTTCACAATTGATAGTCAAGTCACAGCACACACATTGTATTCCCCAAATAGACTGTTCTGAATGTCACCGGATGGAAAAGCATGACAAACATCATGGGATATTTTTGGTAGAATCAAACCATTTCTTCAACATTATGCACTTTTATGTCCCAGGGGTTGATTTTTATTACAATATATTTCAATAGTTTTCTTTTTCTCTTTTCCTTAAAATGAAGGTCATATAATTTTCGCCCTACTTTTCATGTCTTTTATGTGCATATTGTATTATTTGTGGCTTTCTCCCAGACCTAGACTTTCGATCTTTAACTATGAAAATCTATTATAAAGTTATGTATTGTTGCCAGTTTTAAACCATTATTTTAGATATTGTGGAAATGACACTGTGGTGGGATTGACTTTCAGAAAATGTATGCATGTACATTGTTAATAGACAAATTAAATCACCTAGTGAGTTGAGAGAGTTTATTTTATGATCCATAGGGCCAAACCTAAACATAGGGCCTAACCTGTCACGGTCACGTTCTTCAGCCTTCATCTGTGTGTGCACTTCATTCCCCAGAATCCTCCATGGTGCACACCTGCACTCACTCACGCAATTACCAATCATCATCACCTGCACTCCCTCATTAACCACCCTTTATATTCAGCACTCTCCCTTCACTCCTTGTCTGGTCTCGTCGATGTTCACCTTAACATGACCCACAGACTTCCGAACACTTACCTGGATTCCTACCTGTCATTTCATCCTCTCCAATCCGTCCTGCCTGCCATCCTGTTCTGCCTTCAGCCCGACATCATCTGCAAAGAGAAAGAAAGACAAGGACATTACCAACCAGCTAAGCATCCACTGTTATTCTGTGTTTCTGTTACTCACCATCTGTCTGCATCTCCACACTTCCTGAAAATAAACTATTAACCTTACCATCTTGTCTGCATCCTCTGTAAAACCCTGACAGAAGACCAGACCACACGAAGCATGGAAGTTGCTCACTTCACCCTAACCCCAGCTGATCGTCTGATTCATTGTTTTCAAGATGGCTGCTCAATCGAGGAATATGTCGCCGGCTTTCTGGAGCTTTCTGTTGGGGTAAGCTGGACAGATGATGTCCTAAAAACAGTATTTTGGGGCGGACTGGATAACCATCTGTACCAGCAAGCTCCAGCGGAGGCAATCCCAGGCTCATTTGCCCAGTATCTAGATCATGTGTTGTGGTTGAGTGGCTCAAGGTTCACCGTAGGTGAGGTTGAGGACATCGCCACTCAACCACCATCTCCAGCCATCTTCACCACGCCACCCATCATCATCCGGAATTCAGTCACCAGCACTAGCGAGCCTGCATTTGACGCCAGTCCAGCCGAGCCCGCACTTCACGCCAGTCCAGCCGAGCCCGCACTTCACGCCAGAGCTGCCGAGACCAAGGCAGTAGGCGTCGTGCCCGCCGCCCCTGAGTCTATGAGCGTCATGCCCGCCGCGCCTGTGACTGACAGCGTCGCCTGCCCGCCAGAGCCAGAGCCAGTCGCCTGCCCGCCAGAGCCAGTCGCCTGCCCGCCAGAGCCAGTCGCCTGCCCGCCAGAGCCAGTCGCCTGCCCGCCAGAGCCAGTCGCCTGCCCGCCAGAGCCAGTCGCCTGCCCGCCAGAGCCAGTCGCCTGCCCGCCAGAGCCAGTCGCCTGCCCGCCAGAGCCAGTCGCCTGCCCGCCAGAGCCAGTCGCCTGCCCGCCAGAGCCAGTCGCCTGCCCGCCAGAGCCAGTCGCCTGCCCGCCAGAGCCAGTCGCCTGCCCGCCAGAGCCAGTCGCCTGCCCGCCAGAGCCAGTCGCCTGCCCGCCAGAGCCAGTCGCCTGCCCGCCAGAGCCAGTCGCCTGCCCGCCAGAGCCAGTCGCCTGCCCGCCAGAGCCAGTCGCCTGCCCGCCAGAGCCAGTCGCCTGCCCGCCAGAGCCAGTCGCCTGCCCGCCAGAGCCAGTCGCCTGCCCGCCAGAGCCAGTCGCCTGCCCGCCAGAGCCAGTCGCCTGCCCGCCAGAGCCAGTCGCCTGCCCGCCAGAGCCAGTCGCCTGCCCGCCAGAGCCAGTCGCCTGCCCGCCAGAGCCAGTCGCCTGCCCGCCAGAGCCAGTCGCCTGCCCGCCAGAGCCAGTCGCCTGCCCGCCAGAGCCAGTCGCCTGCCCGCCAGAGCCAGTCGCCTGCCCGCCAGAGCCAGTCGCCTGCCCGCCAGAGCCAGTCGCCTGCCCGCCAGAGCCAGTCGCCTGCCCGCCAGAGCCTGTGAGCGTCGTTCTCCCCGAGCCAGAGCCAGAGCCAGAGTTTTCAAAGCCCTCATCGCTGGTCCCGTCCAGCACAAAGCCCTCATCGCTGGTCCCGTCCAGCTCAAAGCCCTCATCGCTGGTCCCGTCCAGCTCAAAGCCCTCATCGCTGGTCCCGTCCAGCTCAAAGCCCTCATCGCTGGTCCCGTCCAGCACAAAGCCCTCATCGCTGGTCCCGTCCAGCTCAAATCCCTCTTCATCGCTGGTCCCGTCCAGCTCAAAGCCCTCATCGCTGGTCCCGTCCAGCTCAAAGCCCTCATCGCTGGTCCCGTCCAGCACAAAGCCCTCATCGCTGGTTCCGTCCAGCTTAAATCCCTCTTCATCGCTGGTCCCGTCCAGCTCAAAGCCCTCATCGCTGGTCCCGTCCAGCTCAAAGCCCTCATCGCTGGTCCCGTCCAGCACAAAGCCCTCATCGCTGGTCCCGTCCAGCTCAAATCCCTCTTCATCGCTGGTCCCGTCCAGCTCAAAGCCCTCATCGCTGGTCCCGTCCAGCTCAAAGCCCTCATCGCTGGTCCCGTCCAGCACAAAGCCCTCATCGCTGGTTCCGTCCAGCTCAAATCCCTCTTCATCGCTGGTCCCGTCCAGCTCAAAGCCCTCATCGCTGGTCCCGTCCAGCTCAAAGCCCTCATCGCTGGTCCCGTCCAGCACAAAGCCCTCATCGCTGGTTCCGTCCAGCTCAAATCCCTCTTCATCGCTGGTCCCGTCCAGCTCAAAGCCCTCATCGCTGGTCCCGTCCAGCTCAAAGCCCTCATCGCTGGTCCCGTCCAGCACAAAGCCCTCATCGCTGGTTCCGTCCAGCTCAAATCCCTCTTCATCGCTGGTCCCGTCCAGCTCAAAGCCCTCATCGCTGGTCCCGTCCAGCTCAAAGCCCTCATCGCTGGTCCCGTCCAGCACAAAGCCCTCATCGCTGGTTCCGTCCAGCTCAAATCCCTCTTCATCGCTGGTCCCGTCCAGCTCAAAGCCCTCATCGCTGGTCCCGTCCAGCTCAAAGCCCTCATCGCTGGTCCCGTCCAGCTCAAATCCCTCTTCATCGCTGGTCCCGTCCAGCTCAAATCCCTCTTCATCGCTGGTCCCGTCCAGCTCAAATCCCTCTTCATCGCTGGTCCCGTCCAGCTCAAAGCCCTCATCGCTGGTCCCGTCCAGCACAAAGCCCTCATCGCTGGTCCCGTCCAGCACAAAGCCCTCATCGCTGGTTCCGTCCAGCTCAAATCCCTCTTCATCGCTGGTCCCGTCCAGCTCAAAGCCCTCATCGCTGGTCCCGTCCAGCTCAAAGCCCTCATCGCTGGTCCCGTCCAGCACAAAGCCCTCATCGCTGGTTCCGTCCAGCTCAAATCCCTCTTCATCGCTGGTCCCGTCCAGCTCAAAGCCCTCATCGCTGGTCCCGTCCAGCTCAAAGCCCTCATCGCTGGTCCCGTCCAGCACAAAGCCCTCATCGCTGGTTCCGTCCAGCTCAAATCCCTCTTCATCGCTGGTCCCGTCCAGCTCAAAGCCCTCATCGCTGGTCCCGTCCAGCTCAAAGCCCTCATCGCTGGTCCCGTCCAGCACAAAGCCCTCATCGCTGGTTCCGTCCAGCTCAAATCCCTCTTCATCGCTGGTCCCGTCCAGCTCAAAGCCCTCATCGCTGGTCCCGTCCAGCTCAAAGCCCTCATCGCTGGTCCCGTCCAGCACAAAGCCCTCATCGCTGGTCCCGTCCAGCTCAAATCCCTCTTCATCGCTGGTCCCGTCCAGCTCAAAGCCCTCATCGCTGGTCCCGTCCAGCTCAAAGCCCTCATCGCTGGTCCCGTCCAGCACAAAGCCCTCATCGCTGGTTCCGTCCAGCTCAAATCCCTCTTCATCGCTGGTCCCGTCCAGCTCAAAGCCCTCATCGCTGGTCCCGTCCAGCTCAAAGCCCTCATCGCTGGTCCCGTCCAGCACAAAGCCCTCATCGCTGGTTCCGTCCAGCTCAAATCCCTCTTCATCGCTGGTCCCGTCCAGCTCAAAGCCCTCATCGCTGGTCCCGTCCAGCTCAAAGCCCTCATCGCTGGTCCCGTCCAGCACAAAGCCCTCATCGCTGGTTCCGTCCAGCTCAAATCCCTCTTCATCGCTGGTCCCGTCCAGCTCAAAGCCCTCATCGCTGGTCCCGTCCAGCTCAAAGCCCTCATCGCTGGTCCCGTCCAGCACAAAGCCCTCATCGCTGGTTCCGTCCAGCTCAAATCCCTCTTCATCGCTGGTCCCGTCCAGCTCAAAGCCCTCATCGCTGGTCCCGTCCAGCTCAAAGCCCTCATCGCTGGTCCCGTCCAGCTCAAATCCCTCTTCATCGCTGGTCCCGTCCAGCTCAAATCCCTCTTCATCGCTGGTCCCGTCCAGCTCAAATCCCTCTTCATCGCTGGTCCCGTCCAGCTCAAAGCCCTCATCGCTGGTCCCGTCCAGCACAAAGCCCTCATCGCTGGTTCCGTCCAGCTCAAATCCCTCTTCATCGCTGGTCCCGTCCAGCTCAAAGCCCTCATCGCTGGTCCCGTCCAGCTCAAAGCCCTCATCGCTGGTCCCGTCCAGCACAAAGCCCTCATCGCTGGTTCCGTCCAGCTCAAATCCCTCTTCATCGCTGGTCCCGTCCAGCTCAAAGCCCTCATCGCTGGTCCCGTCCAGCTCAAAGCCCTCATCGCTGGTCCCGTCCAGCACAAAGCCCTCATCGCTGGTTCCGTCCAGCTCAAATCCCTCTTCATCGCTGGTCCCGTCCAGCTCAAAGCCCTCATCGCTGGTCCCGTCCAGCTCAAAGCCCTCATCGCTGGTCCCGTCCAGCACAAAGCCCTCATCGCTGGTTCCGTCCAGCTCAAATCCCTCTTCATCGCTGGTCCCGTCCAGCTCAAAGCCCTCATCGCTGGTCCCGTCCAGCTCAAAGCCCTCATCGCTGGTCCCGTCCAGCACAAAGCCCTCATCGCTGGTTCCGTCCAGCTCAAATCCCTCTTCATCGCTGGTCCCGTCCAGCTCAAAGCCCTCATCGCTGGTCCCGTCCAGCTCAAAGCCCTCATCGCTGGTCCCGTCCAGCACAAAGCCCTCATCGCTGGTTCCGTCCAGCTCAAATCCCTCTTCATCGCTGGTCCCGTCCAGCTCAAAGCCCTCATCGCTGGTCCCGTCCAGCTCAAAGCCCTCATCGCTGGTCCCGTCCAGCACAAAGCCCTCATCGCTGGTCCCGTCCAGCTCAAATCCCTCTTCATCGCTGGTCCCGTCCAGCTCAAAGCCCTCATCGCTGGTCCCGTCCAGCTCAAAGCCCTCATCGCTGGTCCCGTCCAGCACAAAGCCCTCATCGCTGGTTCCGTCCAGCTCAAATCCCTCTTCATCGCTGGTCCCGTCCAGCACAAAGCCCTCATCGCTGGTCCCGTCCAGCACAAAGCCCTCATCGCTGGTTCCGTCCAGCTCAAATCCCTCTTCATCGCTGGTCCCGTCCAGCTCAAAGCCCTCATCGCTGGTCCCGTCCAGCTCAAAGCCCTCATCGCTGGTCCCGTCCAGCACAAAGCCCTCATCGCTGGTTCCGTCCAGCTCAAATCCCTCTTCATCGCTGGTCCCGTCCAGCTCAAAGCCCTCATCGCTGGTCCCGTCCAGCACAAAGCCCTCATCGCTGGTTCCGTCCAGCTCAAATCCCTCTTCATCGCTGGTCCCGTCCAGCTCAAAGCCCTCATCGCTGGTCCCGTCCAGCTCAAAGCCCTCATCGCTGGTCCCGTCCAGCACAAAGCCCTCATCGCTGGTTCCGTCCAGCTCAAATCCCTCTTCATCGCTGGTCCCGTCCAGCACAAAGCCCTCATCGCTGGTCCCGTCCAGCTCAAAGCCCTCATCGCTGGTCCCGTCCAGCACAAAGCCCTCATCGCTGGTCCCGTCCAGCACAAAGCCCTCATCGCTGGTTCCGTCCAGCTCAAATCCCTCTTCATCGCTGGTCCCGTCCAGCTCAAAGCCCTCATCGCTGGTCCCGTCCAGCTCAAAGCCCTCATCGCTGGTCCCGTCCAGCTCAAAGCCCTCATCGCTGGTCCCGTCCAGCTCAAAGCCCTCATCGCTGGTCCCGTCCAGCTCAAAGCCCTCATCGCTGGTCCCGTCCAGCACAAAGCCCTCATCGCTGGTTCCGTCCAGCTCAAATCCCTCTTCATCGCTGGTCCCGTCCAGCTCAAAGCCCTCATCGCTGGTCCCGTCCAGCACAAAGCCCTCATCGCTGGTTCCGTCCAGCTCAAATCCCTCTTCATCGCTGGTCCCGTCCAGCTCAAAGCCCTCATCGCTGGTCCCGTCCAGCTCAAAGCCCTCATCGCTGGTCCCGTCCAGCACAAAGCCCTCATCGCTGGTTCCGTCCAGCTCAAATCCCTCTTCATCGCTGGTCCCGTCCAGCACAAAGCCCTCATCGCTGGTCCCGTCCAGCTCAAAGCCCTCATCGCTGGTCCCGTCCAGCACAAAGCCCTCATCGCTGGTCCCGTCCAGCACAAATCCCTCTTCATCGCTGGTTCCGTCCAGCTCAAATCCCTCTTCATCGCTGGTCCCGTCCAGCTCAAAGCCCTCATCGCTGGTCCCGTCCAGCTCAAAGCCCTCATCGCTGGTCCCGTCCAGCACAAAGCCCTCATCGCTGGTTCCGTCCAGCTCAAATCCCTCTTCATCGCTGGTCCCGTCCAGCTCAAATCCCTCTTCATCGCTGGTCCCGTCCAGCTCAAAGCCCTCATCGCTGGTCCCGTCCAGCACAAAGCCCTCATCGCTGGTTCCGTCCAGCTCAAATCCCTCTTCATCGCTGGTCCCGTCCAGCTCAAAGCCCTCATCGCTGGTCCCGTCCAGCTCAAAGCCCTCATCGCTGGTCCCGTCCAGCACAAAGCCCTCATCGCTGGTTCCGTCCAGCTCAAATCCCTCTTCATCGCTGGTCCCGTCCAGCACAAAGCCCTCATCGCTGGTCCCGTCCAGCTCAAAGCCCTCATCGCTGGTCCCGTCCAGCACAAAGCCCTCATCGCTGGTCCCGTCCAGCACAAAGCCCTCATCGCTGGTTCCGTCCAGCTCAAATCCCTCTTCATCGCTGGTCCCGTCCAGCTCAAAGCCCTCATCGCTGGTCCCGTCCAGCTCAAAGCCCTCATCGCTGGTCCCGTCCAGCTCAAAGCCCTCATTGCTGGTCCCGTCCAGCTCAAAGCCCTCATCGCTGGTCCCGTCCAGCACAAAGCCCTCATCGCTGGTTCCGTCCAGCTCAAATCCCTCTTCATCGCTGGTCCCGTCCAGCACAAAGCCCTCATCGCTGGTCCCGTCCAGCACAAAGCCCTCATCGCTGGTTCCGTCCAGCTCAAATCCCTCTTCATCGCTGGTCCCGTCCAGCTCAAAGCCCTCATCGCTGGTTCCGTCCAGCTCAAATCCCTCTTCATCGCTGGTCCCGTCCAGCTCAAAGCCCTCATCGCTGGTCCCGTCCAGCTCAAAGCCCTCATCGCTGGTCCCGTCCAGCACAAAGCCCTCATCGCTGGTTCCGTCCAGCTCAAATCCCTCTTCATCGCTGGTCCCGTCCAGCACAAAGCCCTCATCGCTGGTCCCGTCCAGCTCAAAGCCCTCATCGCTGGTCCCGTCCAGCACAAAGCCCTCATCGCTGGTCCCGTCCAGCACAAAGCCCTCATCGCTGATTCCGTCCAGCTCAAATCCCTCTTCATCGCTGGTCCCGTCCAGCTCAAAGCCCTCATCGCTGGTCCCGTCCAGCTCAAAGCCCTCATCGCTGGTCCCGTCCAGCACAAAGCCCTCATCTCTGGTTCCGTCCAGCTCAAATCCCTCTTCATCGCTGGTCCCGTCCAGCTCAAAGCCCTCATCGCTGGTCCCGTCCAGCTCAAAGCCCTCATCGCTGGTCCCGTCCAGCACAAAGCCCTCATCGCTGGTTCCGTCCAGCTCAAATCCCTCTTCATCGCTGGTCCCGTCCAGCTCAAAGCCCTCATCGCTGGTCCCGTCCAGCTCAAAGCCCTCATCGCTGGTCCCGTCCAGCACAAAGCCCTCATCGCTGGTTCCGTCCAGCTCAAATCCCTCTTCATCGCTGGTCCCGTCCAGCTCAAAGCCCTCATCGCTGGTCCCGTCCAGCTCAAAGCCCTCATCGCTGGTCCCGTCCAGCACAAAGCCCTCATCGCTGGTTCCGTCCAGCTCAAATCCCTCTTCATCGCTGGTCCCGTCCAGCTCAAAGCCCTCATCGCTGGTCCCGTCCAGCTCAAAGCCCTCATCGCTGGTCCCGTCCAGCACAAAGCCCTCATCGCTGGTTCCGTCCAGCTCAAATCCCTCTTCATCGCTGGTCCCGTCCAGCTCAAAGCCCTCATCGCTGGTCCCGTCCAGCTCAAAGCCCTCATCGCTGGTCCCGTCCAGCACAAAGCCCTCATCGCTGGTCCCGTCCAGCACAAAGCCCTCATCGCTGGTCCCGTCCAGCTCAAATCCCTCTTCATCGCTGGTCCCGTCCAGCTCAAAGCCCTCATCGCTGGTCCCGTCCAGCTCAAAGCCCTCATCGCTGGTTCCGTCCAGCTCAAATCCCTCTTCATCGCTGGTCCCGTCCAGCACAAAGCCCTCATCGCTGGTCCCGTCCAGCACAAAGCCCTCATCGCTGGTTCCGTCCAGCTCAAATCCCTCTTCATCGCTGGTCCCGTCCAGCTCAAAGCCCTCATCGCTGGTCCCGTCCAGCTCAAAGCCCTCATCGCTGGTCCCGTCCAGCACAAAGCCCTCATCGCTGGTTCCGTCCAGCTCAAATCCCTCTTCATCGCTGGTCCCGTCCAGCTCAAAGCCCTCATCGCTGGTCCCGTCCAGCACAAAGCCCTCATCGCTGGTCCCGTCCAGCTCAAATCCCTCTTCATCGCTGGTCCCGTCCAGCTCAAAGCCCTCATCGCTGGTCCCGTCCAGCTCAAAGCCCTCATCGCTGGTCCCGTCCAGCACAAAGCCCTCATCGCTGGTCCCGTCCAGCACAGAGCCTTCTTCGCCGCTGGTCCCGTCCAGCACAGAGCCTTCTTCGACGCTGGTCCCGTCCCGCACAGAGCCCTCTTCGCCGCTGGTCCCGTCCCGCACAGAGCCCTCTTCGCCGCTGGTCCCGTCCAGCACAGAGCCTTCTTCGACGCTGGTCCCGTCCCGCACAGAGCCCTCTTCGCCGCTGGTCCCGTCCAGCACAGAGCCTTCTTCGCCGCTGGTCCCGTCCAGCACAGAGCCTTCTTCGACGCTGGTCCCGTCCCGCACAGAGCCCTCTTCGCCGCTGGTCCCGTCCCGCACAGAGCCCTCTTCACCGCTGGTCCCGTCCAGCACAGAGCCCTCTTCACCGCTGGTACCGTCCAGCACAGAGCCTAGCACAGAGCCTTCACCGCTGGTCCCGTCCAGCACAGAGCCCTCTTCACCGCTGGTTCCGTCCAGCTCAAATCCCTCTTCATCGCTGGTCCCGTCCAGCTCAAAGCCCTCATCGCTGGTCCCGTCCAGCTCAAAGCCCTCATCGCTGGTCCCGTCCAGCACAAAGCCCTCATCGCTGGTTCCGTCCAGCTCAAATCCCTCTTCATCGCTGGTCCCGTCCAGCTCAAAGCCCTCATCGCTGGTCCCGTCCAGCTCAAAGCCCTCATCGCTGGTCCCGTCCAGCACAAAGCCCTCATCGCTGGTTCCGTCCAGCTCAAATCCCTCTTCATCGCTGGTCCCGTCCAGCTCAAAGCCCTCATCGCTGGTCCCGTCCAGCTCAAAGCCCTCATCGCTGGTCCTGTCCAGCACAAAGCCCTCATCGCTGGTTCCGTCCAGCTCAAATCCCTCTTCATCGCTGGTCCCGTCCAGCTCAAAGCCCTCATCGCTGGTCCCGTCCAGCTCAAAGCCCTCATCGCTGGTCCCGTCCAGCACAAAGCCCTCATCGCTGGTTCCGTCCAGCTCAAATCCCTCTTCATCGCTGGTCCCGTCCAGCTCAAAGCCCTCATCGCTGGTCCCGTCCAGCTCAAAGCCCTCATCGCTGGTCCCGTCCAGCACAAAGCCCTCATCGCTGGTCCCGTCCAGCACAGAGCCTTCTTCGCCGCTGGTCCCGTCCAGCACAGAGCCTTCTTCGACGCTGGTCCCGTCCCGCACAGAGCCCTCTTCGCCGCTGGTCCCGTCCCGCACAGAGCCCTCTTCACCGCTGGTCCCGTCCAGCACAGAGCCTTCTTCGACGCTGGTCCCGTCCCGCACAGAGCCCCCTTCGCCGCTGGTCCCGTCCAGCACAGAGCCTTCTTCGCCGCTGGTCCCGTCCAGCACAGAGCCTTCTTCGACGCTGGTCCCGTCCCGCACAGAGCCCTCTTCGCCGCTGGTCCCGTCCCGCACAGAGCCCTCTTCACCGCTGGTCCCGTCCAGCACAGAGCCCTCTTCACCGCTGGTCCCGTCCAGCACAGAGCCTAGCACAGAGCCTTCACCGCTGGTCCCGTCCAGCACAGAGCCCTCTTCACCGCTGGTCCCGTCCAGCACAGAGCCTAGCACAGAGCCCTCTTCACCGCTGGTCCCGTCCAGCACAGAGCCCTCTTCACCGCTGGTCCCGTCCAGCACAGAGCCCTCTTCACCGCTGGTCCCGTCCAGCACAGAGCCCTCTTCACCGCTGGTCCCGTCCAGCACTGAGCCCCCTTCACCGCTGGTCCCGTCCAGTACAGAGCCCCCTTCACCGCTGGTTCCGTCCAGTACAGAGCCCCCTTCACCGCTGGTCCCAACCAGCACTACGCCCTCTTCACCGCTGGTCCCGTCCAGCTCAACGCCCTCTTCACCGCGGGTCCCGTCCAGCTCAACGCCCTCCTCACCGCTGGTCCCGTCCAGCTCAACGCCCTCCTCACCGCTGGTCCCGTCCAGCTCAACGCCCTCCTCACAGCTGGTCCCGTCCAGCTCAACGCCCTCCTCACAGCTGGTCCCGTCCAGCTCAACGCCCTCCTCACAGCTGGTCCCGTCCAGCACAGAGCCCTCTTCACCGCTGGTCCCGTCCAGCACAGAGCCTAGCACAGAGCCTTCACCGCTGGTCCCGTCCAGCACAGAGCCCTCTTCACCGCTGGTCCCGTCCAGCACAGAGCCTAGCACAGAGCCCTCTTCACCGCTGGTCCCGTCCAGCACAGAGCCCTCTTCACCGCTGGTCCCGTCCAGCACAGAGCCCCCTTCACCGCTGGTCCCGTCCAGCACAGAGCCCCCTTCACCGCTGGTCCCGTCCAGCACTGAGCCCCCTTCACCGCTGGTCCCGTCCAGTACAGAGCCCCCTTCACCGCTGGTTCCGTCCAGTACAGAGCCCCCTTCACCGCTGGTCCCGTCCAGCACTACGCCCTCTTCACCGCTGGTCCCGTCCAGCTCAACGCCCTCTTCACCGCGGGTCCCGTCCAGCTCAACGCCCTCTTCACCGCTGGTCCCGTCCAGCTCAACGCCCTCCTCACCGCTGGTCCCGTCCAGCTCAACGCCCTCCTCACAGCTGGTCCCGTCCAGCTCAACGCCCTCCTCACAGCTGGTCCCGTCCAGCTCAACGCCCTCCTCACAGCTGGTCCAGTCCAGCTCAACACCCTCCTCACAGCTGGTCCCGTCCAGCTCAACGCCCTCCTCACAGCTGGTCCAGTCCAGCTCAACGCCCTCCTCACAGCTGGTCCTGTCCAGCTCAACGCCCAGCACAGAGCCCTCATCGCTGGTCCCGTCCAGCTCAACGCCCTCCTCACAGCTGGTCCCGTCCAGCTCAACGCCCTCCTCACAGCTGGTCCCGTCCAGCTCAACGCCCTCCTCACAGCTGGTCCCGTCCAGCTCAACGCCCTCCTCACAGCTGGTCCAGTCCAGCTCAACGCCCTCCTCACAGCTGGTCCCGTCCAGCTCAACGCCCTCCTCACAGCTGGTCCAGTCCAGCTCAACGCCCTCCTCACCGCTGGTCCCGTCCAGCTCAACGCCCTCCTCACCGCTGGTCCCGTCCAGCTCAACGCCCTCCTCACCGCTGGTCCCGTCCAGCTCAACCCCCTCCTCACAGCTGGTCCAGTCCAGCTCAACGCCCTCCTCACCGCTGGTCCCGTCCAGCTCAACGCCCTCCTCACCGCTGGTCCCGTCCAGCTCAACGCCCTCCTCACAGCTGGTCCCGTCCAGCTCAACGCCCTCCTCACAGCTGGTCCCGTCCAGCTCAACGCCCTCCTCACCGCTGGTCCCGTCCAGCTCAACGCCCTCCTCACAGCTGGTCCCGTCCAGCTCAACGCCCTCCTCACAGCTGGTCCCGTCCAGCTCAACGCCCTCCTCACCGCTGGTCCAGTCCAGCTCAACGCCCTCCTCACCGCTGGTCCCGTCCAGCTCAACGCCCTCCTCACCGCTGGTCCTGTCCAGCTCAACGCCCAGCACAGAGCCCCAGCTCAACGCCCTCCTCACAGCTGGTCCCGTCCAGCTCAACGCCCTCCTCACCGCTGGTCCCGTCCAGCTCAACGCCCTCCTCACCGCTGGTCCCGTCCAGCTCAACGCCCTCCTCACAGCTGGTCCAGTCCAGCTCAACGCCCTCCTCACCGCTGGTCCCGTCCAGCTCAACGCCCTCCTCACCGCTGGTCCCGTCCAGCTCAACGCCCTCCTCACCGCTGGTCCAGTCCAGCTCAACGCCCTCCTCACCGCTGGTCCCGTCCAGCTCAACGCCCTCCTCACCGCTGGTCCCGTCCAGCTCAACGCCCTCCTCACCACTGGTCCTGTCCAGCTCAACGCCCAGCACAGAGCCCCAGCTCAACGCCCTCCTCACAGCTGGTCCCGTCCAGCTCAACGCCCTCCTCACAGCTGGTCCCGTCCAGCTCAACGCCCTCCTCACCGCTGGTCCCGTCCAGCTCAACGCCCTCCTCACCGCTGGTCCCGTCCAGCTCAACGCCCTCCTCACCGCTGGTCCCGTCCAGCTCAACGCCCTCCTCACCGCTGGTCCCGTCCAGCTCAACGCCCTCCTCACAGCTGGTCCAGTCCAGCTCAACGCCCTCCTCACCGCTGGTCCCGTCCAGCTCAACGCCCTCCTCACCGCTGGTCCCGTCCAGCTCAACGCCCTCCTCACCGCTGGTCCTGTCCAGCTCAACGCCCAGCACAGAGCCCCAGCTCAACGCCCTCCTCACAGCTGGTCCCGTCCAGCTCAACGCCCTCCTCACCGCTGGTCCCGTCCAGCTCAACGCCCTCCTCACCGCTGGTCCCGTCCAGCTCAACGCCCTCCTCACCGCTGGTCCCGTCCGCCCAGCACAGAGCCCTCATCGCCGCCCAGCACAGAGCCCTCATCGCCGCCCAGCACAGAGCCCTCATCGCCGCCCAGCACAGAGCCCTCATCGCCGCCCAGCACAGAGCCCTCATCGCCGCCCAGCACAGAGCCCTCATCACAGCTGGTCCCGTCCAGCTCAACGCCCTCCTCACAGCTGGTCCCGTCCAGCTCAACGCCCTCCTCACCGCTGGTCCCGTCCAGCTCAACGCCCTCCTCACCGCTGGTCCCGTCCAGCACAGAGCCCTCATCGCCGCCCAGCACAGAGCCCTCATCGCCGCCCAGCACAGAGCCCTCATCGCCGCCCAGCACAGAGCCCTCATCGCCGCCCAGCACAGAGCCCTCATCGCCGCCCAGCACAGAGCCCTCATCGCCGCCCAGCACAGAGCCCTCATCGCCGTGCCCTCATCGCCGCCCAGCTCAGAGCCCTCCTCGCCGCCGGTCCCGCCCAGCTCAGAGCCCTCCTCGCCGCCGGTCCCGTCCAGCTCAGAGCCCTCCTCGCCGCCGGTCCCGTCCAGTCCAGAGCCGCCTTCATCACTGGTCCCGTCCAGCCCAGAGCCGCTTTCGCCCCCTGCCTCTTCCAGTCCAGTGTTAAAGCCTGATATTTCCCCAAAGGAATTTTGGGGGGGGGGGGGGCTATCAGTCTTCTCCGCCATGGCCACCCGAAGGGTCCTCTCCGCCGTGGCCACCCGAAGGGTCCTCACCGCCGTGGCCACCCGAAGGGTCCTCTCCGCCATGGCCACCCGAAGGGTCCGCACCGCCATGGCCACCCGAAGGGTCCTTACCGCCATGGTCCCCTGCTCAGCCTGTATCACCATGGTCCCCTGATCAGTCTGCTTCACCTTGGTTCCCTGCTCAGCCTGCACCGTCCTGATCACCTCCTCTGTCTGTCCTGCCACCATCCTGGAGTCCGTACTCCTGAACCTGGTCCACCTTCCCGTCACGGACTCCAGGATGCCCACCCCCCCTCCCGTATGCTGCCTTCTTCGGCGCGGGATGCGCCTTACGGGAGGGGGGAGTAATGTCACGGTCACGTTCTTCAGCCTTCATCTGTGTGTGCACTTCATTCCCCAGAATCCTCCGTGGTGCACACCTGCACTCACTCACGCAATTACCAATCATCATCACCTGCACTCCCTCATTAACCACCCTTTATATTCAGCACTCTCCCTTCACTCCTTGTCTGGTCTCGTCGATGTTCACCTTAACATGACCCACAGACTTCCGAACACTTACCTGGATTCCTACCTGTCATTTCATCCTCTCCAATCCGTCCTGCCTGCCATCCTGTTCTGCCTTCAGCCCGACATCATCTGCAAAGAGAAAGAAAGACAAGGACATTACCAACCAGCTAAGCATCCACTGTTATTCTGTGTTTCTGTTACTCACCATCTGTCTGCATCTCCACACTTCCTGAAAATAAACTATTAACCTTACCATCTTGTCTGCATCCTCTGTAAAACCCTGACATAACCGAGTTAATTGTTTGAGACACTGAGGATACTTATTTTTTGGCTCAATCATAGTCATTCAAAGCTTGTTTTCCTGCAATATTTTGGAAGGATTTCTGTTTTCCTGACACACCAGTACTTTTTAAGGTATATTTTTGGGCTTTTATACTTTTATTTTGGCAGGACAGTATGATACAGACAGGAAGCAGGGAACAGGATCATAAAAGGATCTTGAGCCGGGACTCAAACTCAGATTGTCTAAGGCACACCATATGTCAGAGCACTGCCCACAAGGCTATGGCTCTGACAGTTTAGCACTATTTTTAACAGGGAAACTTTGATAACAATGAACAAAATGTTCTAATATTAAATGTGTCAGAAATTAGTCATCAATCCACCATCCATGAGTACAACAAAAGTGCAAATGTCATGCATGTGCGAACGTGCTCTACTTTGTAAGAACGAGCCTATGATTCAATCTGGAAATAAAGCAAAATAACTGAGAAAAATGAGAAATAGTCCTCAGATGCCATGTCTGTAATTTATATTAAAACATCTAGGGCCCCATTTTAACGATCTGAAACGCAAGTGTCAAGCACAAAGCGCAAGTAACTTTGTGGGCGGGTCTTGGGCGCTGTTGCTATTTTCCCGCCGGGATAAATGACTCTTGCGCCAGGCGCAAATCTAAAATGGGTTGGTCTGAAGTAGCTTCATTATTCATAGGTGTGGTTTGGGCGTAATAAACCAATCAGAGCGTCATCTCACATTCCCTTTAAGAGCAGACGTGCTTTTTCCATAGCGGATTGCTATTGTAACGGCGGATTTGCCAGGCGCGCGCCAGGAGCGGTTCACAGGCGTATGATAATTTGGGTAAATGTGTAAGCTAAATGTATGCTTTTATAATAAATTGTCTATCTATCTATCTATCTATCTATCGTAATAATGTATGATTTGCAAAAATGAAAACTGCTGCTTCTGTGTAGATGAGAGAATCAAAGTGTATGCGCGTTGTGCACACGCTACATTGATTATAGCCAAGCATGCACCCTTAAAATAGCATATGAATAACATGCGCAACGCGCCACTGACTTTAAACTATTTTTTCCTGGTTAGTGGCGCAATTGTTTTCTAAACCTGCAAAATAGCATGAAGGAACGTTTGCGCCGGAACACGCCTCCTTTTTTGCGCTGAACCGCCCAGGGAGCGCAAGTTCATTCCCTAGTTTAGCGATGTG
This sequence comes from Abramis brama, assembly GCF_963993115.1. NCBI lineage: Eukaryota > Metazoa > Chordata > Actinopteri > Cypriniformes > Leuciscidae > Abramis > Abramis brama. The sequence goes on along the minus strand of NC_139967.1, from coordinate 21,602,548 downwards.
CTTCTGTGGAGGGAAAAGCGCGCTTTACGCGGGTGCAAAATAGGAATGATACATGCGTCGGTGTACAAAGTCAATTGGCGTGCAAAGCGCTGGGTGCAAGATAGGGCCCCTAGAGTTAATTCGATCTCAACAGTTTAATTAAAATAAGTTATTACTCCACCACGTGCGTGACGTCATAAACCAACGTGGTGTAATCATGGGCGTCAGAAGAAAAAAAAAAGTGGGTGGGTCCTCCCCCAGAAAAATGTTTACTGGAGTAACTGTTAAATACCATTTCATGTATTCTGGTGCCTTTTAATGAAAACAAGTAAAAAACTCCACTTCACGTCGGGCGGTTCTTTCTTTGCCTCCAAATCGTGCATTAAATGCACGTGGATTATCCCGCTAATATCATGGTCATTTGCCAGCAATGACAACTTAAAGCTGTTATTGATGTTTGCAACGCAATATTTGACTGGAAGGGTACAACGGGCGGTTACTTTCATTTGCGGCTCGTTGAGAAATATAATGTAGATTCAGCAGAAATGGAGTTTAATTTATTAGGGAATTCCTCAAGTGGAATGGATTTTGACTGACGGCGCTATGAAAAGACAAATGCGCTGAATCAGAGAGAGACGGTAAAAGTAAGTGGGTCCAATATCATTGGTCTTAAAAAGTGGGTGGGTCTTGTCCCACCCATATACAATGGTTCCGACGCCCATGGGTGTAATGACCACTTTGCGACAGTATGGTTTTGGGAAACAGGCGTGACTAGCAAGGTGATTTCTTTGACGATGCATGATCGTACTGTGGTAGTGAAGCAGCGAGTTACGTCGTTGAAACGCACCCCAGCGCAGTAGATCCTGATGTGGTGTCACACCATCAAGGTCCCACCTACACTCTCGCTCCCGCAGACTCAATCGCAAGCACAGCTGTCAATCATGATGTTACAGCTCATTTGTATTGCATCAAATAACTAACCAAAGCCAAACTTACTGGAAAAATGAACAGCTGAACATACGTCTGTGTGATAAGAACTACCTAAAATGAGAGAAACCATCTTTGGAAAGAAAATTATTTGAAGTGTATTTGGATTTTTTAGTTTGGCTCGTGTCCAATTTGATTACACGGAGAGGGCGGGGTTTAATACCTATACTGCATCCAACCACCAGGGGGGCAATCGAAATGCTTTGGCTTCACTTTTCGGGACGTGTGCAGCACACATGGTACACACAACAGCAATACCATTTCAAGGACTCACCCTTCAGCCAAGTAAGTGTACTGTAGATGAAATCAAATCAAACTTGAAGCATTTTTGAATAATTTCTCTAAACACAAAGGTCACCGTTAGGCACATGTAGTGCAATGTTCAGTGAAGTCCTGAATCTATCTGGCCCGTGTGAGTGGAGATAAGAGGACACACCAGCCATCACCTTCATTTCAATGCTGCACTGGTTGCTAATTGATTCTCTCCACAATGTTTGTGCTCTAGTTAAAGATGCTGCTCACGCAAACACATATTCACACACACGTACATGTTGTTTATCTTTATCATCATTAGCATCATCTACCTTTTTTCGTTATTTGACCCCTGCGGTGACCAACAAGACAAAGCAAACACACCACACGCCGCTAAGAAATGAAAACATTACACCTTTTTCGCATGCAAACACACGCAGACAGTGTTCTTGTGTATAACAGAAGGCTCACTTTGGTTCGAGAGGAGAATGTGTGGTGATCGTGTGACTTAGCTGAGGGTTTTTAATAAAGCCTGTCAGGCGGCAATACGCCACTGGAATTAAGAAAATGGGATTTTGGATTTTCAGCTGTCTGATGCACCCTTGCACACACACTTCTCTTCACTAAGAGTGGGAAGCATTTGCCGTTTCCATTGTTAGTAGTCCCCAAGCAGCATTTTGGAGGATAAAACTGGCATCCAATGAGATTATGTAAACACAGATATACATGTTCTCATTTTTATTTACACACAATGAGAAATAGGAAATAAAATATTGCACTGAGCTGTACAGAGAAAGAAAAACAACACCCGTCAAGACAGGAAAAATGAAATATGCAAAAATAAAAGGGGAGGGAGATAAGAGGACAAAAGTGTGTGTTTGGTGAGCCTGAACACTGCTTTAAACCTCCCACGTCTCTAAATGAATCCATCAGCAAAGTCATTAACAATCATTACCACAGTAATTAAATATACCAGTCGGAGATTTGATTGAGTCCCACATCTCATAATTACTTTTCAGCTTCAGAACTGTATTCGAGCAGGAGCAGCTGAGATGTATGGAGACACAGCTAATTGAACTAATTATGCAATTATGCAAGGGGACTGAACTTCCACTGGAACTGGACTGGACTGGAGTATTCAGAAGGAGAGGAGAAGAGAGGACACTTAATGAGACAGTGAACAGAGATTGACAGGAATAAGAGTGGGTGGAGCATGAGCTCATGACGATGATCATGTACACTGTAAAAATTAAACCGTGATTTTTACGGTAAAAAAACGGCAGCTGTGGTTGCCAGTACTTTACCGTCAAAAATACGGTAGCAACGTTATTGGTTTTACAGACTTAACTTAAAATTTACAGTAATAAACCGTTCACTTAAAGAAAACTTACAAGTATACTTAAGCTACTAAACTAGTAGTTTACTGAGAATATACTTCAAAGTGTACTTTCATAAACAAAAAAAAAGTGTTTAACTAGTAAACTATCAGAATTCGGTACAATCAAAAAAACGTAGTTGTTGTGTACTCAGTTTACTACTGTTACACTTAAAAGTACACTTTTATACACTAAAAAGGGGACCAATCTAGTCCCAATTAGGGGAGTGCGGGGCACAACCTAACGCAGGGTTAAATGTAACACATACCTTTTACATAGTTAGTCAGGGTCAAGCAGGTTGTGTTTCCACTCTTTTTCTCTCGCTGCCAGAAGACGGTCTCCCGCGGATTTGTGGAAAGTTTTGATAAGATTTCGTGAAGATTCTGGACAAAGAGTGTTTTGACACCATGCAAGTCAATTTTTTCATCATACGTTTTTTTCGGTTTCTGAGTTGGGTGTATATGTCACCAAATCTAACTTTAGATTACCTTAATCACTGCCTTGTTGGCTAAAACATAGCACCATTTTGAAACATATCAGCAACAACTGTTAGCTTGGTTTAAAATATTTTTTACACAGCAGGGTTAGTTGTAGCACAGTGTTACAACTAAACCGCCAAGTGAATAATGATAATGAAATGAAAATAGGGAGCCACACAACTTTTCAGGTTTGAGTATTTATTTATATATTTATTTTGCCACATTTAACTTTGTTGGACTTTTACAAACAATGTTGAAATTTAAAGGTCAAAATATATATATATTTTTTTTTTTCACATTTGTTTACTATGCATTGATAACATTTATTAAAATATAGCCTGTTTTTCATGCAGTAAACCCTTTAAAATGTGATTTTGAGCTCGTTTTTATTATTATTACTATTATTATTATTATTATTATTATTATTATTAATAATAATAATTTTGCATGCAGCTGCCACACACAAATATAATTCTATTGCAATTACAATATTTGATGATTTTATTTATTTATTTATTTATTGCAAAACTGTGCAGCCCTTTCCTATATCTCTATCCATGATATTGATCCATAAAATAAGGATGATTGGATGAGGGATTAATCTAATTTAATATTTTTTTAATAATTGAGCCAAAAACAAAATGTGTTTGGTTGTGCCCCACTCTCCCCTAGTATTGAAATACTACACTTACAAGTACGGTACATTGATATTATTATTACATTACTTATACTTAACAAAACGAACTTGAATTATACATATTTTTGTAAGGACTGTGTGGCGAGCAGGACGGGGCCAAGGGTGACACCTGCACAATGCACCGGTCTCCGTTCTTGGTGCCCGACCTCCTCAGCACTGTGATCCCCCTCTCTTTGTCCCCCTCCCCCCTCCAGCGAGGGCTCTCCGACAGCGTGTCCCTCCTTCCTCCCGGGTTTCGGCACCAGCGCAGCAAGGTTAGATGTTGTGGGAAGAAAGAGGCAGGAACTGGCGAATATTTAAAGATTTTTAATAAAATAAATAAACACAAATCGAAAATAAAATAAAGACGGCAGCCCCTCACAGACGACTGCAGCCACATAATAAAACAAAACATCAAGTATAATAGTCCAGGCCTGGCCTCTCTCGTCCTTCACTGTTGTTGCTCCTCCTTTTATGCCCCCGCTCCTCCGTGAGAGACACGAGACCGGTGCGTCGCGCAGGTGTCCCTCATTAGTAATCACGACACCGGCCTCGCGCCATTCTCCCTCGGCCTCGTCCTCATCCTGCTCGCCACAGACTGGCTTATGTCAAGTCCTGATCCTGTTCTTCTTCAGCTTGCATGTTGCGTTACACTCTTCTATAAACAAACACATGCCTATTTAAAAGTGGCTTTCAGTTTGATCTGATATCTGATAAGTAAATCTGATATTTCAGTTACAAAATCCTGAATCAATATGGCTCTGTATAATATTAAATATCTATAAAAAGGCAGTTTTTTTCATGGTATATAGTGGAGTTCACAAGTCTGAGACCACAGTGATTTTTTACATTTATTTAAAAAAAAAAAAAAGATTGAAAAAAAAAAAAAGAAAGAAATTTTCTAGGCCACTAAAATAATAATTACAATTACATGAATGCATAAGTATGCATTACTTTCCATAAATTTACCAATGCAACATCATTGGTTATTTTTATTGCTATTAACACAACTATGTAGCACATTAAATTTAAAAGTAACAGTCCGCGAAAGTGTTGAATAAAGATTCAGGAATGCTAACAAAGGTATATCTATGGCCAGTAGCTAAAAGAAAATGAATGTTGTGTAGAGAAAGAAATAAAAGCACTAAAACAAATTAAACTAAAAATAAAGAAGCAGAAAATGGGGAAGAGAACATCAATATGACCCTTCCTCACCAGAAACGGTTGTGGTCATGATCCAATTTGTCCAGCGTTGAGCTTTACCAGCTGATGTGTGTTTGCTTTCGACCTCTTTCACAAAAAAACACCTGTTTTAGCTCTGTGTCTGTTATTGATCAGTTTGCTTTTGATAAACAGTCTTGGTAAAATAAGCTCCTCAACTTACATAGAGTGTTTTGGACATGTGACCTCACACTTTTTTTCTTTTCTTTTTTTTTCAATTATTTTAAATCATTTAAATTTGTAAGTATGTTTAAATGCATGTAGACCTATTTTATTGATTCTCCATTCTATTCAAGAATAAGATTGGGCTATATTGTGACATTTTCACACTGACTCGATAACGATAGAGAATGTCACACCAGCTGAAATCTTGCCCTCCTCTGTCTGTGGGTCTGTCAACTCACCGATTAAGCATTGAGGAAGGGTGACAAATTAAACAACTGCCTCTGAAATTTCCCTGTCAAGTGCTGCACCACCCGATTTTGGCAGCAAATCAACTTGAAGCTCGCTGAAATAAGAGCAGGAGCACAGTGTAAACAAAAACAGTTGTCATAGACTGAATTAGGACACAGTTTGTGGAGTGCCTTTTCCCTGTGAATGTGTTTGATGTGTATTTGTCCCTTCAGGGCTTGCCATAGAAAGTACTGTATATGTATTTGTCAGCTTCTGTGAGAAAGATGTTCTATCAGTAAACGCAGACTGTTACTTTCTTATTTTATTAGACATTAAGCTTAGGCAAACACTTGGTTTCACAATCACCATGCATCACAATCTGTGTCTTGCCACTGCGTTTTCGTGTCTTTGAGTTTGCAGAAGAAAAATGGCTTGTCAGTTCTTCAGCGTAAATCAGAAGTGAGAAAGAACTCGCACTGTGGTCACTGCTAAAAGAGTGTGAGAGCACGGACCACTGACTGCCACAAATAAATTCCAGCCTGCTGGATTTTCTAAGAAGCAGTAAAGAGAGTCAGTAGGCAACCATTAACAGGTATTAAGGCACTACTATTAATATATATTTATAGAGAAAAGAGTTTGGGCTGAATTCAGATATTTTGCGATTGAGATGACTGGGAAAAAATGTTCCAATTATCCTGAACTGACACTATAAGAAAATATAAGAAAATAATATATAATCTAATAGCATTTTACACTTCTCAATGACTCTTTCTGCAAGTTTACATAGTTAAACCAATAGGTGGCAGTCAGCAAATGTTGTGTTTCATTAGTGATTCAGTGAATAATTTATTCAACTGACTTTATTGGTGCTTCTCATTTCGATTACTATGTACTAATCTCGGCTGTTACGTCATCTGCCGAAGGCTGTCTCAGTTTGAAGGATCCTTAGAAGTAAGCCTTTGTTTCATGTGTTTTCCTTTGTTTTCCTTTATTTGGCTAATTTTAAAGGATGAATCAAGTGTAAGCTCATCCAATTTCATTATGTAATGCAAGACAAAATAATGATTTGGTATTATGTTTTATTTTGTTTTGTTGTAAATTAATTAAATAATGTTAAACTGTCCGTAATGTAAGCCACTGGGAGACCGAAGGCAACTGACATTCACTTTATTGCTGTCATATTTGGGTTTGGGTTTTGGTTCAAATTTATGTTTCATGTCTTTCATTTTGTGATTTAAAAAGTCTTTGTTTATTTTGCATCTGTTCAAGTTTAGGATTTACTTTAATAAAACTGCACATACGTTCAGTACAACTTGCCTTCAATGGGCTTTTGCACTTAGAAAGTCAGTTAATATAAAGATCTTTGATACAAAGTATTTTGCCACATTAGGCTTTATGCAGAACATCACATGAACAGACAGGAAAACTGGTTTCATCGCATCCAGAAAGTACGAAAGTGTTAACAGCAGTAAAAACTGACGCAGATAGTTATGGCCTTTTTTTTTTTTTTTTTGCTAATCAGCTAACCTAAATGGTTCTCTTTTTTTGTTGCCATTTTGTTTGATTTTAATAACCCAATGTTAAAAGATGAAAAAAAATTTTTTGTGTCAACCTACATATGCGACCTGTTTTACAGAATACAGAAGTTTGTTGCTCATAACCTGCATTCATTTTAATTGTATTTTCGTCCTGTGACTGCTAGAGCGAGAACATTTACGAATTAGCCATATGCACTTACTAGACCATCTCATTCTAGCATTTAATGCTGAGGAGGGATCAAGAAGGAATCAGGCCTTAGAAGGACAGGACTAGGAAGGACAAGCCTCAAGATGCACCCTGCGGTCTCATGGACTTAAAGGGACACTCCACCTCTGGAAAGATGAATGTGTATTTAAATTGGGTCATTTATGTATAAGTTAAAAAAGTTATTGTGTGCACATCCCACCTTCTGGCAGGTGCTGGACAAAAAAGGGACTAATAAAGTGAAAAGATTGTAATCTCCGCAACACTGCTACTTACTCCCATATTTTAATAAAAAGGCAACGTTTCGACCCTACTGGGTCTTCCTCAGGCTTCCTTTGCCTGAGGAAGACCCAGTAGGGTCGAAACGTTGCCTTTTTATTAAAATATGGGAGTAAGTAGCAGTGTTGCGGACATTACAATCTTTTCACTCATTTATGTATAAGAAATGTGAAATTATTTTTGAATTTGGAGCTTTCTAGACTGAGAAAAGCCAGAAAATGTATTTTTGGCTCATGTGGATGAAAGACAACAACTCCCAGAATGCACTTGCTTCGCTGCTCTACGAGGCCACTCCCAAGCCACGCCTACCGGTTAGAGAGCAGTTGTAAACAATAAAGCTAAGCTAAGTTACTAGTAGTCTCCGTGAGTCTGCCCGGGTTTTTGAGATCGCATATCGCACAAAATGTCCGGGATTCGGCTTTTGCGTTCTACAGTCGCCATTCATTGTGTTTACTGTGGCGAGCAGGACGAGACTAGGGCCGCGGGAGAACGACGCGAGGCCGGTGGCGTGATTACTGATGAGCGACACCTGTGAGACGCACTGGTCTCGTATCTCTCACGGAGGAGCGGGTATTTTCTTAGCAATGGTAAAACGCACATCAACTGATCACGCCACCGGCCTCGCGTCTTTCTCCCACAGCCCTAGCCTCGTCCTGCTCGCCACAGTAAACATGATGAATGGCGACTGTAGAACGCAAAAGCCGGTGGTGTGATTACTGATGAGCGGTGCCTGTGAGACGCGCCGATCTTGTGGGCTATCTCTCATTGAGGAGCGGGTATTTTCTTAGCAATGGTAAAACGCACATCAACCGATCACTTGTTTAGCGTTCATGTAAACACTACATTCAGATTCACCAATCGGAATGAATTCAGTTAGATTCAAACAAAAGGTGTGCATGTAAACAATGAATGGCGACCGTAGAAAGCAAAGCAAAGCCGAATCCCGGACATTTTGGACGATCTCGACGGCCGGACATGCAGGTTTCTGCCGGTGAAATCAAACACACTGGCACTGATCTGTGATAGGTCTGTTAGCGCATTAGGTCCAACCACCTATGGGCGGGTTTGAAAGGGTGGGAACTAGTGCTTGTAGTCTTAACAGAAATCCCCCCCTCTTACACTTCCTCCTACAATGACGCAAAATGACGATTTTTGCGTCATTGTAGGAGGAAGTGTAAAGAGGTAAATACAGATTTCTCTCGTCTCAGGGGAAAATGAGAAAATGTTGCACGACCATTCAATAGTATGACTGGGTTTCTAACATTGCTAAGCTTAATGCAAATGGGTGGAGTGTTCCTTTAACGCACACGCACACGCGGCAGCCATTGTAAGTCCACAAGACCAAAAGTGCATGTGAAGTATGCCATTTGGGACAGGGCCTATGAGTGACACACCCTATGAGTCACTGAATTCATTCAAAAATACGGAATTGTTTTCGAATGAAATGTAGCTGAAACAAACAATGCAACTGGCAATATTGTGCCTAAAATGTAAGTTGCTCAATATTATATTTTTGTTTATTGAACTGTTCAAGCATTGACAAAATCGTGCCTGTTATTCTTACTCCAATAACTTCTCTGAAACATCTTCTGGAAACATCTTCCGAACTAGCAAAAGATGGTCCTGAATCTGTCCGTTCTGCCTTTCCATTGTCTTTCCCTTTCTTCTAGATATTTTTAAATATTTGGACATTTTGCTGACTGTACAATTAATTTATAAAACATCGTTATTCAACAGACACACATACAGTACACCAACTTATTAACTCTCTGAATTGTGTAGAGGCACTACATTTATTAAAAGTCCATTTCTATGCAATGATATGAGCTTAGTAAATGAGTAGATAAAGTCCATCTACAGAGGTGAGTGGGTTGCAGTTGTTTCGTGTGTGAGTGAAATAATGATAAATTAATTACAACAGTTAATAGAGGCAGTAATTAAGAAAACAGCAGGATGTATGTGCATTGATTTATGACCTATGCTTCAGGGGTTGTTCTCCAGCGACAGCATGAGTGTATGCATTTGTGTGTTTCTGTGTATTTGTGTGTCACTATATCAAATTTATGACTCATACATCAGATCCTATCCTTCCCTTTGTTGGTGTCATAAAACAGCTTATATGGTCACAGTGTAGCTGATCCATAACTCACTTCTTCCCCTCTGTGCAGTTCTGGGTCTAGAGAGACGAGTGTACACTGTTGATGTTTTTAGTGTGTGTGTGTGTGTGTGTGTGTGTGTGTGTGTGTGTGTGTGTGTGTGTGTGTGTGGGCCCTATCTTGCACCCAGCGCAATTGACTTTGTACACCGACGCATGTATCATTCTTATTTTGCACCCCTCCACAGACGCACGTCGGTAAACTAGGAAATGCAATGCATTTGCGGAGCGCAAACGGGGGCGGTTCAGCACAAAGAGGAGACGTGTTCCGGCGCAAACGTTCCCTGGTGCTATTTTGCAGGTTTAGAAAACAATTCCGCCACTGACCAGGAAAAACCTAGTCTAAAGTCAGTGGCGCATTGCACATGTTATTCAGATGCTATTTTAAGGGCGCATGCTTGGCCATAATCAATGTAGCGTGTGCACACACGCATACACTTTGATTCTCTCATCTACACAGAAGCAGCAGTTTTCATTTTTGCAAATCATACATTATTACAAGGAAAAATATTAACACACGAGGGAAATCATTGTTGTGTCCATGAAAATGTGAAAAAATAGGCATAAATCTAGCTTACACATTTACCCAAATTATTATACGCCTGTTTAACCGAAGCTAATTTGGGTGGGTTTCTCCCATCCCCAATGTCACCTCTCTGTCTTTTACGCCCTGACGAGAACATCGGTTTCCTCGGCTGTGAACCGCTCCTGGCGTGCGCCTGGCAAATCCGCCGTTATAATAGCAATCCGCCATGGAACGAGCGTGCCTGCTCTTAAAGGGAATGTGAGATGTCGCTCTGATTGGTTTATTTCACGTTACGCCCAAACCACACCTATGAATAATGAAGCTACTTCAGACCAACCCATTTTAGATTTGCGTCGGGCGGAAGAGTCATTTATCCCGCCGGTATAATAGCAACAGCAAGACTCGCCCACAAAGTTACTTGCGATTCGCGCTTGATACTTGCGTTTCAGATCGTTAAAATAGGGCCCTGTGTGTGTGCATCTGAGAAGCAGAAATAAAGTTGTCTTAAAGAAATTTACATTTATCACTAAATGGTAAAAATGTTGCTTGCATTGCTTCCAATGAGGATGTGATCTGACAGGTGTATTTTACTCCAACTTACAGTAGTTCTAGTGTGGCTATAGTCTGTGTGCCCACAAAAGAAGAAAATAATGGCTATAAAAAGCATCTGGTCTAACTAACGTGATTAATATTTTCAAATATTAGTTGATTTGCTTGTTTTTGTTCCTTCATAAGCTTCCTTCAGTTCTCAATGTTTGTGTATCATGAATAATGTTTCACTCTTGCTTTCTCTCCCTCATTAGCTCAGCAACATCTGTGTGTTTTTAGAACACAGAGGATCTCTTGAGAAAAGCTCTGAGGAGGACACACCAGGCTAATCGGCCCACAGATGCCTTCTTATTTCTGCACATCACAAAGACCACAGCAGGGCTCCAGACAACCAAAATATGCGACATAAATTTGTGACAAAAATAACAATGTGCACCAATATATTCAAATCGGAAGAGCTTTGAGTGCGTCCGTGTGCGGTTTTGTCTGATATCTCATTATCTGGCAAACACTCACTAGAGTGGAACAACGAACACAGAGCAATCCATGTCTGATCCCCCAAAAATATACTCTTAAACACTTTTCCTGTGGCATGCTGTGTTTTAATGTTTTAACTACACCGATGATTGCTTAGCGCATAATAGCAGAACTTATGGTCTGATCATTTTTTTTTTTTGCACAAATAATGATCAATAATGCACAAAAAAGCCTATCTGTTTTCATTAAAAATATAAAGCAATTAAAAAATACTATTTGGCCTGTGGAAAAGATTGAGAATTGAATGTATTGAAATGTATTTTATATTATTATGATTTATGTATTCAAAAACAAGTCACAGATAGGCTACTAAATGATTTTTAGCAATGTAATGTGACGGCACATCCGTATCTCATATTGTTCTAATGTCTTGTACCGTTAAACATGGTATCACATGGATGAATATGCATATGCAAATTATATGCAGATGAGGATATGCATAGTAAAACTAGGCGTTGCAAGCTCCATGTATGATTATGTCGGGGAGGAGGCTGTGTGGAGACGCAAGTACGCAAAATCTTCCGCTGACTGGGTTTTATAAAGGGAATTTTGTGCAGGTTCTGGCGTACGCATAGATTTATAGGTCTGAATATTTTTTGTTGTACGCCATTTTTGGCTTTCAGGCGCACATACACTTTTAGTAAGGATCCTTACTATTTTATAAATGAGACCCCTGAACATTAGCTCACTTTAGAACTTTAGCTTACATTCTGGCAATGGTCTCTCAAAGTTATGAGCAAACATTCTTTCAGTAATTGATTAGAAGTTATCTTGTCTTAAATAATGTTCTCAACACACACAATAACAGTATTTATACATCTTTCGTGGAACTTGTTTTAACATTTTAGTTGCACATTCATCTAATGTTTTTTAAATGTTTCAGAATGTTCAGAGAACATTCAAAAGTAACGTTCCCATAAAGTTAGAAAAATTATAAAATGGAATGTTCATATAACACCCCAAAAAAAATTATTCATTTATTTTTTATGTTTTGATTGTTCCAAGAACTTTCAGAAATAACATTCTCATAACTTATTGGGAAGAACAAGAAGACTGGAGTGCCGCATGGGTTGGGTGATCTGAGGATTACAGTGAGGGGTAATCTGCCCGGCAAAGCCCCGTGGATCCCTCACTCCTCCTTCACACCGCAAGCGGTGGAGCTCCCCGAGGAACGCGCTGGTCCCTCTATAGTGGACCAACCAGCCATTTCCAGATCCAGAGATGGCTGCTATGCTAAAAAGGGCCGCCGAGGCGGTAGGGCTCGTCTGGAATTCTCCACCGTGTCCCGAACCGTCTCAGTTGGATGATTGGTTTCTCAGGGCGGGCCGGGCTGGTTCTCAGCCCTCTGCCCCAGTACCTTTCTTCCCTGAAGTGCATGAGGAGTTTAATAGGTCGTGGTCGGCACCTTTCTCTGCCAGAAACCACCTTAGTAGTTTCAGAAGCAGACAGAGGCCACCCAGCACATCCTGCCCCGGCGGCCCGCTGCTGCCTCCACCCGTCCGCCTGGGGCAGATCCTCCACCTGCTCTTCGCCGAGGGCGTCCGTCTGCCTCCACCTCTGCTCCCGCTGAGCCATCGTAGCAGCCTCCACCCAGGCCTCAGCGTGGACCCGGCCGCAGATGAGGCGCCCAGCCCGCTCCAGGCACTACCAAGCGAGGTGGTAAGCGTAAGCGCAAGCACTCCTGAGTGGGCCACTCAGGGATGGAGGAGAGAGCTCTTGGAGATGGTCACCGATTCACTCCCTCCCCCTGGTGGAGGGCCGGGAGGAGTCTTTGTTTGTGTATGTGTCTTTTTCGCCTACAATACATTTCCTCTATTCCTGGGTCCCAAGAGGTCCAGACTGGCGGTGTGCGACCCTGTAAAGCCTTGCACCCCTCAGCTACTTCTTGTATCGCCAGCCGGCAGTTGGGTGCGGTTCGAGGACCCGGTTACGCCTTCTCACGCACTCTCTGCTGCCATGTAGAGACAGGTAAGAGTTACACTACACACTCAGACCCCGCTTCGCGCTGCCTTCGGGCCTTCCGAGCTGGGTCCCTGTTCTCTACTTCGCTGCCTCACTCTGAGTATGTCTGTGGTACCCTTGGTCCCCCTGTGTCGGTCCGTTGAAGCATTGGATGGTGCTTCCGACCAATCCAGTCGGTTCATCTGTGACAGCAGACTCGGCTAGACAATTCAGTTTGCCCGGTGCCCGCCCATGTTCAGCGCTGTTCGTTACACTTTTTGTTTCTGAATTGCGTCTGTCGTGCGCACGGTCATCGCATCCCTACTGGCGAAAGATGCGATTGAGCCATCCCTCCAGCCGATACGAAGGACAGATTCTGAAAGTTGCCCGTACTCCATTGTACTCAAGTTAAGGTGCGTTACGACTATCTTGGATCTGTGTCTCTTGATTCAAGCCCTTTTTCAAGCTTCTGTTCAAGTTACAAACATAGAAACGCATTTCCAACGCTTTTCCGGTTTGGAGTCCACGGTCCAAGTCCACATCTACACGTTCCTAACCAGGAACGTTCGGTGCTACATAGAAGTGAGAAAGGGTCCCACTGAAACTTTCAGAGGCTCCTGGGGGATATGGTAGATGCAGCCGCATATAACTGGCTTCCTCCATATGATGACCGCTTCAGCACTGGCTTCATGGCCGAGTCCCGAGGTGGCCGTGGCAGAGCAGCACGCTCCGTTTGTTAACAACACCCGGCCTGCCACCAAACTGTCAGCCGTGTTCAGACCTTTTGCTTCTCCGGGCCAAAACGCTCCTAGAACAAGTGTCTGCTAAACACCAGCCAAGGGGTCATTAGGGTGGTCCTTATGAAGTCCAATTTTTTTTTTTTTGCAAAATGTTAGTGTTGACAAAAAATGTTGACAAAAAAATTATATCTAGAGGTAGCTCAATCATGTGGAAGATTGCCAATGTTAAGCTGTGCGGCGTTATTGTGATATGCAAGTAATATTAAAAGTTGTTGCAAATGAACTACATTTGATTGAAATCAGAGCAACACTGACATGACAACAATGGCAACAATCTCAAAAAAAGCACAAAGTTTTCAACAATCCCTCATTTCTGATGCTCAGCAGCCAGTGTTGACTTTTTGCAGTCTGGATAGATCCGTCGGTGATCTTCCACCACATGAAGGAGAAACTGCAATTGTTCTTCAGAGTGTGTGAGATAGCCATTGTATTCTTGAATCAGAGCCACTCCTCTCTCGGTGTGATCATTGACTACTTTCATTGCATGTATGGTTGCCTGTGCCTCCTGATAATCTGCTTGATTCGGCCAAAGTTCCGCGTCAATTTCAAGGAACGTAATGTAATTTTTTAAACCAAAAAATGTGCTCTAAACCTAAACAGTAACCAGGCTGATCATCAATAGAAATATGTATTGATTCCACCAGGAAAGGTAATTCTGCTAAACCGGGTCATGGATGGATTAATTTGGATTTAGTTTCTACAATAAGTAAACTGAGATATGTATCTAAAATACATATTTAGGAATATATGGTGCATTAGATGCTTTTATGGAGATTTTTTGGGAATTTTACAAGCCAGGTACAATACCAAATCAAATGATCTGTTTTTACGAAAATCATCAAAATCTCAGAAAGTTTAAAGCTATTGAGCTACCAGTAATTATTATGTTACTGCCATAAAAATTGGCATGCTGTATTTTCTTATATAAAGGAACAATTTGAAGGGTTAAGAGCATGACAATTGGAGACTTTAAAAATAAGGACCACCCTAGGGGTCATGTATAACTGGCATGCAGTAACGGGGGTCTGGGCGAATCTCCCACTGCATTAGCATCCATTGCTCGAGTTGTTAGCAGTTCCCTTGCTTGATGCCGCTGCTCAGTACAGCGAAGCCTCACGACAGCCTGTAGCCGAGGAAGGTGGAGACACCATCCCCAGGCGGTCCAGCTGTTTTCGGATCACTTCGGGGCCGCACAGTTACATCTGTTGCCTCTCTGAACTCGTCCCCTTTCCAGTAGTTTACTCCCTGAAACATGGAGACACTGGTATACAGCTGACCCCAGGGCCTATGCAAAATGTGTTTCTCCAGTGAGCCTTCTTGCACAACATTGTGCTAAATCAGGAAGGAGATGGAGCAGATCTCTTAGTTGCCCCGTAATGGCCCAACTGGGCCTCGTTCCCCCAAACTTATACTCCTCTCGACAGCCCTTCCTGACCCATTCCTCTGAGACATCTCAGGGACAGGGCACCGTTGGCACCCGCACCAAACCTCTGGAAACTCCATGTCTTGTTGCTGAGGTTCAGTTATCTACTTCAAAATAACTGTAGATACCATCACTTCTGTGAGAGCTCCCTCTAAAAAGTGAGGCTTGCTTACGACCTGAAGTGGAACCGTTCGTTGTTGGTGTTCTTTCCACGGAATACCCCCGAAGGTGTTCGATCACTTCTGTGCTTCTTTCCTGCAAGATGGGTCGGAGCAAGGGCTGTCTCCCTCCACTCTCAAAATGTATGTTGCCTTTATGTTGCGGGCTGGGCGAGACCAGCAAATAGACAAATAGCCTATGTGTCGAGCCGGTTGCTTTCCATGTACTCCCCTCACATAAAGCCAGTTCACTGTTAGTCCGGTTTGTAGTGTCGGCTTGCTGCGCCATTCCCCTCCTATGGACTGGATACGTGCGCCATTGCTCCAGTTGAGTTCCCCTTTAGCTGAACCCGGTTGAGTTGACTACGTCGAACGTGAGCGACTGAAAGGGAATGTCTTGGTTACGTATGTAACCCTCGTTCCCTGAAGGAGGGAACAGAGACGTAGTCCCACCACGACTATTGCTGGGTCACCGCTGACTCCGGGCTTCGCTCGGCTCCTCAGCGAGAAACAACTGGTGAGTGCATCCACTTCCGTATTTATACCTGCGCTGCGGGGCGGAGCGTGTGATGTAATTCCCGCACGGCAATGTGCATTGGCTCGTAGATGTGACAATACTCGAAGATGACAGGCTCCCTAAGCGTGATCCCAATCAGTCGACACGTCGACTACGTCTCCGTTCCCTTCTTCAGGGAACAAGGGTTACAAATGTAACCGCGACGTTCTCCTTCCAGTCTTGCGCTTGAATGGACAATTTCACACAAAAATTAGGTCAAAATACTCGTCTTGGCAAGTATAGCAAACATAATAGGTTATGTCTTAAGTGAACGTAAACAGTCGAGAAAGACAACACATGTGTACAGCATCAGTGTACTGGATGCATGCCTTGTGTTGATTTCTCACTGAGGAAGCTCTGCTCTCGACTGGTGCCCTTCATGAGTTAAGAGGGTCAAGCTGCTGAGCCTCGCAGCTCGAGCTCTACGTTTGCTGAGGTAGCGTGCAGCTTACAGTCGTGGGTATCTCAGATGGAGCTGCTTGAGGAATGTGAGCAAGTTCTCCTCACTTCTTTGCTCTGTGGTCCTCATGCCTGAAATGGAAGCCCGCTCAGCGGCCTCTTCAATGGACATGAGGTCTAATTGTTCACTCATGAATTTGACAATTTAGAAAGTGTGGAGTCAGTAGAGACAGACAGGTGTAAAAAATCTGTTTCCTGCTCCATGCAGCAGAATGCTGAATATGATGAGCTAGTGGAGCTTATGACTCACGCTACAGTCAGACTGAGCTTGGAATGGTCTGGCTTAGACAAGCAATATCTGCGCAGTCATAAATGCACTGCTCCGGTGAGCCTTCCATTTCTTCCAGACCTGCACACTGATGTGTAAGGTTCATGGGAACATCCATTCTCTGCTCGTGTGGCCCATTCTGCCTCAAGTTATTCTAATGTAGAGGGGCTGAGTGAGTGGTGTTATGGGAGGATGCCGGGGGTGGAGAGGAATTTAGCAAGTTATATCTCCCCGGAGACATCCTCATCGATGAAGGCTCCCGTTTTGCCCTCAAAGCCATGTCAGATGGCATTGAGGTTGGTGAGCAAAGAGTATTCGGTGGCTGGTCAGACTGGTGGAACTTTGCATACTATGTTAGTATTACAAGCCTACCAGGTAGATCTGCTTAAGGACCTGGATCAGGGGGAGGGATTATCCCCTGAGGCGATCACCAAACTGCACATGGCCACGGATTTAGCTCTCCGAGCTACCAGGGAAGCAGCTCATTGCCTTGAATGATCTATGGCTGCTCAGATCCAAAGTACAACATCATGCTGGTCCCAGGAAAACAACTGGTCATTGCAGATGTCACAAGCGCCATTGGGACCTGAAAAATCTCCTGAAAGTTCAACAAATCCCTGCAACAAAAACAAAACTGAAACAGATTCAGGAAATGCAGAACGAGGATCTAACCTGCCAACAACTAAAACGGTATATGCAAAAAGGCTGGCCAGAACAACAGAAAATGGTGTCGGAACATCTCATGCCATATTGGCCTCATAGAGCAGATATCCATGTAGCCGATGGGATTCTACTGAAAGGAGAACAGATTCTGATTCCAAAACCCATGCAGAGAGAAATGCTCGAGAGACTTCATCAGGGTCATCAAGGAATGACAAAGTGCATTGCGAGAGCACAGCAATCTATATGGTGACCTGGTATAATAAGAGACATAAGAGAGTTAGTGGAGCGATGCGACATCTGCAGTCAGCATTCACAGCAGAAAACGGAGCAATTGATGCCAACACCTTTACCAGCAAGACCCTGGCAACGTGTCACAGCTAATATCTTTCAATGGGAAGGAGGCCATTATCTGGTCGGGGTTGACTACTTCTCGAGGTTGCGAACTTACCAAAACTTATGACAGTAACAACAGTTGAGAGGCTAAAGGTCATCTTTGCCAGGTTTGGAATTCCTGAAACACTGGTGACAAATAACAGTCCACAGTTTGCATCTTGCGAGTAACTGCGAGACTGTAACTTTGAACATGGTAGAAGTAGTCTATGATACCCTCAGAGCAACGGAGAGGCAGAGTGAGCGGTGCAAACAGTGAAACAAATGATGAGAAGAACCAAGACCCTCAGAGAGCTCTTCTGGCATACAGATCGACTCCATTGAGCCATGGAATCTCACCTGCAGATCTCTTTATGGGGGGGGGGAATAAGGTCAACAGTCCCAGTTCCACCTAAATCTCTCACACCAAGATGGCCAGACCTAAAAGTGTTCACAAGCAAAGACAGGATTTTAAAAGAGAAACAACAGGAAACATTCGGATCTAGACACAGCGCAAAAGATCTTCCAGTCATCATACCTGGACTTCAAAGACCACTGGAACAGTCCAGGTAGAAGCATCAACACCCAGATCGTATCAGGTAGAAACTGAGATAGGAACACTGAGAAGGAACAGAGCTCATCTTACAGTTCTTCCAGAACCAACTCAGAAAGGTTGTCAATGGAACAATGACTGGGTCGGGTAGGATTTGCCTTCCACCAGAAAGAGTTGAATATTAGCATAGGAAGACCTGCTGTCAAGAAAAAGGCAGAATAATCCCTTCAGCAGAGTCAGGATTGTCCAGGCAGATTCACAGGTAATTGACCAAACAAAATTTATAATTATGCAGGAAATATTAAACTTGATCATATATCTGGGATTATTAGTAGAAATTGATCCAAATACAATATACAGTACATATTAAAATACAAGTTTCTGTTACTATATTGCACTATATTGTATTAAAATTCAAGATTTTATACCATGCATAATCTTAATCGGAGTATGAGTGATTGGAAATAAAGCTCCATGTCTTTAAATCAGCATTCACATTTTTAATGAGCAAGAAAAGATCACAACTTTAAATAAATTACATATTTACATGTTTAGGGCAGCTGTGTTGTAAGAATGTACAGGGAAACATCAGTTTATTAATTGAAATAAGATCCAATCCGTTGTTTATGGTGAAAGTTGTTGATGTAATAACTTAAAAAGTTGTTGATTCTTTACTGTAGGAGGATGGATCTCACATGGTATCAGTCTGATAAATATTAGAATCTCCTTGTATAAGAAACATGGATGGAACATAATCCATTAACTAGCATTCCAGTGGTTGGAATTTTCCCCATGGTCAGATATGTTTAATTGCTTAAAAGTTGTTGATTCTATTCTATGGGAATGGATCGTATCCATTATCAGTTTGCTAAAAAATGAGAACCTGCTTTTATAAGAAACATGGGTGGAACAGAATCTAGTAGCAATCCATCCAAGCACTGCTGGTCAGAAACTACAGTCACATGTGGCTCTGCAGATAGATATATCTCAGTGTGTTTACACTGACATCAATTTTATCTCTAGATTGCCAGGTCACTGTGCTTTTCGTCATTAGTAGGCGTTCATGTTGCTGGATTACCTAATGTCATTGGTACAGTAGGCTGCAGAACTTGCCTTAGCATTTCTGACGTTTTTTTTCCGTGTATAATATTTCAAAATCGCTGTAAATCATACAGAGGTAAATCATAGAAGTCAGTGAAATCACTCATTGTTACATTACCTTCTCTCCCATCTTCTCTGCCCACACTTTAATAGGCTCCTTAATGCACAAAGAGTCGATGAAAGGACACACACATCTGCAGAGTTCTTTCCCACATTTGATATTACCAAATGAGATGCTAAACAGAAAATTAACTCTGCAACCCACCTTTACTTACCACTGATTCAGCTATTGCAGTTTCCATTATCACCTCAGTTTCACTAAATGTTTAATATGAGCAGCATTTGTTCTTATCAGCATATCAGTATTTGTACAGACATACTGTATTGTTTAGTATAACTACAATGTTACATTTTGAGCTACCACCCAGTTCTTCAATTCTGAAATAATATTTCAGGCTTACAAGTAAAAATATCAATTTGATGTTTCAGCTATTGTGACAATTACGTGTGGACTAAACACAAACAAATCCATTTGACAAAAAAGTCAGGCAAAGCATGTGAGGCACAGTATAGTGAAAACCTATTCAACCTCATATTTACTATTTAACCTCATATTAACTACGTTTATTTATCTTTCAACAATATGTTATGACACTATGGAGACTTGTGTGTATTGAGGTTATCCATTCTCCCAGGTATTAGTCTCAGGTAAAAGTTTTAATCCCTTAGTTAAAACAACCTCATTGAAAGGACAATTAAAGCCATTTGACTGAACACTGTCAAATTTGATTAGAGCTAGTCATGCTAAATACAGACCTCAGTCACCAATATGTCTGTCATTCCAATTAACCTTTTTTTTTTTTTTTTTTTTTTTTTTGCTAATGATTAAGGACATGAAAAAGCAAGCTTTATGACTGACTAATTGGCAATACAAGACTTCTGAGGTCAAGATTTAGATGCCAGATGTTTTTATGTACCAACATAAAATGTGTTTAGTATCTATCTCCAATGTCTAATAAATGCAGAGCTGAAAAAAAGACTTAAAAAAAGACTTGTAACTTAGCAGTTACAGCCCTTTACAGTTGGCACATTCTCCTTTGCTATATAAACAAAAGTCACATTTATTTAATCTGAAATGTTGATTAAACTTGGCTTTTCACATAGAAAATGTAGTTTGATGCAGTGAAAACAGACTGCTTTCTAGTGAAAGCAGAAATGAGCAAGGTAGATGCCTTCCATGACAGTTGCCTTAGGAAAATCTGCAACATCTATTCTGGCCCAAAACTATCTCTAATGTCAACCTGTACAAAAAGACAAGATCCAAGAACATATCTCAGGAGATCAAGATACGCCAATAAAGATGGCTCGGTCATGTACTCAGGATGTCTCAAGAAAGGATATACCCAAAGTGGCTTTGTGTTGGACACCACCTGGCAAGCGCAAATAAGGCAGACCAAGAACAACATGGTGATGGACAGTGGTGACCGAGCTGGAAGAAATGGAGTTCTCATGGGGAGAAGCACAGTTCACAGCTCAGGCTAGACCTAGATGGAAAGACCTAGCGGCCTTATGTCTCACACGGGACGAAGATGATTAAGTTAAGTTTCACTTAGAAAATCCTAGGAATAGGCCACTAGTTGGCAAACATGGGCATATTTAGATCACCAACTAATCCAAGAGAGGATTTTGTCAGATTCTAATCCAATTGTAATGAAAGGTGCACATTTATCAGGCTTTTGAAGGCAATAATGAATGACATGAATGATATATAACCTTTGGTGTGAAATTATATCTTGGGGCTCTTAATATACCCTGAAAAGCAGCTAAATTTGCCATTTTCTATTTCCACTTTATCACTAGTTCTGATAGCATTATTTTATCTCACATATTAATTTAATTAGGGCCTATTCAAATTAAGCTTTGACTATATTGAAGAACAACTTGGGGACAATTGTGTCGCATTTGAGGACATATCCTCCAAGAATCCAGTCACGCAGGTGTATCACAAGCACAGGCCCATTTACAGCTGCTCCATCTTTGAGTGTGTAAATTACTTTCAAATGTGTTTCTTTTAGTTTCAGAAATCTCAGTAGATTTACTTTGATATGAATATTATATGTGAGATACTTTGGCTAATGACCAGGATGATGCATTTTTCATAAATGTGATGAAATAACACATTTTCAGACAAAAACAAGCCATTACTCTACAGTCAGAAATAATCCGTATTCTTGCATCATATTGCACTCAATTACATTAACTTCTTTATTACATTTTCAGTCTGTACAGAAGCAAAACCCTTGCAAGTTATTTCTTCCTTTTTCAGTCACTAAGTTGTGAATGGTACAAAACAATTTCTAAATTGTTTTTGTGGGTCCAGATTTCTTGGACTGTGGTCAGAAAGGGTTTGTTTACTGTCTGACTATTATTTGTGAAATGTGTTATAGAAATACAGCCTAATCATTTTGGTCACATAGCAGCCCTTTTGTCATTTTAGAAGATTGTGTGAATATGTGTGCAGCATATGTGCAGAAATGTGTTTAGAACAGTTTGACAGATGTGTGAAGTCATGTAATTGCTCACTGTAGATGTAGAGACCTTGTAAATGGCATAATAAAGCCTTTTGCACACATACACAGCCACATTCAGAGAATTTTGGGTGACATACAGTTTTTTTCATGAAAAATAAAAATAATACAAGGTCCCCAGAGGCTAATTGTGAATCTACCTTTCTTTCTCTCACCTTCTTGTAAGCTTAAAGTGGAGACTTGTATTTGTGTAAGTGATAGAGAAAAGAGAGAAAATTAGTGTTTGATAGTATGAAAGCAGTCCTACAGATGGAGCCTAAATAAAGCCCTATTAGTCTAAATTAGTCCATCAGACATCTGTACTCCGGGGAGGCTGAATTTTTTACATAGCTGGGCTCCTTTCAGTGTCAAGCGGATCTTGACAGTACATTTATTAGATGATAACCTTTATCTAACCAGGAGGTATGTTAGCCTAAGTTGAAACCCACATTTTTAAAAGATGGCTGGATATGACAGACGGATCAAATGACTGATCGAATTTTACACTGCTATCATTGAGACCATTCTCACCTAATCAATCACTGTCTGGTTTGGGGCCACGTCTGCCCACACCAAGGACAAGCCACGGCACATTATTAAATCTGTAGAGCACGTTATGAGTTTCACCTGCCTATACTCTCAGCAACCTCAGGGCAAGGAAGAGTGTAAGGAGGTCCAAAGTCCACCTGTCCTCCCCCACACCAACCATCTCCTTTTTCAAGCTCTTCCCTCAGGTCAGTCAGAAAAAAAAGACTAGCAAAACTGATGCTTTTACACCAACAACTGAACAGTGACTCAGATATTTTCCTTTAATATCAGGCTGCCATGTTTACATGCAGGAATTAGTTGTGATGGTGGGTAAACAACCACACAATGGCCTTAGAACAGTACAAAACATGATAAATAGAGCTCATCAGTGTGCAGAATATTTATTTTCACATATTAGCCGGGCATTGTAGGTAATGTCAACATTAAGATTACTGTGAGGTACAATGATGGATGGACACAGGTCAGAGAGTCCTCCAAACAGTCAGACATCTGAGATGATCAAAGAGATGAAAAGACCAAAGAGTTTATGGGACATTACAGCACAGGGAAGGTGCATTACTTTTACCAGTGCTGCAGCAGTACAGCTGCTTCAGCTTTTATGTGGCCTTTGTAGTACTTTGATCGTATATTAGCGTGTTATTTACCTGTTTTTCAGCTCCATCTAGAGGTGGCCTCCATTCATTCGTATTATTAAGGAGATCTATAATATCTAAAGACAGCTATCCTTTAGCCGTTAGCTGTAAATGTGACGTCATACACTCTCAGAAAAAAAGGTACACGGTGGTACAAATAATGTTCCTCAAAGAACAGTTTTGTACCTTTTCAATAATAGTACCTTTAATGGTACAGGAAAGACCACTGATGATACTGTTTGGTACCTGTTAAGGTACAATTGAAATGAAGGTACATAATTGTTCTCACATCAAGGGTACAGTTATGGACCAAATTACTATTTCATTCATGATTGGTTGCTGTGTTGAGTATTTTGCATAGCAACAAGACACTGATTGGTCGAAATCGCTTCAGCCACGGAAATTTCCGAACTGACAGCGGGAAGCAGCTACACGGCTGCAGTGCGGTCGAGATTATTTTATCAAACTTGAAGAAGACGAAATTTAAAGGTGAGTTCTTATAATTTATGTATATATTTAGTTCACAAGTCTAAAATATAAATGTTTCAGCCACTTAACGTTATTTTAGCGAGTTGCTTTGCTCCAAATGCTTTTTAGCCATTTGACTTGTAAGTTATAACGTTACACTTTTTAATTTTTTTAATGCAATTATTGACTATTATTAAGTCATCACGTGTACAATATATGGCGTTTGTTCTCCATTATCCACCATAACGTTAACTGTTAAATGTTAACTTTGCTATTAGGCGACATGAAACTTATTGCCCAAGGTTGCTGCAGCCGTTACTGCATTTTCAAATAGACCGGAGAGCGGGAACTTCGGGAAGCAGATTACGAGCACGGAGCACCACCACAAGCCATGGCCTCCGCCCTCGTCAGAAGTACTTTAGTGGCTGGACTCGAATTATAAGACGAAGAGAAGAGGAAATTCAAAGGTGGGTTTTATGTTTATGTTTAACCAAATAAAATGTATAAAACGTTACAGCTACTCAACATGATAATAGCGAGTGTAACGTTAAATAGCTTATTTGTACGAATCCAGTCAGTGATAGCCGTCTGCATAATTTTTAAAGCAATTGAGTTTCTGTGTCGTAAGTTCACATTTAAAACATTATTGTTGTAAATGAATGCTCAACCAGAGGTGCCATGCTGGTGTAGCCTACTTTACATTAGTCCACAATGCGGTTTTGGAACAACGTGATTGAGCGCCAACGAACAGTGCGCAGATAAAATAGTTGATCACTCGTTCTGTTTTTGAATGCGATGTCATATACTCAGCTAATGTGTCTTTGATTTTTAGATCATGATGGGGTAAACTGCATGGTAAACTGTCAGTGCTGGTCATCTGAAAGTCTTCCTGCGTCCTCAGCTGTGAGGCAAGTATCAGTACAATGTGTTATTTGAGTTTCTTAATCTTATGATATTCTTTTTTCTGATGAGGTTGAATATTTCTAAGACAAAATGTTTGCCATAATGACAGAGTGATGTCAATCTTGATAAAGCACAGTAACTGCACTTCAAATGAACTCTGAAAGATTTCGGTCACTTAACTGAAAGTATATTCACCTAAAACTCTGACACTCACAAAGTATGGTAACGTTAGCATACCGGTACCAAATGTCAATATGAAATGTAATGTGTAAAATGGCAATGTATTTCTGTAGGCTATTTATATTTACATTTTCTATATGATATGTGCAACATCTGGAGCAAAAAAATATTCAAAATCAATAATATAATAATTTGCATTACTACACTAGCTTTAACATAAAATTAAAACATACATTGAATTTTTTTTAAGTTCAAAAATAGAAAATGAAATGTATTACAGAAATTAGATGTTTAAAATGTTCAAGCAAATATTATAGCAAAACTATAATTTAGGTTATTTTTCCTAGTTGCTTTTACACTCAAAGTTAAGGCACTTGATGCAAAGATCATCTTGGAATCCTTTTTTTAAATCCAGATTGAATTTTGCCACGTTCATCGCGGGTATTTAATAAAAATGCAATCATAAGTGTCTTAACTGTGAGTGTAAATGCAATTAAGGAAAATAGCATTTAAATTATCATTTTGCTACAATTTTACGTTGAACATGTTAAAGGGTTAATTAGTTCACCCAAAAATGAAAATTCTTTCATCAATTACGAGCTTTCTGACCCCCCATAGACAGCTAAGCAACTACCACTTTGATGCTTTAAAAAGTTCCTAAAGTGATTGTAAAACTAATCCATATGAATTGAGTGTTTTAGTCTAAAATTTGTGCTGTATGATGAACAGGTTGAATTTAGGCTTTTATTCATCAATTCACATCAGATAATACGGTAAAAGGAAGCTCTAGCATGTTCCCTTGACATGCGAAAACAAATGAGGTTCATTCTCGTGTGTTGCGCAGCACGTTTGAGAAAGAGGTTTGTTCTCACGTGTCAAGCATGTTCGGTTGAGCTTCTGAAATCTGTTCATCATATAAAGCGATCATGTCTTATGAAAATTTGAACTACGGTAAACTGCTCGATTCAAAAGGATTGGTCTTACGATCTCTTTATGAACTTTTTGAAGCATCAAAGTTTTAGTTGCATGGACTGTCAATGGGGGGACAGAAAGCTCTCAGATTTCATTAAAAAGATCTTCATTTGTGTTCCAAAGATGAACGAAAGTCTTACAGGTTTGGAACAACATGAGAGTGAATAATTAATGACAGAGTTTTTTTAATTTTTGGTGAATTGTGCCTTTAAACATCTCTAATCATTTTGTAATATGTTTAAATTACCGGTATATGTTAAAACAAGTGTAGGAGATGGCTAATTTAATTATATTATTGAATTTGAATTGTCACTTTGCCCCAAACATTGCACATATGGTATGGAAAATGTAAATTTAAATAAGAACATTGCCATTTTATATATTACATTGCCATTTTGCATATTAAATTTCAAAATGTCTTTTGATACCTGAATGCTACCATAATAAAGAGATCGTAAAATAATTTGAATTGAGCAGTTTAGTCCAAGTTTTTCTGTAGAGATACAATCATTTTATATGATGAACAGATTTAATTTAGGCTTTTATTCACATAAAAATATACATCAATTCACACATCAGTTGCAGTAAACAGAAGCTCAATCATGTTTGCTAAACGTGCGAAAACCGATGATGTTCATTCTCATGTGTTTTGCAGCACGCTTGAGCTTCCGCAAGAACCACTGAGGTTTGTTCTCGCTTGTCAAAGCAAGTGCGGTTGAGCTTCTGTTTGTTCAATGTTTAAATGTGAATAAAATCCTAAATTTAATCTGTTTATTATACTAAGCGGTAGTCTCTTCAGACATTTTTTACCAAACTTCTCAATTCAAATGGATTAGTTTAACATTTTACTTTTCTGGGTATTTTATATGAAGCTTTAAGTGAATCATTTAAAACTTTGTGGGAAATGTAAAAATGCAGAAAGTTTTTTTGTGTGTGAAAATTGTTTTCTTATCTGCATTTCAGTTATTCCAGAAAATGGACCGAATGCATGCTGTGGTTGATTTAAGGTGTTTCCAGGATTTCTTAAAGGTATAGTTCAGTAATTTTTTTTAATTCTGTCATTAATTATACACCCTCATGTCATTCCGAACCTGTAAGACCATCGTTTATCTTCGGAACACAAATGAAGATATTTTTGATGAAATCCAAGAGCTTTCTGTTCCTCCATTGGTAGCCTACGCAACTAAAACATTCAAGCCCCAGAAAGGTAGTAAAGACACCATTAAACTAATCCAAGTGACTCCAGTGGTTTAACCTCAATTTTATGAAGCGATGTAAGCTTTGTTTTGCCAAAAAAAAAAAAGAAGCATAATTTACCTCTATATTTACAAAATAATATTATCTAAAGCACATTCATGGAACAACACCCGGTCTTGAGTCAACACAATTCGCATGCGTCGTAGTGCTCCCCCTAATAAATAAAGTGTTAAATTGTGTTTTTTTGCTAAAACAAAGCACCTGCATCGCTTCATAAAATTGGTTAAACCACTGGAGTCACATGGATTACTTCAATGATGTCTTTCCTATCGTTCTGGGCCTTGAATGTGTTAGTTGCATTGCTCCCAATGGAAGGACAGAAAGCTCTCAGAATTTCATTAAAAATATCTTCATTTGTGTTCCGAAGATGAACAAAGGTCTTACAGGTGTGAAATGACATGAGGGTGAGTAATTAACAAAATAATTTTCAGGTTGAGGTTTTTGAGGTTGTTAATTTGAGGTTGGCTAAGCTGAAATCCGTTATAGAAGCACATTACATGGATGCCAAACGAGATGTTGAAGGATGTGTAGTTCACCCAAAAAATGAAACAGTCAATGGGGCCCCATTGACTTCCATAGTATGAAAAATATTCTATGGAAGTTAATGGGGCCCCATCAACTGTTTAATTTTCGATTCTCAAAATATCTTTTTTGTTCAAGTTAACAGATTTGGAAAAACTTGAGGGCGAGTAAATGACAGAATTTTCAGTTCTAGGTGAACTATCCCTTTAAGTCTAGAAGTGAAATTTGAGCTTGTCATTGGAAGTATAAATTTAATAAATTTACATCTGTCTTTACTAATATTGATTCTTCATTATGTTCAGGAAGAACCGGCTATCTCAACTCACTGTGCAGATCTTGGGAATGTCTTGACTGGACGTGTATTCAGTGAGAGGAGAATCTTCAGCAGTGTAAAAATGGAGGGATCTGAAATTGCCGAGCAGTTCGGGTTGGATGATGGTGTTTTAAAAAGTTAAATAAATGCAAGGGTATTGTGTGAAAAGTGGGGGGAAAAAAACAAGTCTAGCTTTGTTGTAGATAAGAAAATATATTTTATGTACTGTAACATTTTTGCATTTTAAATTCTTTCAAATCTTTTTAAAGAAGTGATATTCTGTTAATTTTGCTAAGTCTTTATTGTATTGTGAAATCTTTGATGTATTTACACAAAGATATACTTTACTGTAAGTTGGAATGAAAGTATTCAAATGTTCATATGAATTTGATATGTATTTACAGAAATTATTAAATTGATGCCTTTTTGATTCAGTTGTTGAATGTGCTTGTTATTCAATAGAAAAATAGCCTTTCTCGTAGGAACAAATTTGACACAGTTAAGGTACAAAGGGGCTTGTCACTGGGGCGGTACCTTAAGAGATCAAATTTGTACCTTTGATAAAAGGTACAATATTGTACCAACAAGTTTTTAAAAACAAAAGGTACATTTTGGTTTGCCCATGGTACAAATCATGTCCTTTAAGGTACAAACTGGAATGGAACAAATTTGTTCCTCTATATTAAGGTACAATTTTGTACCAGTAAAAGGTACCGCCCCAGTGACAAGGGTTTGTACCTTCTTTGGTACAAAATTGTACCTTTTTTTCTGAGAGTGTAACAGCACTGATTGGCTGACAAGTGCACAGTCCCAAACCCTTCACTTGTGACTATCCTGAGAGTGAGTGATGTCAAAGTCAATGGACAGGCAAAAATGTAAGTCCAAATGACCGTTCGCAAAGACCCACCCCCTTTAGTTACTGTTGCTATGTCTAACAAGCCATGGTGTTCTCACGCCACACATCATGTTATCGCGCAGTGAAAAATACATCGCAGAGCAAAGATGACTCTGATAACGCGGTGACAGAAAGGACAGAGCAGGTTACTTTTGATATGAAACATAGGGCCCTATCTTGCACCCAGCACATTTGACTTTGTGCACCGACGCATGTATCATTCCTATTTTGCACCTGACGCACAGCGGACTTTTCCCTCCACAGACGCACATCGGTAAATTAGGGAATGAACTTGCGCTCCCGGGGGCGGTTCAGCGAAAAGAGGAGGCGTGTTCCGGCACAAACGTTCCCTATTTTGCTGTTCCAGAAAACAATTCTGCCACAGACCAGGAAAAACCTAGTCTAAAGTCAGTGGCGAGTTATTCAGATGCTATTTTAAGGGCGCATGCTTGGCCATAATGTAGCGTGTGCACAACGCGCATACACCTTGCTTCTCTCATCTACACAAATGCAGCAGTTCCCATTTTTGCAAATCATACATAATTACAAGGAAAAATATTACAACATGAGAGAAATCATTGTGGTTCCCATAAGCTAGGCAGAAATCTAGCTTACACATTTACCCAAATTATTATACGACTGTTTAACCGAAGCTAATTTGGGTGGGTTTCTCCCATCCCCATACAATGTCACTTCTCTGCCTTTTACGGCCCTGACAAGAACGTCAGTCTCCTCTAGTGATGGGAAGTTCGGCTCTTTTCAGAGAGCCGGCTCTTTTGGCTCAGCTCCCAAAGAAGAGCCGGCTCTTTCGACTCCCGAAAGGCTCTTAATTTAGGATTTTTTGTAGGCCTTTATTTTACCATAACTTTGCAAAAATGAATGGTTTGTGTGTTGAAAACCCTTTCATGTGCAGTGTTTTTATGCATTTATTGCACAAATTAACAACAAAACAGCAAATAAACAGCTCTGTTGTCATTGAATGCAAGTTTTTTAAACCTAGGGATCCTATATAAAGCGACGAGAATACTTTTTGTGCGCAAAAACAAACAAAAATAACGACTTTATTCCACTATTAATTTCCTTCTCTCTGGGCCTCGAGTCTTTTCACGTAGTGTTTTTGCGCAGCGTGTCAGTGTTGTACGACACACGCATCACACACATGACCAGCGTCGGCCAATAGTGAGCCTACGTGGTGACGTGTAACACAGACACGCTGCGCAAAAACACTACGTGAACTAACTCGAGGCCCAGAGAGAAGGAAATGAATAGTGGAATAAAGTCGTTATTTTTGTTAGTTTTTGCGCACAAAAAGTATTCTCGTCGCTTGATATACTTAACATTGAGCCACTGTAGTCACTTAGACTATATTAACGATCTCTTTAATAACTTTTCTGGGCCAGCAAGTTTCAATCCCTTATAAGCCTATGGAGAAGTGATCCAGCTCTCAAATTTAATCAAAAATATCGTCATTTGTGTTCCGAAGATGAACGTAGGTCTTACGGGGTTGAAACAACATGAGGGTGAGTAATTACTGACAGAATTTTCATTTTTGGGTGAACTAACCCTTTAACGTTGTTACGACTCGTTAACTTGCAGTGGAGTGCTGCTTCGCTTCACCCACCTCTCTGTTTTTACATAATGGTATGATCCCATATCCTCACATCTGATTGGCCGCGATGCGATTGCTGACCAATCAAAACAAAGTTCTGCCTTGAGGAAAGCAGAGAAAGGAAAAAAACTGGGAGCCGACTCTCACTCGATGCGAGCCGGCTCTTCTGATTCACTACAAAGCATCGGCTCTCAGAGCCGCATCTTTTGCGCATGACACATCACTAGTCTCCTCGGCTGTGAACCGCTCCTGGCGTGTGCCTGGCAAATCCAACGTTATAATAGCAATCCACCATGGAACAAGCGCGCCTGCTTTTAAAGGGAATGTGAGATGACGCTCTGATTGGTTTATTGCACATTACGCCCAAACCACACCTATGAGTAATGTAGCTATTTCAGACCAACCCATTTTAGATTTGCGTCGGAATCCGCCCACAAAGTTACTTGCGTTTCGCATTTGATACTTGCGTTTCAAATAGGGCCCAAAGTCTCAACATTCAAATTTTGTCATTTTTTAAAGAAATTGAAACAATAAATACCGTTTTGTGGCTTTTTAATTTGTCGTGACAGATCGCTGTAGCACCTCAGTCAAAGCTGCTCGTGAACCGATCATCTCTTCCTTCTAGTTAATTTATAGCATCAAATAAACATGAATGAACATCAGAAGGTTGTTCTTTCAACCGCAGAAAGACGTCAGTACACACCGTTTTTCAAGTTCAAGTCCACCAACGTTAATCTACTAGCTCTCCTGGCTGCTTTGTCGCCACATGCTTATCCTGTTTTCAGAAAAAGCTCATTACCCAGCTGTAGTGCAATCCAATTTTCAAGGAAATTAGATCACATAGGAAATCTTATACAATATAGAATGTAACTTGAGAGAGAATAGTGTGTTTGTGTTTGTTCTACAAACTAGAACACTGAAATATTAATAAATAATAATTATCTGTGTTTAGGTTGAGTTGCGCATTTAATGCCTTGTTGCGTTACAATGTATTAGGAAAATAGCAATGTTGAAAACATTGTTTTCAAATTGAATTTCTTGAATTAAATGTATAACCTACTTACTACTTTGGTTATGAATATTTTGGTTATGAATATATATGTGTGTATATACACTCACCTAAATGATTATTAGGAACACCTGTTCAATTTCACATTAATGCAATTATCTAATCAACCAATCACATGGCAGTTGCTTCAATGCATTTAGGGGTGTGGTCCTGGTCAAGACAATCTCCTGAACTCCAAACTGAATGTCAGAATGGGAAAGAAAGGTGATTTAAGCAATTTTGAGCGTGGCATGGTTGTTGGTGCCAGACGGGCCGGTCTGAGTATTTCACAATCTGCTCAGTTACTGGGATTTTCACGCACAGCCATTTCTAGGGTTTACAAAGAATGGTGTGAAAAGGGAAAAACATCCAGTATGCGGCAGTCCTGTGGGCGAAAATGCCTTGTTGATTCTAGAGGTCAGAGGAGAATGGACCGACTGATTCAATCTGATAGAAGAGCAACTTTGACTGAAATAACCACTTGTTACAACCGAGGTATGCAGCAAAGCATTTGTGAAGCCACAACACGCACAACCTTGAGGCGGATGGGCTACAACAGCAGAAGACCCCACAGGGTACCACTCATCTCCACTACAAATAGGAAAAAGAGGCTACAATTTGCACGAGCTCACCAAAATTGGACAGTTGAAGACTGGAAAAATGTTGCTTGGTCTGATGAGTCTCGGTTTCTGTTGAGACGGTAGAGTCAGAATTTGGCGTAAACAGAATGAGAACATGGATCCATCATGCCTTGTTACCACTGTGCAGGCTGGTGGTGGTGGTGTAATGGTGTGGGGGATGTTTTCTTGGCACACTTTAGGCCCCTTAGTGCCAATTGGGCATCGTTTAAATGCCACGGCCTACCTGAGCATTGTTTCTGACCATGTCCATCCCTTTATGACCACCATGTACCCATCCTCTGATGGCTACTTCCAGCAGGATAATGCACCATGTCACAAAGCTCGAATCATTTCAAATTGGTTTCTTGAACATGACAATGAGTTCACTGTACTAAAATGGCCCCCACAGTCACCAGATCTCAACCCAATAGAGCATCTTTGGGATGTGGTGGAACGGGAGCTTCGTGCCCTGGATGTGCATCCCACAAATCTCCATCAACTGCAAGATGCTATCCTATCAATATGGGCCAACATTTCTAAAGAATGCTTTCAGCACCTTGTTGAATCAATGCCACGTAGAATTAAGGCAGTTCTGAAGGCGAAAGGGGGTCAAACACAGTATTAGTATGGTGTTCCTAATAATCCTTTAGGTGAGTGTATATTTTCATTCAGTTTCATTTGTTCTACTTAAGTATCACTGATGCTAGAAATCTCCACACGAGAGGACATTGGTGAAATAGGGTGGACTTCTATTTTGTGCATTCTCTCATTGTTGACACGAAGTGTATAAATATTTACTTAGCATATATGACGATATTTGCTTATTTTACAAAGCTTAATGTACAGCAGAGTTTCACAATTTATTGTACAATAACAATAACTGATTAGTGTTCATTGTTTTACTGTGTTTGTTGCCCTTTTGGCTGAGTTATAGGGCCCTATTTTAACGATCTGAAACGCAAGTGTCAAGCGCAAAGCGCAAGTAACTTTGTGGGCGGGTCTTGGGCGCTGTTGCTATTTTCCCGGCGGGATAAATGACTCTTGCGCCCGACGCAAATCTAAAAGGGGTTGGTCTGAAGTAGCTTCATTATTCATAAGTGTGGTTTGGGCGTAACGTGAAATAAACCAATCAGAGCGTCATCTCACATTCCCTTTAAGAGCAGGCGCGCTTGTTCTAAAGCGGATTCCTATCATAACGGCGGATTTGCCAGGCGCGCGCCAGGAGCGGTTCACAGCCGAGGAGAGCCGATCTATCGTAATAATGTATGATTTGCAAAACTGAAAACTGCTGCTTCTGTGTAGATGAGAGAATCAAAGTGTATGCGCGTTGTGCACACTCTACATTGATTATGGCCAAGCATGCGCCCTTAAAATAGCATATAATAACATGCGCAACGCGCCACTGACTTTAAACTAGGTTTTTTTGGTTAGTGGTGCAATTGTTTTATGGAACAGGAAAATAGCACCAGGGATTGTTTGCGCCGGAACACGCCTCCTTTTTTGCACTGAACCGCCCAGGGAGCGCAAGTTCATTCCCTAGTTTAGCGACGTGCTTCTGTGGAGGGAAAAGCGCGCTTTGCGCGGGTGCAAAATAGGAATGATACATGCGTCAGTGTACAAAGTCAATTGCGCTGGGTGCAAGATAGGGCCCATAATGTTGAATGTCACTGTCATAGTTGTTTGTGTTTTGGATAGACTTTGCTAAGAGACTTTGCAAAGATACTTTTTGCATCAAGTATAGTAAGTAAAAAACAGCATCTTGACTAAGTAGTGCAAATAGGGATAGTTTCCATTCGCACAAAGTGTAAATGGAAGTAATATGCTGTTTGTGCAGTACTAAAGGTAGAATATCTGAGCAACAGTGGGTGGAGTTAATAAAAAGAGCCTTTGCAACAAACTTTGATATTTGCACAGTGTAAATAGACACTGCCATTTTTATTGATGGGGTCTACATTTATAATGATTACTTTTTACAAGGTCCAGGAAGACTATTTATATGTATGCATATGTAGTGAAGTTGTGTGACGTCAGTACAATTTGGTAGGTGGCCAATGAGCATTCGCCCATTGGGGCATATAAACCGTTCATTCATGCCTCCTGGTGTGTGTCATGGTTGAAAGCCCGCCCCTTCCTGTCGCAACTATGGATTGAGTGTGCCGTTGGGTGGCTGAGGGTTTGTGCGCGTGGGTGGCTGCTTACTCCCAGGTAGGCTTGGTACCATCTTGGGGCGTAGTGGGAAGTTTTATTTTTGTCCTGACTTGGGTTGTGACAATTTGTTTCAGTACGGTGTGCCTTCAGGGCTTCCATCGGTGTGGCATTGCAGCTTAACTGATCGGAACACCACCTGTTGCAATCAACAAGGCTGTTACATGATTCTCTTACGGTATATGTTGAAGTGTAACGATCGTATTCTCTGGTAGGTAAACTGGGATAGTACTTTATTGTATTATCAGGTGGGTAACTGGTCGATAACTTTGTTAGTCGTAACCCTTGTTTATTGTTTTGAAGATCTTCACGGATGCTAAAGTGGGTTAAGTGAGCAGTCGCATTAAACAGCGCGCGCGCTCTCTCTCTCCGCCACTCGCTCTTTAAAGCCACGCTGCTGCTTTCTACACACCATTACATTTAAGTCAAACATGTTTATGCGGGCTTGAAAGATTTTTTTTTTGTTGTTATTTGATTCTGAGTGATTGTGTTTGCTTGGAATTATTTTTTAGGTGTAATGTTATTACTGTTAACGCTGTATTTGGTGTAAGTTTTTGCCGCGGTCACAGTAGATCTGTTTGTTTCTCTTGAATGTGAATGTGTGTTTTTTTTTTAATGTGAATGTGAGTGTTTAGAGTATTTATATTTTGTTTATTTTGGGATGCATTGTAAATTGTTTATTTTCTTGTTGGTTTTCGTCATGTTAGAGTCAACAAATTGACTTTGAATGTTTCTGTTTTCTTTGTTTATTTAAATTGTTTATTGATTATCTATTTTTTTTTTTTTTCTTTAGGAGCTGAGGACTTCCAGGAGCGGGCTGGTTGTCGGTTTCACCGCAGGTTTTGCTTCACTAAGAGTGTTATTGCAGTTTCATTGCCGTGTCACTACCATTGGTTATTTGCAGTGAATTTGGTGGGTGTACGTTGGGTTGGCGTGCTTCTTATGGTAGACCTGCTGCCAGCACACTAGCCTGCTCCTGACCGGAAGCCTCAGCCCCTGTGGAGTTTTATTGTGAATTTGTGAAAGTTTATTGTGAATCTTGTGAGGGTTTATTGTGAACCTTGACGGTTTAATTTTGTCGCTTTGTCCAATTCAATCATGACCCATGTGAACTACTGATTTTAAATTATTGATCAACTTTTAGCTTTAAATAAACATTTTTGCACGGAAGCCCATGCCTCTTGCCTTTTCTAGGTGGAACGTATTTGTGTGCTTTATTTGGGTTGTTTTCCCCGTTAACCTGGGGTGGCGTAGTCGCTAAAATTGAGCCAATTGCTACACATAATGACACCTGAAATATTTAAACACTAAGGTTCTACTTGATTTGTAGATCAGTGAGGGTTCAAGAAAGACTGTTAAACTGTAAAATGCCTTTGTTCAGCTTCTCTAGACTTGCGTCTGCGTTGGTAGGTCTAAATGAAAGTGAACCGAAAGGACATGCTCAGTGGCCACATAAATCACACTTACACCTACATGTGCTGTGTTCACATACTAGCCTTTTTCAATTCTTCATTAAGACTCCCAATCCATCTGATTTGCCATCACTGTAATTTTTACTTTAACTTGTGCTAAAAAGATCAAAGAAGATGACAACAGATCATCATTATAATATAATTCATACTGTCTAATGTCTACCATCACATTTATATACTTTTTACTTCAGGAGAACAAACATTAATGGGACGTATACGTAAGTAGAGCGTTATGTCAATGTTATCTGGCCTGGTCAACATTTTCAAAAAGATAATACTGTTTGAAACATTTTGTATATAAATATAGTAAAGGAAAGCATTGTAAATGCCCATAAAATGTAAAGGCACTTTTGTTCTCTCTCTATTATCTCTACACACCAGAGGTCACGTTACCTGGAAATTTTCAGTCATTGACTGGAATTCCTTAGCAGTGACAGAGAAATCAGAAGACATTTGTAAACATTTAAATTAGCTTTCGTAAAAACTTAATAGATTTATTGAAACATACATTAAATATTGACAAACAGGTCACGCCACACACCATATTAAAGAGTGCCAAAACAATATTTGTTGTTTGAATTTCATAATAAAATTGAAAGAATTTGAACTCTAAGAATTTGTACTATCAAAAGTAACAAAGCACAAAGCTTATTGCGATATATTGGATGGGAGCTGTGCTACAATGCTATTTTCATATTTCAACTGAAAACAGCATAGACCATAAGATCGATTCTTTGGATTTAAGAATCGATATCAGATCAGTTCATATTGTTCATATTTGCCTGTTCATGCAGGTCGTGGCCAATAAGCCTCCACTGTCTCTGCTTCCTGTGATGTGTAAAAGTGACACACAGTCTCTGTTCATCTGTTCTCTTCATAAATAAATAAATGTATAATCTAGCCTATATGCTCGTCCTGTAAGTTCATGATAAAAAAAAAAAAATTGAACAAAAATGAAAGCTATTAAATGTCATTAAAATATGAAAAAATTTAAATGACTGTAAATAATAGATTATGACCGAACTTTTACGCCCTTTCCAATAAAATGACGGACAATGACGGAAAGTCTAACGCAACCTCTGCTACACATAAGTAAACTATATATTCCTTCTCTGTCAGAATCTACTTTTTGAACAACAATTTGCATGTCACTTTACTTACAGGTGGATTTAATGGCTGAACTTGACTCATCTTTTTGTTCTTAAATACCTAGAAATGTATTCAAGCTCTGCACATAACAAGCAAGCAGGAGATGTGGTTAGTATCATACAGCCGGATGATTAGACAATAAACATTCGCGACCTCTCCTGCTGTGTTCACAGTGCATTCTGGGTAACTCCTACAATGCATCTATGAGAGGGCAGCTGCTTCTAGTTTGGAGCAAACAGATGGTTTCGATTGACTCTGTCAGTTATACTCAGGTGGAAAAGGTAAAGTAGGTGCTTATCAAGCGAACAGCGATCATGTGTTGAAGTTTTGTTGGAATACACACTGTACGCCTACACGTATTTACTTCCTACTGTTCACTAGACTCACACAGAGGCATATCTATGCACAGTATTCCTTCTTCTCTGTAGTTGATCACATCACAAGGACCTGATGGTCCTCTCAGAGTGATGCCACACATGCTGTTACATTACCATATTTGCAATCTACAACATTCTTCATTGTGCTAATGGAGTTTGAATGTGATACACAGAATAAGGTCTGGACCCACATCAAAGGAACTCTGTAGATTTGTTCTCATTTATTCTAGTTGCATTTTATACAATATTATTTCCGGTTCTTGAATTTGGGTGGCATTCCAAGAATGCTGGAATGCATTGTATCTCTGACATTTATATTATTAAAATGTATATGTACTTGGAACCTGAATGTATAATCCACTTTCACACATGAGAGCTGTTAAATCAAAATGGTCAGATTACCTTTCCCAGTGAATTATATAAAGTGACAGTGTGTATGTCTGCTGTTCACACATACAACTGCCTTTCCTCTCTGCTGCATACAGAGAAGCTCTTTCAATTCTAATATCTGTCCAATTTGAAAACATTTCTTTACACAATGCCGAAAATCATGATTTTTGTCACAGGCTTACAACTAAATGGCATGGAGTAATTGCTGCAGCTCTTCAGAGCTTGATTGACTCAATCTCTTTGACAGTAGACCTCTTATGTCAAATCATCCCGACCTTGTACGTGTTCAAACTGTAAATCTTAGAACACACATTTAGCAAAAATACAGAACAATACAACAAATGTTAATTTACTTAAAATATTGGACCTGACACAACACAAGTCCTGACCTCTAAACTGAACAATGCTGTTAAATTTAAAGCGATTGTTTGTCAAAAATTACGTTTTATTAACAAAGTTCGGGAGGAGCACGTTCAAATGATCTACCCAATCAGCATGAGAGGAGGTCTATATATATAAAGCCGGCTCACCTATGTTCCTCGACAGTCTTTTTCTGCATCCCTTCTCCACTCCGATTCCTCACTTTTGGCTAGTTCCTATCCCAGCCAGGGATATGGGGGAGTACTCTGGGATCGGGCCACATTCCAAGCTCAGAGCCCTCCCCCGGACAGCACGCCAAATACTCTACTATCTGCATACTCTACTATCTGATTATTTTAATTGTGAACTTGTGAAATGATAATTCTTTCAAATGAATTTCCTGCAATAGAAGATATTTGTAAAAAATGCAAAAAAGTCTTAGGGTTTTTTTGTCCATACATTGAATATTGTTTTGGACCTTATTGACTTAAATTGTATGAACAGAAAAACAATCTTCATCTTTTTTTGTGTGGTACTGTGACGCAGACTCAGACTGATTAGGATCCATGTGCAGTTTTATTTAACAAAATTGCAAGCTCAGTGTACAAACAGGCGTGGGTCAAAATACCAGGGCGAACAACAATATCAGAGACAGAACAAAAAACGTGGTCAAAACTGGCAAAAGGTCAAGGCAGGCAGCTAACAACAGAAGTGAGAGTCCAGGTGAAACAGAGATCAAGGGCAGGCAGAGAAGAGTCGTAAACGGTAATCCAAGGCAGGGTCCAAAACACAGGTAGAAGATACAGGCAGAAGATACAGGCAGAAGATACAGGCAGAAGATACAGGCAGAAGATAGTGATGTTACACCTGACACCGACGCTCCGAAGCTTGCTTCAAACTCGAACGGTCCTTGCAATGAACCACTGCTTCGGAGCTTGTATCATTACGTCACTAGTCACGTGAAAATGACTTCTGAAGCAAACACACTGCTTCATTCTTGTAGTGAACCACCTGACTGCTTTGATTTGCCCAATCCAGTGTTGACAGGTTTGAAACCTGGCGGATGTATTTCTTATAAAAGTGAAGCCAAACCATGGCAACACCGTGGGTTGTAGTCGGTGTTTGGATTGGCGTTATTGTTGAGGAGAGTGGATTGAGTTTATTTCAGTGTTGTGCCAGCGAGAAAGAAAATAAAAATAAATAATATTTCTGAATAAAAACCATACCATTTAATGAACACTTTGTCTAAGCCTTCTGCATGTACCCAAAGCACAGCCTCTGACACATTTTTTTATTATTATTAATTAGAGAACATATGAACATTGTTACATAAAAACATGCATCAAAGACAGAAACTTCAAAAACCCTCTGCTACATTATACAAGTACAACACAAGCACATCCTTTTCAACATATAAAAATATCAGTCCCACCAGTTAACAAGTTATAGAGTACTGCTTCCCACAGCTAAACAAGATAAAGCTTTCACACATGATACTGCCCTGCTAAAAAAAAAAAAAAAAAAAAAAAAAAAAACTATAGAAACCATTATAGAAATTCTAATGGATTTAATGGTTTTCATGGGAATTTTATTGGTTGTAATGGGATTTATAGTGGTCTCTGTGGGTCTCTACTGATTTGGGTTCTATTGGTGGGGGCATTAAATCCTAATGGAATATATCCCAAATACACTACAAAAAATAATTCTTTAGTGGTTTAAATGGTAAAAGCCAATGGTTCCTACTGGTATTTTAATAGAAACCATTAGAATTTCTGTGATGGTTTCCAACTTTTTTTAAGCGGGTCTGATCTTCTGTCCTTGTCTAAAGAAATAATTACACATACACATCATGCTTAATGTTTTATTATCAAGGTGAACACATGAAATTCATCAGTATCTGTAAAATTCACCTACATAAATGAGTTTCACAGCACTAACACTGGTTCAGCTTTGATCGCCTCGGTAAACACGTCATAAACGGGGCGTTAACATATAAGCCTTTGCATTTTATGGTTGTCAGCTTTGTTGCATTACATTTACTACACCAGGAGATGGTGCTGTAATTTCTATCTGAATGAAGCTTCGAGTAATGAACCATTTTCGACACAATTGTAT
This sequence comes from Abramis brama, assembly GCF_963993115.1. Taxonomy (NCBI): domain Eukaryota; kingdom Metazoa; phylum Chordata; class Actinopteri; order Cypriniformes; family Leuciscidae; genus Abramis; species Abramis brama. The sequence continues at coordinate 21,562,502 of NC_139967.1, read as the reverse complement.
CAGAAAGCAATAATGCTTTGAAACGCTTCATTTGGCCATCACTAGATACAGGCAGAAGATACAGGCAGAAGATACAGGCAGAAGATACAGGCAGAAGATACAGGCAGAAGATAATGCTCAGAAATGCAGCCAGGGCAAACAAGACTTCGCAATTTGTGTATGAACAGGCAGGGTTTAAATAGTCTGGTGATGAAGATCAGGTGTGCAGTAATCAGTCCCAGTATGTGGCTTCTTGGGAAATGTAGTTCAAAACCAACACTAATATTCAGGAGAGTGAGACCTCCGGTGGCCGACAGAGGATTCTTCACTGGCGTTCGTGACAGGTACACAGAAGAAAGAAATGTTTTTACAGTCAGACATACGGGTGAGTACATGATGATTCAAATGATTAATTTTTGAGTGAACTATCCCTTAAGGAAAAGGCTGTATGTGTTATATTGTTTGTCAAGGTTAACTCCAAAACTCGCCTCTGGTGCTACCCGTTGTAGCTGTTTGTACTTTGTTAGGACATGTTAGACTTAGTTATTTTGATAATTTAGTTGTTTTTGCCTTTCATTTGGAGCCCAGAGGCTAATGTCTGATTGGTGTAATGGAATTTGTCCCTGAGGCATTTTAACCTCACAAAAAGATTGTTCTGGAAGTCCATCAGGGGAGAAATGCACACTAGAGACACACAGCTCCATTGCCCCCATTTTGCCCATCAGCAGAGCAAAAATGCCCTCCTGAGAGAAAATGTGGAAAATAAATGCTTTGATTTAGAAGGTGTATTTGTGCCTGAGAGAGTGGGGTTGTTTTAATAGAGAACTAAAAAGAGGAGTGTACATATGTGATGCCAAATAGGAAATAATATGTACACATTATGTGAACATGTCCAGGTCTGCTGGAAAACTAAATGATTTATGGCGAATACATTGGTATGCAACCACACATAAACCGATGAGCATTTGATATAAACACAATACATATTTTTCACACATATATTGCCCATAAGAATATAAAGATCACACACTTAGATGTCACAAAAACTACTCTTTTTCCTAACGCTCTCACATTTGTCCAAAAAAAAATGTTGTGTGTGTGTGTTGGAGGTTTTAGTGCTGAATAAATATTTAACATGGTGGGGAAATAAGGTAAAGCGAGTGAGAATGTGTGATAGAGACAACGAGTAATGGAATTGGAGGATAGAGGGGTGTTGGACTGCAGAGTCTCAGAAGGGAAAAGAAACTTGCGATACAGCAGCAGTGAGCACACACTTGTTTGATCTCCTCCTCTCCTTTTATTTCATTGTCTTCTCTTTGTTTCATTCTGTTTGTCTTTTTTTCAGAAGTGAGAGAGGAAACTCAAAGTAAGACTTAAGGAAACGAGCAAGGGAACATTCTCAAAAAAAGATGGAACTGCACACAAATATTAGCATGAGCAAACAGACAATCTCTAATATGATTTGAGACCAGGCACCAGACATGGAGTGCTATCAATGTCTAAAGAGACATTCTATCCGACTATTAAACACTTCTATACTCTACCATGTGGGGATTTATCAATTTTAAACTATACTTTCTCTCAATTTATTTGAAAAAATAACTCTAAAGGAATGCTCAGTGATTTTTTACCTGACTTCTGTCATGTCAATTGGCTTCGGGACAGCCATCTATACCTCGTGGTTCAGGACCTGCTGCAACTGAGGTGAGTAGGAGACTGAAATCGTGGGGCTCGCAGATAGAGCTTGCCGACAAGTTTGAGAAAGGTATGAATATCTCTCATTCATCGGCGGCTGGCGAGAGCGAGCTGCCGGATGAAGATGTACTCCTCAAGCAAAGATGAGAAGGATGAGACTGTTGAGATAGAGGATGTCTCTGAGCAGTCACAGGTGGAAGTGCGAGAAGCGTGAGCTCCCTCGCAGCCACCTCGATGAACACTTCCCGTCGGGACAGAACCGCCCAGCTCATACGAGTCTTCCCTTTCTCCCGGATCTTCACACTGAGGTGCGGAGATCTTGGGGACAGCCATATTCTACTCACATCATGACGTCATATACTGCCGCCTGCTAATGTCAAGTTCATTGTCGTGTTTAGACTTATGCCTCAGACACCGGTCACGCCGAAGGCATTCTGCATAGCACCCTCTAGATGTCAGTATATGTTCCCCATTTATAAGTCTACTACTAATGTGAAAAAAAAAAGAAAAAAAAAATCAAATAAGTAATTTGTCCAAACAGTGCGCACCAACCCAAATTTTATAGCAATGCAAAATCTATTTTTTCTGTTCGGATAAGCAGTATTAATAAAACAGTATTCAAATAAAGATTTTGGTAATGGTCATTATTTTTGCTGTTTTGTTTCTAGTGGCTCAGAAATTACACAGTTCATCTTTAAATACGTATTAATTAACAAGATACTTTGTTTACTGTTCTGAAAAGATAGGCATTAACAGTAACTTTCTCAAAATCAGGCATGTGATTGACAAAAAAAGAAGGGAAAACTGAACCAACCCCTGTACTGTGAAAAAAAAATGTCTGTATTGCATTGCTCCTGGGTGTAAAAAGGAGATTGACAGTGTTAAAGCAAAAGAAAAAAGGGCCAGTTTTCATAAACTGCTGCTGAAACAGAGAACAATGCTGCTTCACTTCCTGATCCACATTCAGACAGCCCCACTGCCTCAAGATTTCCACAGTTATACTTGGCTATACAATGATGCAAACATGACTGTCAGAAATTAAAATGAACCACAACCATTATAAACACCCATTTTTCATTTTATATCCTCAACATACAGAGATCAAAGCTGATGCAAAATAATTATTTTTCTTAATATGACTCCACATTTACCAGTCAGGACTCCACATTATCCCCAATTTCCGTCATATTGCCATCATTGTTTTTATCCTTTTGCATTCCATGCAATAAAACTTTTCCTGACTTTTTTTTTTTTTCTTTTGGTCAACTACTTAGTGACAGATATTATGAGTTTATCCAAAGTCCCTTTCAAGGATTTATATAGTCTTTGGTGTATCTCACTGATCTGTATAATGGATCAGTGGTTTATCTTTATTAGCCAATAATAAAGAAGCTTGGGGATAATTCTGATACCCAATTAAGTTCCCAAGTTGGACATACCATAAACTTTAAACATGGCGGACAGGAGAACGATATCAGGTCGGAAAATACGGGAATTATGTGTAATTACGGAAAAATCAGATGCCTGCAAAAATGTATTGATTCACTCTTTATATTCATGAATTCATGTCTCTATTTCTCCTGAAGTATTCTGTTCTTGTCACACGCCATTCTCTTATTTAGTCATTTAAAACAAAGAAAGCTGTAGGTTATCTGAATTCCCACTGAATTTTCCATCATATTTTATATGAAGATAGCATTTGGGATGTAGTGGAAAATTGGCTTGCCATTTAGAACGGTACTGTCATTTGATGACAGAATCTGCTTTAATCTGCAGAATCTTCCAGCTATATGAATATTAACAGTCATTTCCACATAATCATGTTGTATATCTTAAAATCGGCATGAAACGGAAGTTGCAATAGTCTTTTCTTTCCTATTGTGACGTATATACGAGTGAAATGGCTTCTTGTACAAAAAATAAATAAAATGTAGACTTGATTTTGCCCAAGGGGAATTGATTGGATCGTTGGGGTTTGCCATTGCTGTGATCTCATGTGAGTGACAGGTTGTCCCACTCTTGCGCTAGTAAACGTGTCAACAAAGAAGAGAAGAGATGTCACTGCAAGAGGGAGGAGAAGTTGCTTTTACTCAAGATTACAAGGGCACATGAATTAGCACATGAAATGCATGGGTAAATCACCATAATAATAAATATTGCCATATTCCATAAAAACAAAATGATTTCATGGTGACTTTAATTTGTCCTCTGAATTTCCAGAATACCTGTGTTGCCCTCTGCATTTGTGTATAGGTGCATTCATGAAACATCTCTGGAAGCCATGCAAGACTTCACTTTCTCATTATTGATGTTCTTGAATCCAATTTTCCAATGTTCCTTTGCACCCCCTATTTTTTATCAAACTCCTCTTCAAGAGTGTGGTTACCTGGGCTTGTCATTACTCTATTAACCGATTATTCTATTAACCGTTAACCATTCTCTTGTTATCAGCTTCCACTGCCATGCTAGTCTTCCTCATTAACATTGATTTTTCTCCCAAACATGGAAGGAGCGTGGTCCGGCTCACAACACCGCTCATCCAACTCTTTCTTGCACACACACACTCATTTGTCATTTATCTCCAGGTCTTTTTTTGTGCACTTGTCTCTCAGGCAAATGTATGCCTTGATGCAAACCTGGGCATCATTTACCTTTAATTTCCTCATTCTCACACATGTTGGATTCAAACACACACACATGCACACACACTCACATGTTTGTTTCACTATATATTACTGAGGACACAGCATAGACTTCCATTGATTTTATATCAGATTACAATATTTTCAAATTGCTTACACACATATTCTGGGAAAAAGAAAAAAAAAACTTTTAGTGTCTAAGCAATTTGAAAAAACTGTAATGCTATTTTATGTCTCCAAACCCTACCGATGACAAATACAAAAAACTGTGGATAAGGGTAAAATGTGCTTTACCTTTTCCTCCCAAGCATAACTGACAGAGACAATCACAACCATCTGGTGTTTCCAAACTACTAGAAGTAGATTGAAGTAGGTTTTGGGAGTTACCCAGAATGCACTGTGGACAGAGTAGGAGAAGTGCTTAGAGAAGAACAGAGAGAAAGACAAATGAGGGTGCTGGAGCAGAGAGGAGGATGGCACGATGGAGACGTAGTAGGAATATAATCAAGACTGATGCAATCATTACTGTTGGCATTGTTGCAAATCACAGTGCACAAATACTCCAGTAAACATGCTGAAAGGCGGCATGATTCACATGGACGGTGAGTTCAGGGGAATGTAGGTGTCTGTGCTCAAAGCAGACTCAGGGCTAACAAACAAACTAAATCCTCTGCTCAAGTGCCAGCCTTCTCTTCTTCGCCCAGCACTGGCCTCATCAATCCCTCCCTCTTTTTGTTTCTGCATGCTAAACAGCCTCAGGTTTAATTGTCCCTGGGGTGGGTTTTCAGCTGTTCATTTATAATGCAGAGAGGCTTTGCCAGGAACTGATAACCTTTACAACAGAACAGAGAGCGGGAAGAAAGAGAGAGAGAAAGAGCCAGAGCAGGAGGAGGAATAAACAAATACAGAGGGAGAAGAAAACAACAGAATAGGCAAATCCAAAAATGAGGAAGCCAAAAGAATTGTGTGAGGGTTGAAATGAACAAAGAGACAGTATTAGTATGTGGAAAGTGTGTGGATCTTAACATGAACAGGACACCATGATGAGTCTAGGTGATTAAACAAAGCTGTGTGTGTGTGTATGTGTGTGTGTGTGTGTGTGTGTGTGTGTGTGTGTGTGTGTGTGTGTGTGTGTGTGTGTGTGTGTGTGTGTGTGTGTGTGTGTGTGTGTGTGTGTGGTTCAGGTGTATGGGAACAAGATATCTCCACAAAGATGGGTATATCCGAAATTCTTGTCCTTGTGGGAACATTTTTTGGTCACCATGAGGAAATCAGCTTATAAATCATTCTAAGTGATGTTTTTTGGGAAATGTAAAAATGCAGAAAGTTTTCTGTGATGGTATAATAGGGTATATTTTGAACTCTCAGAGGTGATGATGGAAGCCATAAGAGACACTGTATTATTATTATTATTACAACTTTTTTTGTGTTGTTTTGTTATGACTTAATGTGCATCAAGCACTTTTTTTCTTCATAAGACTTCGAGACATCATAGTTTAGTAGTGTCATTATTTTTATTTAGTATACAACGGGACAAGATAAACCGATAAAGTTAATTAATCGCCTCAACTGTAATTGTAATTGCATTTCAAAAATTGTAAATATACAATGTATACTGCGTATGCAAAGATGTTATCTTGGTCATAGCACTGCTTTTACATTACAATTTTGAATCAGAGTGCATTTTTGAAAGTATGAATGTTTTTCATGTAAAAATTAATAAGTGGACCTCAGGGAATATTCTTAAATTAAAAAGAAAAAGCACATGCATGTGAGATGCAAAGTCTTGGCTGAATAAAAGGAATTTTCACATAAGGTCAATTCAATTTCAGTGATCTAGTGGCGACATCATTCTTTGGTAAATGGGAACATACTGTATTACAGATTTTCTTGTTGTAATTTTGTTAAAAGTTCAAAATAATTTGAGATTACAAGAGAAAATATTGCATGTCAAAATCATGATAAAATTAAGTGGATCATGCCACAGCAAGCCAGAAAAATCAATAATGATGCCCAGCTCCACTTAATTCTATTGAATAAGCTCATTTGGCTAGACACAGATTTGTGTTTGTGAGTGGAATCAACAAGAAGAACCAAGAGAAGCTGAGCTGTGTAATGCTGCCAGGTGGAGAGAGTGTGGACTGTAGACTGCTTGAAAGCTCAGGAGTGAGCCGGGATTGCTTAGGTTAAGAAAAGACAGAAATGAGAAGATCTGCCCAGCTTCTGTCTCTTCTTTCTTTATTTCCCAGATGCAGCCTACATGTCCCTGCATAGGTTATGCCGCATTTGAAAGAGAAATCTGTAACCATGTAAATGGCCAACGCAGTCGATTTTAGAGAAACAATTAATGATCGACTGTGTTTACATTTTGTTTGTGAGATCTTTACATTCAGTAAGCTAGTATATCTGACCGGCCTACACTGTCATATTCTTTTTTTTCCCCCAACTCTCTGTGGCCTGTCCTCCTGTAGTCAACTATCCTGTAAATCTGTAAAGCTATGTGGGCATTTTGAAAAGCTATGTTCTGGCATTTCCAGTATGGATTCCCACTGAACCGCAGGGCTGTCTGCACCAGGGAACAGTGCGCTTAACTGGGGCTGGAGATGATGGATGTGGCCCTCGCACCACTGGAGGAAGCCTCCATGTGTTTCAAGCTCCATAATACACCTACTCATTCATCTCTCTCCCTCCCATCCAGCACAACATTCCCATATGCTCTCTGTAATTACGGCCTGTATTTTCTCTCTGACGCCCAGTGGAGGGAGGAACACTCTGTGGATGCATCTGTAAAGGTGCGTATAAACGGTCTCCTCAAGCTCCTCTTCCTCTTGAGTGAGTAGCAGCAGCAGTCTTTCCCTCATTTCTTTTCTTTATTTAGCCTAATGTTAGACCTGCAATCCCATTACAAGGCTCTTGGTGATTTTAAAAGGCTCGATTGGACAAGTTTAAAAAGGAATGAGTAAATCTGAAAGTCAAACCATTTTTCTTCTTCCTCTTCCACCCCGAAAACACGCCGCAGGAGTGGCTGCCGAGCCCGGTTAAGTCTCTTAGCATCTCACCCTCATGCTGAGAGACAAGACAGATCAAAAACCCTTCTCTCTGCGCTGTCTCTCTGTCTCATCCCCTCCCTTCATCCATGTCTCTTTCTTTTTTTTCACCCTCTGTTATTTCTTTTCCACTTATTCTCTCTTTTAATATTTTTTTTGCATCCCTCTCATTCAATCCTTTCCTATTTTGGTCATTTGCTTTCATGTCGCAGTTTGAGAGACTGACTCGAAGATTCTTTCTGGAGTGTGCGGAGGGAGGGAAGGTGTAAACAAAAAAAGGATGATGGATTGCTTTGTTTTGTGAACCCAAGCATGCCTCATCCCTCCACCCCTGATTTGCAGTGCTCCTTTTTGCAGTTTCTTGAGTGGACTAATTATTTATAAAATATGCAAAACCAATCAAATTTAGAGAAAGCGTTTGTGTAATTAATTTAACCCTTTCTTCTGTCATTTTTCCTTTTTCAGTTTTTGGTGTAATTCCATTTACTGACATCAGATTTATTTTCCTGAATAAGAGTTGTTTAAGGAAGATGCCACTTTTTTGTGGACACATGGTGCCATCTAGTGTTTGAGGGATGGAACTAACCTGCAGGACTATAATGAATTAATGATTTATGTTTTTTGTCACATTCCAATTAAATCCTGTATTTTAGACCTTTTGTTAAATAATTAATGTTAAGAACAAGGTACCGCATAACTTTTAATTATTTTGACATTTTTATTAGGCTACTGAAAAAATCTAACTTTGCAAAAAATATTATTATTTACTCACTTAAAACAGCTGGGGCCTGTACCATGAAGCCGGATTAGGTGGCTAGCCAGCTATGTTTCAGCTTCCGCCAACCCTGGGTTTTAGGTACTATGAAAGTAGCTCGGCTTTAATCGGTGTTCGTTGCCATGGTATCTTACGCTGCACGGCTAACCTGCTCCGGGGCAGGTTATGTTCTGGATTCAAGATCTCAGACCGAAGTTTGACCAATCAGCTGAGAGCAAAGAAACATATAGGTGACGTAACTTATTCCAAGTGTCTGTTGCAATGACTTCACCTTTTCTCTGTAATGGTTTATTTCTGGTGGAGCAGTTGTTTAATAAGCAAGGTCTTTTGTTCAGATACTCTGAATTTCTTTCCGAATACCAATTACCAATAACCCCAAAAGAATTTGCCACAGTAATGGGAGCTATTCCTTCTGGTTTATGTATGCTTTTTAAAAACTGTAATTACGTTTCCCCAGTATCTACTGCATCCTTTCCCAAACCTTGTGATACCCCTGTTGGTCAAATCTGTTTCTCTGAGTCGAAAGCTAAAAACTATAAAATAAGATCTCTATTTCTTAAGAATTTGATTTCTGCTCCACCTGTTATTTCCTTTTGGAATAATTTGTTTGTTAACCTTAATTGGAAAAAAATCTGGTCTTTACAACAGAAATTCTTTCTTACAAATAAAGTGAAGGAAATTTCCTTTAAGCTCATACACAGGTTCTATCCTGTTAAGAAATTTTTACAAAGATTTAAATCTGACATTGAGCTAACATGCTCTTTTTGTTTGAATTCTGATGAAACAGTGGTTCACTTATTTTGGTCATGTCACTATACTCAGAAGTTCTGGAATGATATTGGTATATTTGTTAAATGTAAAATTTTGCCAGGCTTCTCAATACATATGAGGAACATTATATTTGGTTATTTTGACTCAGACCCCACAAACGAAAATATCTGTTTTGTTATTAATTTAATTTTTTTCCTGAGCAAATTTTACATTCACAAATGCAAATTTACAAACTGTAAGCCTGTCTTCTCTGTCTTCTTAAAAGAGATGGAAAATTATTTAAATATGATTTCAGTATCTACTAATAAAAAAGCTATAAGGACTGTTAGGATTTGCACTACCTTTGATCTCTTCATGTGAACATTTTATGTGATGTAATGGCCCTCTTCTTCTTTTTTTTTCTTCTTTTTTTTCTTCTTTTTTTTTGTGGTTGTCTCATTTATTATTGTTGTGATTGATATTATGTGATGTATACTTTCTCTTTGTATGTTCCCGTTATCAGCAATAAAAAAAAAAAAAAAAAAAAAAAAATGACTTCACCTTTTCTTCCAAATCCGGTGGACATCTCAGCGCAAATTGTTTGACGAGCACTTCGTAGAGAAAGAGTTTTTAGCCAGACAAAATCCCCTTGCCTTAACTGATAGTTACTTGTATGAAAGATACAGATTTTCCGCGGAAGCAATGTCTTATCTTTGCGAACTTCTTGAGCCGCACATAAAGAATTTAACACGTCGAATTCATGCACTTACTGTACCGCAAATTGTATTGCGTTGCATTTTTTTTTTTTTTTTTTTTTTTTTTGCAAGTGGTACATTCTTGCACGGTGGGTGACGCACAGAAGCTATAGGGGAAAACATATGTTTGTCAAACCATTCGCAAGGTGGTCCTCGCTCTGCAGGAGTACATGAAAAGTTTAATTAATAATGTTCCCCGGACATTTATCGACCATGTCCATAAAAGAGGGCTTTTATAAAATTGCCGGTAAGGTATATTGATAGGGTGACATCACATGAACTTTTTTTTTTTTTCTCAAAAAGCAAATTTCACAAATGTAATATACAATATAATACATGTTAAGAATTATTTTGAATCTTTTTTATTATTCTTCTGATAATCTTATGATAGGATTCCCAAGTCATTGCAACATGTATGCAGTCTATTGCTCCAATCTCCACTGCTCTAGGGAACATGAGGCAGATTGTGTTAATAGGAAGTCCTATCACAGCCTTAATGTTCAGGTAGAGATGATGTGAATATGTGAGATGATTATTTTCTGTGAGATGAATCTTTAAATTAATAGTAACTTTAACAGATATAACGATGATCTACTAAACATTTCATCTGCAGACGACTTGTGGTCATGAACATATGATCAAGTTTGGATGCCAAATGGCCTGGCTCCAGTGCTTGTCTTACAAATTTTCCATGAGTCTGTGTTGTGTCAGCGCTTTGAGGAAAGCAAGTTAAATTTGGTACAGTACAAAACACTGTTCATTTAAACTGAGATAGAAAAACCTACACAATAACCCCCTATCATGACCCTCAGATAGGGCCACAGCACCGCTTCAGTGTGGCCCTCAGTAAAACCAGAGTGAAGATAGAGATGACCTTTGGCCTCCTAAAGGCACATTTCAACTGTGTTCGGCGCTTCAGAGTCACCAGAGCGGGCATCACAGATAGTGGCTGTATGTGCCATTCTGCACAATATAGCCACCAGTAGAAAGGAGCGAGAAACGCCACAAAGCCAGCTTCTCCCCGATGAAACTGACCCGATCACACTTGACCACCCAGCTGGTGCAGAGATGCAATCACCATACAATATTACACTTAATAAAAGCACATTGAAACTGCAGATATGTCTCAAACTGTTTTATTGGTTTTTTGGGATGGGAGGGAGAAAGAGAGCAAGAGAAAGTTGCATTAATAAATATTCATACTAAAGTGTTACTTGGTTAAATAAGTTATACATATACATACATATAACTATATACATACTGAGATCAGTTTTATCCAGCTGTTTGATTTTGTTTGGAGCCTCCTCAGCTCACAGTCAGCTCCTTTAGTGTGCAGTCTAGTTCAAGTCTCCTTTAGTGTGCAGTCTAGTTCAAGTCTCCTTTAGTGTGTAGTTCAAGTCTCCTTTAGTGTGCGGTCTAGTTCAAGTCTCCTTTAGTGTGCGGTCTAGTTCAAGTCTCCTTTAGTGTGCGGTCTAGTTCAAGTCTCCTTTAGTGTGCAGTCTAGTTCAAGTCTCCTTTTGTACAGGGCCCTGACAGAGTCTGTTTCCACCTGAAACATAATTCCACCACAAACATGATCATTACAAGTTTTCTGGAGGCTCATCAAAATCACAAAAAGTTCCTTGACTTCCTACAAACACAGGACTGACTGTAATTTATGTCAAGGGTTTTAAATCCTTACACATTTCTTCTGAAGCCCATTGAGGTAGAGGCCTCAGTTTCTGGGTCAGGTTGTGAAAAATCCTACAAAAGAGATGTGTAAGGGCCAGTCCCTTTTTTATGGCACACATTAAAATGTTTGCCATAATAAAAAGCCCAGTGCATTCACATCAGCAACTGTCTGAGAACACACAGACAGAGTGTCTTCATCATTTGCTTCACCCTAATAAATAAAAGTAGGCCAATGTAAAGCATAACTGTTGTAAAGCAGGTTATGTTTGGTGTTCTGTCCGCTGCATACTGACCTGTGTGTGTGTGTGTGTGTGTGTGTGTGTGTGTGTGTGTGTGTGTGTGTGTGTGTGTGTGTGTGTGTTAGCTTCAACAGGGACACTGTATTTCCCTGCAGAACATACAGTCAGCCATATTTAAAACTTAAAAAAAAGTAGTAATGTATTGCACACGTACCCAGTGTTACTTGCTTAGAGGAGCCAGCACCAGGGTCAGACTGTACAGCACCTGTAATCCCATCCATAATCGGCCGTCCCTTATTGCCTACTCAGAGCCAACTCCTCCGCCAGTGTATTCTGGTTTTCTGAATTTAACTCTTTATTTCTGTTTGCTGCAAACAAGTGTGATAAAATGTTCACAAAAGTAATAAAAGGTTGTGGTAAATACTCTTTGAATTAACTCCTTGAAATAACCACTTTGAATTATATTTTAATATTTTGTCTTTATCTGCTGCCAAGAACATTTGGAGTTGGGGTTGCTTCTAAAAATCTAAAAATCAATGAATATTAATATTTCTTAGTACATACATGCACATTTTTTTATATATTATAAAAATAATCTATAGGCTATATTACACATATAGGCATACATACATAGCCTACATACATAATTTTACATAAATATAGAACGTATTTGTTTAACTTACACATTAACCATCAGCAATCTTTCTCCAACAGTCTTCTCTTGCTTTGGCAGCAGAGACCGTATTGTTTCGAGCTTGAAATGCATATTTAAATTAATCGTAATTATGAATGATTATCTCTTGCTCCTCCGCGGAAAAATATATCGCTCTCGCTCTACCCGCGATTGGTTGTTCAGTGTCGACGTCACTCTTTTATGTGCACGCGCGCGTGGAGTAATCATAGCTTAAGGATCAAAGCCTGAGTTGACAAAGAAAGTTGATGAGCTGCTTCATGGTACCAATAAAGCCTGATTGCATCGGTTTGGTTTTGTCAACTCAAAACTAATCCTGTAACCCCGAGTTTGTTCAGCTACCTTCATGGTACAGGCCCCTCGGTTAAAAATGACCCAACAGATAACGCAATGGTAGGTTGATATACCGACCTATTGTTAGGTTATTTTATCCCAATGTATTGGATAGCTTAATAACAAATTTGTTGGGTTGTTTGGACAAAATGTTGCTTTAAGCATTCTAATATTATTAATTTTATTTTGTATTATTTATAAATTAATTATTTATATAATAATAATAATAATAATAATAATATACAGCTTACGATTATATTAAAAATGCTTTATTTCCATTACATTTAAAGTTTCAAACACTTACCTTTTTGTCAACATTAGGTTACTTGCAATTGTTTCAAATTACAAGAATCACAAATAAATAAATAAACAAACAGAACAAAAACTAGTATGGACAATGTAATTATAAAATGTCTAAATAGGTAACAGAATATAGAGTATTGTGTGATGTATAGCCTGCCAAACAGCAGCAGCAGGCTTGGGATAACAATGGCTTAAACTTCTTTGGACTCTATATCAGGGACGGACTGGGGCTAAAAAACAGCCCTGGACTTTCTCCCAAATAGGCCCATCATCTGGCCATTCGCCCCTAGCCGTGCGCTACAGACACTATAGCCAGGATGTCCTGATACTATGCCACATACTGTAGCCTGTCAGACAAGCAAGTAACATCTCAAAACCAATAATGATAATTGGGGTTGTGTTTATTAATGCAGCCTCAGCCTTCAAATAAAAACAAAACATTTGTACAATGCCATTACATCTGCATTGAAAATAAAATACAAATAATGAAATGCCATTGGCCACAGAAACCCCAAATTACACAAACTTGTAATTTTACAACATATAGTTACTACCAGGGGTCTCCAACCTTTTTGTGTGCTAGGGCTACCTCAAGGGATAAAATAATCTAGAAGGGCTACTTGTTTGTTATAGGCCTACTCAAATATTTATTATACATATAACATGGTGCTTTTTAACTTTACCTTCAACTTTTTTTTACTTTTCACCATCATATGCGAAATAATAAAATATCTTGATATTCTGGTTCAGACTTACAAGCGTTTTAAAAAAAATCAACAATTCCTGAAAAATTATGAAAATATATATTGAATTTTTTTATTCTCTATAAACCTATTGTATGCGTTATCAGTAGCACAAATATTTAGCATTAATATAAATGCAAAATAAATAAACTGCCATAACTTCTAAACAAAAACATTACTGCATTACATTTAATTAATTTAATTTTTTTACTACAGTTTTACTATAGTAAAGTTGTGGAGTGAAATGTTTTCTAACTGGTTTGTTCTTGGAACAATGTTTCGCCTGTTTTTTGCGCTGTTTCATCTGTCTTTTAACTAACTTAAATCACATAGTCATCTGTGGGTTTATAATAGAGATAGAGAATTCTGCGCTGAATTGAAATGCTTCTCAGTGGATCGCGCAGCTCTGTGTAATAATGTTCGCGTTATCGATATCAGCACTGCTTGCTTTGGCCGCGCACAGATCAAACAAGTTCCGTTCCGCTTTTTGAGCGTTTCCCATTTGATGTTTATCAAACGCAACGCAAACGACAGCGTTTAATCAAAGAAAGTTGGGTAATTCAGTGGCAAGTTGGGTAAAAAGTGCAATAGCTAGGTAAGTCTTATAAAACTAACTTTCTGTCAGTGGCTAGTAGGCCGACTCTTCTTTCTCATTTTTTATTTATTTTTGTTTTTATTTTTTACACGTAGCATGTAAGTGATAGTATTAGTGCCCCTGCTGTTGGCTGTTCATATTGCTTTAGGCTATAGACTTTTTTTTTTGTTTTTTTTTTGCGACGGCCCTCGGTTGGACGGCCGTTCTGGACTTTTCCAGAACGCACAGATTGTCAGTCCGTCCCTGCTCTATATCAGCAGGCTGTGGTTACCTGTTGCCTCATACCTGATATAAAGTTTGATAGAGTCTAATGACAAATTAATACTACAAAGATGTTACAGAAACACATCTTAAAGTGGCATGTGTGTATCTTTACACTGTTTAATGCTGCTCAGAGCTGCATAAATGTATTTACAGAGTAATTACAAATGCACACTCAGATTCTGAGATGGGTTTAGCTGGAATCTTTTAGTCTGACTTTAATGCTGCATTGCGTCTATAATTTGAGCATGCACAAAGCAGCCTTAAAATAACAGTTCACCCAAAAATGAAATGTATCCCATAGTTGACTCACCCTCAAGCCACCCTGGGTGTATTTTTCTTTCTTCTTTCAGCCAAACACAATCAGTGTTATATTAAATAATATCCTGGCTCTTCCAAGCTTTATAATGGGTGTGAATTGTGCCTGATTTTTTGAAGCTCCAAAAACCGCATCCATCCATCATAAAAGTAATCCATACAACTCCAGTGGGTTAATAAATGCCTTCTAAAGTGAAGCGATGGGTTTTTGTAAGAAAATATCTATATTTAAATCTTTATCCCCCAGTTTCACAGACAAGGCTTAAGCCTAGTCCCAGACTAAAATGCAGGTCTGAACTGTTTTAACTGAAAGCAACTTTCACTGACGTATATGTTAAGTTATTGTTTTGTTTTGGTTCAATTTTGGATTTAAATCAACTGCACATCAACTCGCCTTCAGTGGACTGATTGTTACAGAAAGCTAGACTCTTACCATGAACCCAGCAGTTGCTATCCACCTTCATCAAGGCAACCGGGCCATTGAGGACTTTGTTCAGGACTCTTGTGAACTTTGATGCCGTTTGGATTTTAATGACGTGGCTTTAAATGACCCATTCGCTCTGGGGTGCCTAGGGGAAAAATCTTTTTTTTGGAAGAAGAAAATGAGGAACCCTGCAATCCTGCAGTACCCACCATGCCAGAGTCCTCCCACATTGTGTCCGCTACACCAGAGTCTCGTCATGTTATGTCGGCTACACCAGAGACTACCAATGATTTTTATTGGGGGGGTATAATACTCCCACACACCAATGCTTCCAAGTCCGGTGTCCATGCCGGTGTCTGTGCCGGTGTCCGGTGACTGTCCTGTCTCCGTGCCAGTGCCGGTGTCCGTGCCGATTCCGGTGTCCATGCCGGTGCCCGTGTCGGTGTCAGTGTCAATGTACCGGTGTCCGTGCCGGTGTCCGTGCTGGTTTATGTGCCAATGTCCGTGCCGGTGTCCGTGCCGATGTGCATGCCAGTGTCCATGACGGTGTCTGTGACGGTGTATGTTCCAGTGTCCGTGCCGGTGTCTGTGCCAATGTCGTGTTCGTGGCGGTGTCCATGCTGGTGCCAGTGTCCGTGCTGGTGCCGGTGTCCGTGCCGATGTCCGTGCTGGTGTCCATGCTGGTGTCCATGCTGGTGCCGGTGTCCGTGCCGATGTCCGTGTCGGTGTCTGTGCCGATGTCCATGCTGGTGTTCATGCCGGTGTCCATGCTGGTGCCGGTGTCCGTGCCGATGTCCTTGCCAGTGTCGTGGACATTTTCCGTGCCGGTGTCTGTGCCTATGCCAGTGTCCCAGTCCGTGCCATGTTCGTGCCAGTGTCTGTGACGGTGCCCGTGCCAGTGTCCGGGTCCATGCCGTGTCCGTGCCGGTGTCGTGGGCATTTTCCGTGCAGAGTTAAAAGAACCCAATCGCTCTAGGATGCCTAGGGGAAAAATCCATTTTGTGGGAATAGCAAATGAGGAAGCCTGCAATCCTGCCACCATGCCAGAGTAAAAAATAAAAATAAATAAACACGAGACTGCATAGAACATAAAAGTGCGTTAAACTTGAAGATTTGAAACACATGGTGAGACTTGTGTCTTTAGTTGCAATGAGTTCTAGACTAAAAAGGTTTCCTTCTGACAAATGTGCCAAATCTGCAACACAGATTCCCAATAGTGTGCACTCTAGCACTCTAGTTCGTTTGTTTAGCAAAAGTACAACAAACCCGATTGTTGGTGAGTGTGATGGCAAGGCTTTATGGCATGTTTGAAACATAGATCAAGCATAGCGGTCTGACGTGTCAACTTCCGGTTCAACCAATGGTAGGATGTTGGGACAGGCCAATGGGGGTTAAGCTTTAGCTTCGGCAGTTACAGTGTTTTCAAGTCATGTCAGAAAGAATGTATTTATGAAAAAAATGCACATGAACATCAGCACAACTCGTAATTATGAGTTTTGGTAGCTTTGTTTTTTCTTAAAAGTTTCTGAGTTAGGTGCGTGACAGTGAGAAAACATGTCAGAGGCAATGAATGCACTCTGCCCTAGTGAAAAAAAAACTATGCCAAAATTTATTTAAAATAGGCCTACATTTATTTCATACTAACTACTACAAAACCATTAATATATTTACTGACATATTGCTTGAGACTTACTTATATAAATATTATAATTAAAGCTACAATATAAGATTTTTGTAATAAAATATCCCAAAATCACTTGCACCGTGTGATATATTTCCTGCAGTTGTGTACTTATATTTTGGGATGCACTTAGTAATATCCCAAAAGTTCCCGAAGATTTTTAATTTCCGAGAAATTCCAATTTTAAATTAAAGCTGCAAGCAGCATTTATCGGGGTTCAAGCTATTAAGGCCTTTAAGGGTTTTTAAGCACAAAAGCATCAAAAGTTATCAGGTTTTATTTAGCAAGCATGTAACCACTGACATAATAGATGGAAAAGACCATTTACAGCCAATACAGGCAATGTACCATAGGAAATATATGGTTTTAAAGCTTTTTAACAGTTATAGCGCCACCTATAGTCCGATCTCCATAAAATTTGGCATGCTTGTTAATGATGTTATGTCACATATGCTCACCAATTTTTGTGAAGTTCTGAGTTTTCATTTAGGATTTATAGGCTTTTTAGTGTATTTTGCCACACCCATTTTATAAATGACCCTATTACAGCCATCCAAATGCAAAAGTTCAACTTTTTTTTGATAGTTTTTGATCTAGAGAGTCCAGAGAATTGTCCTAGACTGGTCTGGTTCCAATCGTGCGAAAAACCTAGGACTAGTTCGCAAAAGTAGGTTTTTAACATGTTTGCGAATATTTAATGAACGGTTTGATTGACAGCAATGGTCCTTGAGGCAAAGTTGTTCAGGATGAGGAGATCTATCAAATGATATGCATATTGTGTGGATATTTGTAACACCACGTGATTACAGAGCTGTAAAACTCGTTAGCACCAACTAGTGGCCGATTTCTTTCAAAATTGTTACAGACCTCTATGGCCTTGAGTCGAACATGCCCATCGAGTTTCGTTCCGATCGGCCTCCGTTAACCTTGTCTAATAGGTGCTCAAACTTCATTGGCCGATGGCGGCCATGTTTTTCGAGATACGCCAATGTCCTCATACACATACATGGCACCTTGGACCAAGACACTGCATGCCAATTTTCAAGTCAATCGGACTAATGGTCAGGTGGTTATAGCCTGTTTTATGTTTTTTTCATGTTATAGCGCCACCATGTGGCCAATTGCCGCGGTTTTTTTACTGTGACCTCAGATTGACCTCTTACACATGTGTATTAAGTTTGGTGAAGATACCTCATTTACTTCTGGAGTTATAGCCATTTTAGTAAAATAGGCCCTTCCCACAACGTACGTTTTGGCGCCCCTTACCGTCCGTGAGTCGAAATTTCAACTTTTTTTCGATAGTTTTTGATAATCAGACTCTAGAGAACATTTCTGCACTGGTTTGGTTCCGATCGGGCGAAAAACCTAGGACTAGTTCGCAAAAGTATGTTTTTGACAAAATTCAAAATGGCGGAAAATCTATCATGGCGGAAATGAAATCGGAGATATACGTTTTGTTCGTCAGGCGTCCAGCTTTCCAATGATATAACACACTTGAGTCTACGTCATACGGTCTAGTAGTTATGAGCAGTTTCGCGCTTTTGGTTGCTATAGCGCCACCTATGGGCCAATCGGGGTCATACTTTGATAGGTTCTCCCCAAATTGAGGACTACCATTTGGCCAAGTTTCAAGGTTCCAGCTCTTACGGTTTGGTCTGCACGATGCGTTTTAGGGGAAAATAATAATAATAATAATAATAATTAAAGCTGCAAGCAGCATTTATCGGGGTTCAAGCATTTAAGGCCTTTAAACACATAAGCATTTAAGACATTAAGATTTATTTAGAAAGCTTTGAACCACTGAAATAATAGATGGAAAAGTCCATTTACAGCCAATACAGGAAATTTACCATAGGAAATATATGGTTTTCAAAGCTTTTTAACAGTTATAGCGCCACCTATGGTCCGATCTCCATAAAAATTCCCATGCTTCTTTAGCATGTTATTTCACATATGCCCATCAATTTTTGTGAAGTTCTGAGTTTTCATTTAGGCTTTATAGACGTTTGAGTGTATCTTGCCACGCCCATTTTATAAATGACCCTACTACAGCCATCCAAATGCAAAAGTTCAACTTTTTTTTGATAGTTTTTGATCTAGAGCGTCCAGAGAATTGTCCTAGACTGGTCTGGTTCCGATCGGGCGAAAAACCTAGGACTAGTTCGCAAAAGTAGGTTTTTAACATATTCGTGAATAATTAATAAACTGTTTGATTGACAGCAATGGTTCTTGAGGCAAAGTTGTTCAGGATGAGGAGATCTATCAAATTATATGCATATTGTGTGGATATTTGTAACACCACGTGATTACAGAGCCGTAAAACTCGTTAGCGCCAACTAGTGGCGGATTTCTTTCAAAATTCTTACAGACCTCTAGGGCTATGAGTTGAACATGCCCATCGAGTTTCGTTCCGATCGGCCTCCGTTAACCTTGTCTAATAGGTGCTCAAACTTCATTGGCCGATGGCGGCCATGTTTTTCGAGATACACCAATGTCCTCGTAGACATACATGACACCTTGGGCCAAGACACTGCATACCAATTTTCAAGTCAATCGGACTAACGGTCAGGTGGTTAAAGCCTGTTTTATGTTTTTTTCATGTTATAGCGCCACCATGTGGCCAATCGCCGCGATTTTTTTACTGTGACCTCAGATTGACCTCTTACACATGTTTACCGAGTTTGGTGAAGATACCTCATTTACTTCTGGAGTTATAGCCATTTTAGTAAAATAGGCCCCTCCCACAACGTACGTTTTGGCGCCCCTTAGCGTCCGTGAATCGAAATTTCAACTTTTTTTCGATAATTATTGATATTCAGACTCCAGAGAACATTTCTGTACTGGTTTGGTTCCGATCGGGCGAAAAACCTAGGACTAGTTCGCAAAAGTAGGTTTTTGGCAAAATTCAAAATGGCGGAAAATCTATCATGGCGGAAATGAAATCGGAGATATACGTTTTGTTCGTCAGGCATCCAGCTTTCCAATGATATAAGACACTTGAGTCTACGACATACGGTCTAGGAGTTCTGAGCAGTTTCGCGCTTTTGGTCGCTGTAGCGCCACCTATGGGCCGATTTGGCTAAGTCCGTGTATCTGAGTAGCGAGCAATACTACTACCATTTGACCAAGTATCACGTCTCTAGGCCTTACGGTTTTGGCTGCACGATGCGTTTTAGGGAAGAATAATAATAATAATTAAAGCTGCAAGCAGCATTTATCGGGGTTCAAGCATTTAAGGCCTTTAAGCACATAAGCATTTAAGACATTAAGATTTATTTAGAAAGCTTTTAACCACTGAAATAATAGATTGAAAAGTCCATTTACAGCCAATACAGGCAATTTACCATAGGAAATATGTGGTTTTAAAGCTTTTTAACAGTTATAGTGCCACCTTTGGTCCGATGTCCATAAAATTTGGCATGCTTGTTAATGATGTTATGTGACATATGCTCACCAATTTTTGTGAAGTTTTGAGTTTTCATTTAGGATTTATAGGCTTTTTAGTGAATTTTGCCACGCCCATTTTATAAATGACCCTATTACAGCCATCCAAATGCAAAAGTTCAACTTTTTTTTGATAATTATTGATCTAGAGAGTTCAGAGAATTGTCCTAGACTGGTTTGGTTCCGATCGGGCGGAAAACCAGGGACTAGTTCGCAAAAGTAGGTTTTGAACATGTTTGCGAATATTAAATGAACGGTTTGATTGACAGCAATGGTTCTTGAGGCAAAGTTGTTCAGTATGAGGAGATCTATCAACTGATATGCATATTGTGTGGATGTATGCAACACCACGTGATTACAGAGCCGAAAAAACTCGTTAGCGCCAACTAGTGGCCGATTTCTTTCAAAATTCTTACAGACCTCTTGGGCCATGAGTCGAACATGCCCATCGAGTTTCGTTCCGATCAGCCTCCGTTAATCTTGTCTAATAGGTGCTCAAACTTCATTGGCCGATGGCGGCCATGTTTTTTGAGATATGTCAATGTCCTCATAGGCATACATGGCACCTTGGACCAAGACACTGGATACCAATTTTCAAGTCAATCGGACAAACGGTCAGGTGGTTATAGCCCTTTTCATGTTTTTTTCAAGTTATAGCGCCACCTACTGTTCAATCGTCGCGATTTTTTTACTGTGACCTCAAATTGAACTATTATACATGTGTACCGAGTTTGGTGAAGATACCTCATTTATTTCTCGAGTTATAGCCGTTTTAGTAAAATAAGCTCCTCCCACAACGTACGTTTTGGCGCCCCCTAGCGACCGTGAATCGAAATTTCAACTTTTTTTCGATAATTATTGATATTCAGACTCCAGAGAACATTTCTGCACTGGTTTGGTTCCAATCGGACGAAAAACCTAGGACTAGTTCGCAAAAGTAGGTTTTTGAGAAAATTCAAAATGGCGGAAAATTTTCCCAGGCGGAAATGAAATCGGAGATAAACGTTTTGACCGTCTTGAGCCAAGGATTACAGTGATATAAGACACTTGATTCTATGACAAACCGTCTAGGAGTTATGGCTGATTTCATACTTTTGCTTGCTATAGCGCCACCTATTGACCAATCGGGGTCATACTTTGATAGGTTCTCCCCAAATTGAGGACTACCATTTGGCTGAGTTTCAAGTCTCCAGCATTTACGGTTTGGGCTGCACGATGCGTTTTAGGGGAAAATAATAATAATTAAAGCTGCAAGCAGCATTTATCGGGGTTCAAGCATTTAAGGCCTTTAAGCACATAAGCATTTAAGACATTAAGATTTGTTTAGAAAGCTTTTAACCACTGAAATAATAGATGGAAAAGTCCATTTACAGCCAATACAGGCAAGCTTTTTAACAGTTATAGCGCCACCTATAGTCCGATCTCCATGATATTTTGCATGCTTGTTAATGATGTTGTGGCACATATGCTCACCAATTTTCGTGAAGTTCTGAGTTTTCGTTTAGGATTTATAGGCTTTTGAGTGCATTTTGCCACGCCCATTTTCTTTATGACCCAATTATACCCATGCGAAAAATGCAAAAGTTCAACTTTTTTTCGATAATTATTGATCTAGAGAGTCCAGAGAATTGTCCTAGACTGGTCTGGTTCTGATCGGGCGAAAAACCAGGGACTAGTTCGCAAAAGTAGGTTTTTAACATATTCATGAATATTTAATGAACAGTTTGATTGACAGTGATGGTTCTTGAGGCAAAGTTGTTCAGCATGAGCAGATCTATCAAATGATATGCATTTTGTGATGATAAGTGTAACACCACGTGATTACAGAGCCTTAAAACTCGTTAGCGCCAACTAGTGGCCGATTTCTTTCAAAATTCTTACAGACCTCTAGGGGCTTGAGCCGAACATGCCCATCGAGTTTCGCTCCGATCGGACTTCGTTAACGATGCTCAAACCTCATTGGCCAATGGCAGCCATGTTTTTCGAGATACGCCAATATCCTTTTAGACATACATGGCCCCTTGGGCCAAGACACTGCATACCAAATTTCAAGTCATTCGGAAAAACGGTCAGTTGTCTATATGTTTTTATTTGTTTTATAGCGCCACCATGTGGCCAATCGACGCAATTTTTTTACTGTGACCTCAGATTGACCTCTTACACATGTGTTCCAAGTTTGGTGAAGTTTACTTAATTACTTCTTGAGTTATAGCCATTTTAGTAAAATAGGCTCCTCCCACAACGTTAATTTTGCACCCCCTAGCGACCATTAATCGAAATTTCAACTTTTTTTCGATAATTATTGATCTTCAGACTCCAGAGAACAATTCCGCACTGGTTTGGTTCCGATCGGGCGAAAAACCAGGGACTAGTTCGCAAAAGTAGGTTTTTGACAAAATTCAAAATGGCGAAAAATCTATCATGGCGGAAATGAAATCGGAGATATACGTTTTTTTCTTCAGGAGCTCTGGATTACAATGATATAAGACACTTGAAGCTACGCCTTACGGTCTGGGAGTTCTGAGCAGTTTTGCGCTTTTGATTGCTATAGCGCCACCTATGGGCCGATTGGGCTGAGTCCGTGTATCTGAGTAGCGAGCAATAGTACTACCATCTGGCAAAGTTTCAAGTCTCTAGGTCTTACGGTTTGGGCTGCACGATGCGTTTTATGGCGGAAAAATAATAATAATAAAAATCAGGACGATTACAATAGGGTTTCAGCACTTCGTGCTTGAACCCCTAATAAAAATCAGAGCAATTACAATAGGGTTTCAGCACTTCGTGCTTGAACCCCTAATTAAAGCTGCAAGCAGCATTTATCGGGGTTCAAGCAATTAAGGCCTTTAAGGCCTTAAAGCACAAAAGCATAAAAAGTTATTAAGTTTTATTTAGCAAGCATGTAACCACTGACATCATAGATGGAAAAGATCATGTTCTAGCATGATTTACCATGATATACCACATTCTAAAATGATTTACCATAGTTCATCATGATTTATGATGGTTTACCATGATTTACCCTGTTCTAGCATAGTTTACCATGATTTACCATGTTCTAGCATGATATACCACGTTCTAGAATGATTTACTAGGATTCTTACATGATTTACCTTGATACACCACATTCTACTATTATTTACTATGACTTACCATGTTTCTAGCGTGATTTACCATGATTTACCACATTACTAGCAATTATGTGAAGTGTCAGTGCAAATGAAGTGATAAACACTGACAAAATATGATTGTGTTATAATAGTTATTGTTATACAAGTGATTTTTTTTGTGTCTACTCTAAATATGAATGAATCCAAAAGCACATGTGAAAAGACTTCATTAATAAGTAGAATGGCCAGCAGAAGCCAGTAGAAGACCACTTATTGGCTCACTTTCACTTTAAACTTCATGATTTGCACCAGTTTTCTGCACTAAATCAAACCAGTCTTTCCATGTTAACTCAATAATGCATGCTTACACACACACACACACACACACAAATATGTTTTTTGGATATGTTGTTGAGAAAATATATTTAATTGTATAAAAATAGGCATTTCTTTGTGATCTAATAATATAAAACTATGTTACCAGTATAGGGCTGTAAAGATTCCTCGATTATAGTCAAGTACTCGATTTAAAAAAATCCTTGATTGCAATTTACCCCTCGAGTAATTGGCAAAATACTGAAAGTGGTGCATTCCACAGATGAGAATCCAACAACCGCAGAATTACAGTTTTCTAGGACAACGCGATATTTAAACAGGGCTCCAGACTAACTTTTTTTACTAGGAGCGCTGTAGCCCCTGACTGAAAATTTAGGGGCACACCTTAAATCAACTTGCAATGCAATTATTCAAATTTCCCCCAAAATAACTACTGACAAATTATTTATTTATTATTTAATAATAAATAGACTTAATGTACAGATATTACAATGTGCAGTTTTATTTTAAGTTCACAGGCACCAGACTAACATCTGAGGGCAGCGGCACCGCAGACACTGAGTTTTACAAAAAAATATCTGGTAGCACTGGGGCTGACAATAAAGCACTAAGCTTAGTTTAGGGTGTAGATGAAATTAACTTTAATTATTATCATTCATAATGTCTTAATATTAATTAAAAAGCAAACCGAGTGAAATAAATTATATTAGGGAGTGAAAATAGCCAATAAGCATCTTACTGTTTACAATGGTAATTTATTTATTTTATTATTTTTAAATAAGTGTATAAATAAGAGTTTAAATAAGACCATTTTTGAAGGATGAACAAAAAAAATGTGTTGGTCATCACATTAAAAATAACATTTCTATATGATAGTTTTGAAGTGCTGGAAAAAGATGAGTAGCCTAACAGTTAGTACTTGTAAGCGTTTGACTATTTCTGTCACATTATGGTTACAGTTACTACATTAAATCCATGGTGAATGTCGCTGATTTGTGGTCTGAAAGCCCAGTGTTTCTCCTGGTTTCCACATCAGCGCTGTTTGATCTGATATCTGATTATGTTATTAATTCTGAGGCGAATTCAATGGATTTCTTCACTGGATCTCCAGAGTCTGGATCTCCTAGTAACAGTGTCGCGTGATCGAGATCGGCCCGCGACTGGCAAGTTCGGGCTGCTGCGCTCATAGGCTGCGCCATAGATATCATATATAAACGCGTTTATATATTATATCTATGGGCTGCGCTGTCTATTATTGATTCAAACTAATAAACGGTCTGTGAAGCATAAAGGAGTAAGTTAGCGCATTTTCGTTCCGCTTTCATTTTGTTTGGATTCGCTGCTCGGCAACGTTGTGGTCGAATAAATCGAATAAATATTTGGTCGCACCGGCAGGAAAAATGGTCGCAAAATGCGACCAATTGATCGCAGTCTGGAGCCCACCATTTACAGTCATAATATAGCATAGTGCCATTGTGAAATCACAAAGGCTGTGATTCAGTTAAATAAATATATCCTCTGTTTTTTGTTTGTTTTTTTCACAGAGAAGACACTTCAATTACATGAGTGCAGATTAGCCTACATGTTAAAATTACCTCAGCTCCGTCCACAGTAAACGCTGCTCCAAGCAAACTCAGTCTCTGCAGTGCTGTTTGTTTACGTTTCCAATAACGTGCAAATATGGGAACGCAAGTCGGACGCAGTTTGTTTCATAGTTGCACTGTTATCATTTGTGGAGCACATCTGGGTTTCTCAAACTGCTGTTCATCGCGATTTCAAAATAAAAGTTTAAACATCGCGATTTCAAAATAAAAGTTTAAACTCTCGCTCTGAGTTTGCATGTTTTGATGTGCACATGTTCTTGTTCAAGAAATTACAGTGGCTGTAGCATTTCTATCGTACAGAAGTGGCCAAATATTAAAGGTTAAGTTGACATTTGAATTTAATGTTGTTTGGCCAATAAACAAGGATTTGATAATGCCTTAGTAGTGTAACAACAACCAGGCCGCTGGTGCCCTCTGCAGGCATTTGTTATTCATGTACATAAGTTATCTCTATATTAGTTTATATCATTTATTTTACATGGGTATATTTTAACAGTGTTGTTCAATAAAACCCATATAATTACTTACTTTGATACTTTACTTGAACCAATCATTATTGCTTGTTATTATATATTTGTATTTTAAGTCATTTTAAAGGCTGTTGTTAACTTGAATCTATTTTTTACCACATTTTTTTATCCGATTACTTGAATAGAATACTCGATTACTAAAATAATCGATAGCTACAGCCCTATCATAATAAAAAAGATTGCTTTTTAAAGCAATTTATTTTTGTTTCCCAATACTGAAAGCTAATGAAAAGATCATATGTAATCTTGCTGCTCCCTCAAGTGGACAAAAGTGGTATTATAGCTTACATTTTACAATTGAAGTGTTTAAATGAATGAGTGAATGAATGGGAATTTGGTTTTTCACTTATATCTCGGTAACCAGAACGCAAAAAATTCTGAAACTCAGAGCATAGATAGTGCTCGAGGAGCCCTGTTGAATGAGACTATCATTCAGGCCCGCGACAACACGTTTCGATCAAGAGCCTGGAGAGGACCTTACCATCAAAATTTGAGCGCGCAACGACTTTCCGTTTTCGAGTTATGAGTTAATTTGTATTCGGGGACGTGACGTAAATGCCGTTTTACTTTCGGTTTCAGTATTCACTTGTGACTCAGTTGTCAATAGTAATACAACAATAGATTAATTTTGACAAAATGTGATTGTAAATGTTAAAATAATGATTTTATAAAGTCTAAATATGAATTATAGAACAATATTAGGGAGTAGTATGATGAAATGACAGCAGGGGGCAGTAAAATACCACTTATTGGCTTAATATGCTATGTTATTCATATTCACCTTTTTTATTAACTGTTATAGAGGCAAATTTTGTCCGATCTGTCTTTTTCATGCTTGTTCTGACTTGTTTTTAAGGTCTGATCATTCATATTAGAGATATAGGCTTTTGTGGACACTTGGTCAAGGCTACATATTGAAGTGACCCTATTATAGCCATCCAAATGAAGAAGTTATAATTTTTCTGATAATTATTGAGTACAGATAATTGCACTGCACTGGTTTTGAACATTATTATATGAACATTATATGAGCACAGATGGAAAACACCATTTACAGCCAATACAGGCAATTTACCATAGGAAATATATGGTTTTAAAGCATTTTAACAGTTATAGCGCCACCTATGGTCCGATCTCCATAAAAATGTCCATGCTTCTTTAGCATGTTATGTCACATATGCTCATCAATTTTTGTGAAATTCTGACTTTTTATTTAGGATTTATAGACGTTTGAGTGTATTAGGACATGCCTATTTTCTAAATGACCCTCTTATAGCCAACCAAAAGCAAAATTTCAACTTCTTTTTGATAATTATTGATCTAGAAAGTCCAGAGAATTGTCCTAGAATGGTCTGGTTCTGATCGGGCGAAAAACCAGGGACTAGTTCGCAAAAGTAGGTTTTTAACATAATTCCGAATATTTAATGAATGGTTTGATTGACAGCAATGGTTCTTGAGGCAAAGTTGTTCTCCATGAGGAGATCTATCAAATGATATGCATATTGTGTGGATGAGTGTAACACCACGTGATTACAGAGTCATAAAACTCGTTAGCGCCAACTAGTGGCCGATTTCTTTCAAAATTCTTACAGACCTCTAGAACCATGAGTTGAACATGCCCATCGAGTTTCGTTTCGATCGGTCTCCATTAACCTTGTCTAATAGGTGCTCAACTTCATTGGCCAATGGCGGCCATGTTTTTCAAGATACGCCAATGTCCTCATAGATTTACATGGCACCTTGGACCAAGAGACTGCATACCAATTTTCAAGTCAATCGGACTAACGGTCAGGTGGTTATAGCCCTTTTCATGTTTTTTCCATGTTTTAGCGCCATCTAGTGTTCAATCGTCGCGATTTTTTTACTGTGACCCCAGATTGAGCTCATACATATGTGTACCGAGTTTGGTGAAAATATCTCATTGCGTTCCCGAGTTATAGCCATTTTAGTAAAATTAGCTCCGCCTCCTGCGAACGTTTTGACACCTCATAGCAACCATGTATCAAAATTTCAACTTTTTTTCGATAATTATTGATATTCAGACTCCAGAGAACATTTCTGCACTGGTTTGGTTCCGATCGGGCGAAAAACCAGGGACTAGTTTGCAAAAGTAGGTTTTGAACAAAATCCAATATGGCGGAAAAATTTGCATACCGGAAATGAAATACCTCCTATATTTTTTGTTCGGCTTGAGCCAAGGATTCCAATGATGTATGACACTTGAAGCTGGGACAAATGGTTATTGAGATATGAGCAAAATAGTGGATTTTTTTTGTTTTTTGCGCTATAGCGCCACCTATAGGCCAATCGGGCTCATACTTTGATAACCTCTCCTCGATTTTTGTACTACCTTGTGGCCAAGTTTCAAGTCTCTAGCACTTACGGTTTGGGCTGCACAATGCGTTTTAGCGGAGAAGAATAATAATAATAATAATAAAAATCCTTACAAATACAATAGGGTTTCAGCACTTCGTGCTTGAACCCCTAATAATTAAAGCTGCAAGCAGCATTTATCGGGGTTCAAGCATTTAAGGCCTTTAAGCACATAAGCATTTAAGACATTACGTTTTATTTAACAAGCTTTTAACCACTGAAATTATAGATGGAAAAATCCATTTACAGCCAATATAGGCAATTTACCATAGGAAATATGTAGTTTTAAAACTTTTTGCCAGTTATAGCGCCACCTATGGTCCGATCTACATGAAATTTTGCATGCTTGTTTAGAATGTTATGGCACATATGCTCACCCATTTTCGTGAAGTTCTGAGTTTTCGTTTAGGATTTATAGGCTTCTGAGTGCATTTTGCCACGCCCATTTTCTTTATGACCCAATTATACCCATGCGAAAAATGCAAAAGTTCAACTTTTTTTCGATAATTATTGATCTAGAGAGTCCAGAGAATTGTCCTAGACTGGTC
This sequence comes from Abramis brama, assembly GCF_963993115.1. NCBI lineage: Eukaryota > Metazoa > Chordata > Actinopteri > Cypriniformes > Leuciscidae > Abramis > Abramis brama. The sequence continues at coordinate 21,533,658 of NC_139967.1, read as the reverse complement.
TGGTTCTGATCGGGCGAAAAACCAGGGACTAGTTCGCAAAAGTAGGTTTTTAACATATTCATGAATATTTAATGAACAGTTTGATTGACAGTGATGGTTCTTGAGGCAAAGTTGTTCAGCATGAGCAGATCTATCAGATGATATGCATTTTGTGATGATAAGTGTAACACCACGTGATTACAGAGCCTTAAAACTCGTTAGCGCCAACTAGTGGCCGATTTCTTTCAAAATTCTTACAGACCTCTAGGGGCTTGAGCCGAACATGCCCATCGAGTTTCGCTCCGATCGGACGTCGTTAACGGTGCTCAAACCTCATTGGCCAATGGCGGCCATGTTTTTTGAGATACGCCAATATCCTTTTAGACATACATGGCCCCTTGGGCCAAGACACTGCATACCAAATTTCAAGTCATTCGGAAAAACGGTCAGTTGTCTATATGTTTTTATTTGTTTTATAGCGCCACCATGTGGCCAATCGACGCAATTTTTTTACTGTGACCTCAGATTGACCTCTTACACATGTGTACCAAGTTTGGTGAAGTTTACTTAATTACTTCTTGAGTTATAGCCATTTTAGTAAAATAGGCTCCTCCCACAACGTTAATTTTGCACCCCCTAGCGACCATTAATCGAAATTTCAACTTTTTTTCGATAATTATTGATCTTCAGACTCCAGAGAACAATTCCGCACTGGTTTGGTTCCGATCGGGCGAAAAACCAGGGACTAGTTCGCAAAAGTAGGTTTTTGACAAAATTCAAAATGGCGAAAAATCTATCATGGCGGAAATGAAATCGGAGATATACGTTTTTTTCTTCAGAAGCTCTGGATTTCAATGATATAAGACACTTGAAGCTACGCCTTACGGTCTGGGAGTTCTGAGCAGTTTTGCGCTTTTGATTGCTATAGCGCCACCTATGGGCCGATTGGGCTGAGTCCGTGTATCTGAGTAGCGAGCAATAGTACTACCATCTGGCAAAGTTTCAAGTCTCTAGGTCTTACGGTTTGGGCTGCACGATGCGTTTTATGGCGGAAAAATAATAATAATAAAAATCAGGACGATTACAATAGGGTTTCAGCACTTCGTGCTTGAACCCCTAAAAATCAGGGCAATTACAATAGGGTTTCAGCACTTCGTGCTTGAACCCCTAATAATAATTAAAGCTGCAAGCAGCATTTATCGGGGTTCAAGCATTTAAGGCCTTTAAGCACATAAGCATTTAAGACATTAAGATTTATTTAGAAAGCTTTTAACCACTGAAATAATAGATTGAAAAGTCCATTTACAGCCAATACAGGCAATTTACCATAGGAAATATGTGGTTTTAAAGCTTTTTAACAGTTATAGTGCCACCTTTAGTCCGATGTCCATAAAATTTGGCATGCTTGTTAATGATGTTATGTGACATATGCTCACCAATTTTTGTGAAGTTTTGAGTTTTCGTTTAGGATTTATAGGCTTTTTAGTGTATTTTGCCACGCCCATTTTATAAATGACCCTATTACAGCCATCCAAATGCAAAAGTTCAACTTTTTTTTGATAATTATTGATCTAGAGAGTCCAGAGAATTGTCCTAGACTGGTTTGGTTCCGATTGGGCAAAAAACCTAGGACTAGTTCGCAAAAGTAGGTTTTTAACATGTTTGCGAATATTAAATGAACGGTTTGATTGACAGCAATGGTTTTTGAGGCAAAGTTGTTCAGTATGAGGAGATCTATCAACTGATATGCATATTGTGTGGATGTATGCAACACCACGTGATTACAGAGCCGAAAAAACTCGTTAGCGCCAACTAGTGGCTGATTTCTTTCAAAATTCTTACAGACCTCTTGGGCCATGAGTCGAACATGCCCATCGAGTTTCGTTCCGATCAGCCTCCGTTAACCTTGTCTAATAGGTGCTCAAACTTCATTGGCCGATGGCGGCCATGTTTTTTGAGATACATCAATGTCCTCATAGGCATACATGGCACCTTGGACCAAGACACTGCATACCAATTTTCAAGTCAATCGGACAAACGGTCAGGTGGTTATAGCCCTTTTCATGTTTTTTTCAAGTTATAGCGCCATCTAGTGTTCAATCGTTGCGATTTTTTTACTGTGACCTCATATTGAACTATTACACATGTGTACCGAGTTTGGTGAAGATACCTCATTTATTTCTCGAGTTATAGCCGTTTTAGTAAAATAGGCTCCTCCCACAACGTACGTTTTGGCGCCCCCTAGCGACCGTGAATCGAAATTTCAACTTTTTTTCGATAATTATTGATATTCAGACTCCAGAGAACATTTCTGCACTGGTTTGGTTCCAATCGGACGAAAAACCTAGGACTAGTTCGCAAAAGTAGGTTTTTGAGAAAATTCAAAATGGCGGAAAATTTTCCCAGGCGGAAATGAAATCGGAGATATACGTTTTGACCGTCTTGAGCCAAGGATTACAGTGATATAAGACACTTGATTCTATGACAATCCGTCTAGGAGTTATGGCTGATTTCATACTTTTGCTTGCTATAGCGCCACCTATTGACCAATCGGGGTCATACTTTGATAGGTTCTCCCCAAATTGAGGACTAGCATTTGGCTGAGTTTCAAGTCTCCAGCATTTACGGTTTGGGCTGCACGATGCGTTTTAGGGGAAAATAATAATAATAATTAAAGCTGCAAGCAGCATTTATCGGGGTTCAAGCATTTAAGGCCTTTAAGCACATAAGCATTTAAGACATTAAGATTTGTTTAGAAAGCTTTTAACCACTGAAATAATAGATGGAAAAGTCCATTTACAGCCAATACAGGCAAGCTTTTTAACAGTTATAGCGCCACCTATAGTCCGATCTCCATGATATTTTGCATGCTTGTTAATGATGTTGTGGCACATATGCTCACCAATTTTCGTGAAGTTCTGAGTTTTCGTTTAGGATTTATAGGCTTTTGAGTGCATTTTGCCACGCCCATTTTCTTTATGACCCAATTATACCCATGCGAAAAATGCAAAAGTTCAACTTTTTTTCGATAATTATTGATCTAGAGAGTCCAGAGAATTGTCCTAGACTGGTCTGGTTCTGATCGGGCGAAAAACCAGGGACTAGTTCGCAAAAGTAGGTTTTTAACATATTCATGAATATTTAATGAACAGTTTGATTGACAGTGATGGTTCTTGAGGCAAAGTTGTTCAGCATGAGCAGATCTATCAAATGATATGCATTTTGTGATGATAAGTGTAACACCACGTGATTACAGAGCCTTAAAACTCGTTAGCGCCAACTAGTGGCCGATTTCTTTCAAAATTCTTACAGACCTCTAGGGGCTTGAGCCGAACATGCCCATCGAGTTTCGCTCCGATCGGACTTCGTTAACGATGCTCAAACCTCATTGGCCAATGGCAGCCATGTTTTTCGAGATACGCCAATATCCTTTTAGACATACATGGCCCCTTGGGCCAAGACACTGCATACCAAATTTCAAGTCATTCAGAAAAACGGTCAGTTGTCTATATGTTTTTATTTGTTTTATAGCGCCACCATGTGGCCAATCGACGCAATTTTTTTACTGTGACCTCAGATTGACCTCTTACACATGTGTTCCAAGTTTGGTGAAGTTTACTTAATTACTTCTTGAGTTATAGCCATTTTAGTAAAATAGGCTCCTCCCACAACGTTAATTTTGCACCCCCTAGCGACCATTAATCGAAATTTCAACTTTTTTTCGATAATTATTGATCTTCAGACTCCAGAGAACAATTCCGCACTGGTTTGGTTCCGATCGGGCGAAAAACCAGGGACTAGTTCGCAAAAGTAGGTTTTTGACAAAATTCAAAATGGCGAAAAATCTATCATGGCGGAAATGAAATCGGAGATATACGTTTTTTTCTTCAGGAGCTCTGGATTTCAATGATATAAGACACTTGAAGCTACGCCTTACGGTCTGGGAGTTCTGAGCAGTTTTGCGCTTTTGATTGCTATAGCGCCACCTATGGGCCGATTGGGCTGAGTCCGTGTATCTGAGTAGCGAGCAATAGTACTACCATCTGGCAAAGTTTCAAGTCTCTAGGTCTTACGGTTTGGGCTGCACGATGCGTTTTATGGCGGAAAAATAATAATAATAAAAATCAGGACGATTACAATAGGGTTTCAGCACTTCGTGCTTGAACCCCTAAAAATCAGAGCAATTACAATAGGGTTTCAGCACTTCGTGCTTGAACCCCTAATAAAAATCAGTACAATTACAATAGGGTTTCAGCACTTCGTGCTTGAACCCCTAATAATGGCTCATCCCTGCCACTGTCACAGTTGTTTTTCTGTCTGAGTCTTGTTTTCATTAGTCACATGTCTTCCTTTGTTCTGTTTTCCCGCCACTCATTTGTTTCCACGGTAACCATCATTCATCTGTTCATCTGTCACACCTGTTCATCTGTCACACCTGTTTCCTCGTTAGTCTTGTCAGCTGTGTCTCATTTCCCTGATCTGTTTCCCTATGTATTTAAGCCCTGTGTAGTTCGGTAGAATGAAATGTCCTTATTCCTTTATATCCGCGGGACTCGTGTGTGGCACTGATATCTGTCTCTTAGCAATCGTGCCCTGCTTCATACCACAGTCATGTTAAAAACATCAATGTATTCACTCATCCATACACATTATTAGATCCTTCGGCATGACGGCAAGTTCCATATTTCCGCTTATGCGTCATCAATCTACGCCTTTGTTATTGTAAGAGGTTAGTGACCCCTATCAGTGAAAAAAATTACATATTGTAGCTTTAAAATTTATTTGGAGTTCTTCTGCACAATGCATATTTCTTATTATGAAGCCTATGGGCCCTATCATACACCTGGCACAGTATTATTATTATTTTTTGTTATTTAAAGAGCACGTTAGTATAATGTGCGCCTATAGGTGAGTCTACAACACGCATACACTCTGCTTATTACACACACAGAGACGCGCAGCAGCACACAAACATGCCAAATAAAAATAAAAGAATTACAATGTAAAAGATTAATATTGTGTACATAAAGATATGGTGGAATCCATCGTGTCCTGTAGATGGTCTGCTTGCGCGCTTTAACCTCACACACAAGCTGATCCGTTTGCGCTCTGGAGACGCATTCAGTCTTTTACGCTTGCAAATTGCGCCATCTAAATTGGTAATCCGCCATGGCGTGAGCGCAACTCGCTTTTAAAGGCAATGGGAGATGAGACTATGATTGGTTTTTAGTACGTTACGCCCAAAACACACCTATTACTCATTAAGAGAATAGACACAACCCTTTTAGACCATGCGCTGGGCGCGCCGACCATTTTTCTCATCGTTAAACTAGCAAAAGTGGATTCGACACGCCCTAAGTGCACTTGCGCCCTGCGCTTTAGACCATGAGCTTAGATCGTTAAAATATGTGTTTAATATCACCATTAGTAAGGATAGTATGATCACTGTATAATTTAAAGGCAAGATATTTAAAGTGTCCCTAAAGTATACTTGTATATACTAATTTAGTATACCAAAAGTACAACAGGTATTTATATTAATTACATAAATATGTAAATGTATTTGTAGTATACTTAGCATAAAATAAATGTATTTCAAAAATACATTTTAGTACATTTATTTTTCACTAGGGATACCAGGCCTATAAACTATAATCACTGGCTTCTGGCAACGGCTGTATGTGCGTTCACGAGAGAGTTGAGTTCCGGTGGAAGGGTGGCCTCTGACCCGTCATATGGTGTAGCTCCTCTTCTCTTATATCGAAATCCTCTTTAAAACTTTCTTAAAATTCGTTTTAGACTTCTAATTTGTGACCGCCATTATGCCTTAAATGCGCCTTAAATGCGAGTATGTTGTCCCAAATATCTGAAATAGCTATAAGTATAACTTCCTCCCAAAAAAACTGTTGATACGGACATTGAAAGTGAGGAAATACTTTATATTTTGTATTTTTTTACGTTTGAAATTGATCGGCTACAAAGCGTTCATGTCAAGAGTGCAGATAAAACTGATTTAAAAATCATCCACAGTGGGAGAAGTACAGTAAACATATAGGAAAAACAGCAATATTATTGTGTTAGAGCTTGAAGACACCTTGTAATCCATAACAACATTACGCACACATATTTTAACTTAGGACTACCACTGTATTGTATTTCGCACTTGTTTATAACCCATATAACCCAACTATTTGTGTTTGTTATATAATAACTCAATAAACATTAAAGTGACCCAATATGTTTAACCCAGATATGGGTACAAGAAACAACCCAAACATGTTTAGAATGAATGCATTTGTGAGCAATAAGGACAACAAAAGATAAATAGAAAACAATTCTAGTTTATTTCACATGTTTGAGATTCAGTTCATACAGAGGATCTTTATTTGTTCACTACATTTACATGTATCATCTTACTAAAGTGATTAATACAAACAAGTAGCAGTAACATGTAATGGACATGAATGGGTTTTTATATTTACTGTGTGAAATGATCCAGACTTCATGTTCTGAATGTTATGGGATGTGGAGTCAATGCTATTTCCACCTTTTGAGTCATTACAGACGATACAACTTTCTATAACTGACTTTTACATTCATTCTTCATAAAGATTTTTTATGAAGTTGTTTTTGTCAGTTTTGTTGATTGTGTATGTATGTGGCTATTCTTTCAGATTATATTTTTGAATGTAACTTTAAATATATTTAGCCTACCTTCAAAATATGTAAAACTCTCAAATTAATTCTTAGCAGTAAAAAAATGTAAATATTATCTTGTTTGTTTGTTTTTGAATGTTAGATGATGTGCTTTATACAAACATATCCTTGCAAAGAATATCAGTTTTGTCACACAATTTCTTCTACATTCATTGACCCCCCAAAGCATTGTGATGGAAACATTTGAAGCTGTAAATCTGATTAAGAAAGTACACAGCTGAAATGGGGTCAGTGAAATGGGGTCTGAATGTTGCATGCATCTGAAGTTCGGCTACTTGCAAAAACAAAGATGTCAAATAGTTTCCACTTTATTTTCCGTGCAAAGAAAACTGCTTTGTAAGCAGGGGTTGTTTTTTTCTTCCTTTTTTTTTTCTTCCTTTTTTTTCTTCCTTTTTTTGCTGATTAGTGCTGGTTTGGTGGAGATGTTGCTTAAATGAACGCTGTCAGTGCCTAATTGGTTGTTAGGTATAGTCATCATTTATGAAGGACTAAAAATGACAGAACGAAAAATAAATAAATAAATAAATAAAAGTAGAAATAAATAAATAAATGCAGAAATAATAGTGAAAATAAATACATTTTGGTATTATAAATGGCTATTTCTGTATTTTTACATGTATTTATTTATTTATTTATGCAGTTTTATATGTATTTATGTATGTATTTATACATTTATTTATATATTTATGTATTTATATATTTATTTATTTATATATTTATATATGTATTTATTTATACATTTATTTATTCCTACATTTATTTATTTCTGTATTTCCACATTTCTACATTTATTTATTTCTGTATTTCCACATTTCTACATTTATTTTTCCCTGCGCATGTATGCTAATTGACCAATGGCTAACCACGCCCACAGGCGCTTTGGCAGCTGTCACAGTAGGAGACATTTCACTAGTGATGGGAAGTTCGGCTCTTTTCAGAGAGCCGGCTCTTTTGGCTCAGCTCCCAAAGAAGAGCCGGCTCTTTCGACTCCCGAAAGGCTCTTAATTTAGGATTTTTTGTAGGCCTTTATTTTACCATAACTTTGCAAAAATGAATGGTTTGTGTGTTGAAAACCCTTTCATGTGCAGTGTTTTTATGCATTTATTGCACAAATTAACAACAAAACAGCAAATAAACAGCTCTGTTGTCATTGAATGCAAGTTTTTTAAACCTAGGGATCCTATATAAAGCGACGAGAATACTTTTTGTGCGCAAAAACAAACAAAAATAACGACTTTATTCCACTATTAATTTCCTTCTCTCTGGGCCTCGAGTCTTTTCACGTAGTGTTTTTGCGCAGCGTGTCAGTGTTGTACGACACACGCATCACACACATGACCAGCGTCGGCCAATAGTGAGCCTACGTGGTGACGTGTAACACAGACATGCTGCGCAAAAACACTACGTGAACTAACTCGAGGCCCAGAGAGAAGGAAATGAATAGTGGAATAAAGTCGTTATTTTTGTTAGTTTTTGCGCACAAAAAGTATTCTCGTCGCTTGATATACTTAACATTGAGCCACTGTAGTCACTTAGACTATATTAACGATCTCTTTAATAACTTTTCTGGGCCAGCAAGTTTCAATCCCTTATAAGCCTATGGAGAAGTGATCCAGCTCTCAAATTTAATCAAAAATATCGTCATTTGTGTTCCGAAGATGAACGTAGGTCTTACGGGGTTGAAACAACATGAGGGTGAGTAATTACTGACAGAATTTTCATTTTTGGGTGAACTAACCCTTTAACGTTGTTACGACTCGTTAACTTGCAGTGGAGTGCTGCTTCGCTTCACCCACCTCTCTGTTTTTACATAATGGTATGATCCCATATCCTCACATCTGATTGGCCGCGATGCGATTGCTGACCAATCAAAACAAAGTTCTGCCTTGAGGAAAGCAGAGAAAGGAAAAAAACTGGGAGCCGACTCTCACTCGATGCGAGCCGGCTCTTCTGATTCACTACAAAGCATCGGCTCTCAGAGCCGCATCTTTTGCGCATGACACATCACTACATTTCACAGGAGTCAATTGATGATTTTTTGGAGACAGAAAGATTATATATCATCTCGATGTCACCAAAAGGGCCTTAAAATATGCATTGGAGGGTTATATTAGTAATTTTATTGTTGAGAAGGTCGATAAGCTTCAGCTCCAGAACAAAGATTTACAGTTCACAGTGTAAACGTTATAGTTTGGTGCTATTTCGCTTCAAACGCTTTATACGCGCGTCCTATTCGCTTTGGATTCAAAATGTTCAAGCGTCGAACTAGACGCGGATACGCGCGAATTTGACGCTCTATTCGCGTTTGGTGTGAGCGCAGAATAATGAACAGGCTGCGATGTCAAGATTGCATTGCTGGAATGTGTGTGTGTGTGTTTGTGTGTGTGTCTGTGTGTGTGTCAGAGAGCGGGCGCGATCGAACAGTGGAAACATAAAAACATACTCCATTTTGTTCATACAGGACATAATTAAAACTGCAAAGTTGTTAAGCCTACTTATATTTGTGTAAAACACAACATTGTGCTTTTGTCAAACTGTAAACTCTTGTCAAACTGTAACCTACAACTGTCACCCAACCAAAATCACACACAGACGCTGTTTAAAAACCAAAATGACAAGAAAAAACATAAAAACGAATGAAAACTGATAACCGCAATGCATTGCAATGGATGAGGAAGCAGAGAATGTCCGAGTGAATTGGGTTAGCTATGCGTACTGTGATTGGCTCATCGCGTTTGGGGGCGTGGTTTAGCCATTGGTCAATTAGCATACATGCGCAGGGAAAAATAAATGTAGAAATGTGGAAATACAGAAATAAATAAATGTAGGAATAAATAAATGTATAAATAAATACATATATAAATATATAAATAAATAAATATATAAATACATACATATATAAATAAATGTATAAATACATAAATAAATACATATAGAAATGCATAAATAAATAAATAAATACATGTAAAAATACAGAAATAGCCGTTTATATTACCAAAATGTATTTATTTTCACTATTATTTCTGCATTTATTTATTTATTTCTACTTTTATTTATTTATTTTTCGTTCTGTCATTTTTAGTCCTTCATAATCATTTAAACTGCTCTTATGAAAATTATTATATTAGTTTAACCAGCGCTCATATTTAATCATGTATTATGAAAAAATCTACATTTATATTTATACTTTATATAAACATTGCTGTCTTAATTTTACCCCAGTTTATGTTCTACAAAATTTGTAGCTCCATTGTTTATTTACATTTTTTTTGTTACATTTAGTCATTTAGCAGACACCTTTGTCCAAAGCGATTTACAAATGAGGAATACAGCAAGCGAGTCATCATGAAGAGGCAAAAACAATGATACTATATATATATATATATATATATATATATATATATGTATATATATATATATATATATATATATATATATATATATATATATATATATATATATAGATGTATATATATATATAGATGTATATATATATATAGATGTATATATATATATATATGTATATATATATATATATATATATATATATATATATATATATATAAATATATATAGATGTATATATATATATAGATGTATATATATATATATATATATATATATATATATATATATATTATATTTATATATATATATATATATATATTTATATATTTACATATATGTTATATATTTCTTATTTTATCTAATATATATCTAATTTTATCAACATCAATATTTTATCAAAACCAATATTTCAGATATTTATTTGTTAGATAACCATAAAGTTGTGGATAATTTATAGGTCTTGTTTTTTTCAATTAAATTTTGGGTTTATGTTGCTATATGTCCAGCTGACTGTACATTATCATTCACCTAGGTGTGCATTTTTATATCATTGTACACACTGAAGTCCTCGTTTGGTAATCGGTTGCTCTTTGTCCTTTGGTTTCCTCGTTTGGGGATGTTCAGTGATGCATAACAAACATCTCTATGGACATCCTGTGGAAACATTTTTATTTTATTTTTTTAGTGGTATTGTTTTTAGTAGTATAATAATTTTGTGATTGTAAAACAACTCTCTTGTGGGTTCAGAATAATGTTTCATTAGTATTAGAACTGGTAGAAGAAAGAAAGAATGATGCCACAATTTTTCATTTTTCATTTTCAAAATTCAATATTCAATATTCAACAATTGCAAACTGTTCAAACTGTTTCAGACTCATATCTTAGTAATTTTCTGCATATGGGCTATTGTTTAAACTTAAAAAATAATTTTACCTCTTCTTGGCTCAACTGTCTTTGCATCTCAGAACTGCTTTGATGACCTTCAGACTCCTTCAGCACTGTAAATTACACAGTCAAAGGTCTTATCTCTTATATGATTTTATTTTTTAAAAATGTGATTCCATTAAACATAGAACTACTTGACGGTACAGCTATTAAGTCTAAAGCATAAAATACTGTTCTGATCTCACCTGTCTTGTGGCAGCAGCTGTAGCCACAGACAAAAGCCAAAATCGCAGAGAGAAGAGAACATGCGGGACACACTGTTTGAAGTATCACCCAGCACTGCCAGCAGTCAAAGACAGGCTCAGAGGGGCTTTCTGAGGAGAAGATTGATGAATTACTGATGAATGAAGAAGATTGATGAATTAATTAATGACCATAACCTTTAAGGTTAATGAATTAGCTTAATATTACAGTTTTTCTCGATTGCTTAAACACATTTCTTGAAACTATGCCTCGTATTCTCAAAACAGTAAACACATTCCCCAAACATCCTATTTTCAGGTCAAAATGAAGCTCTACACTCAAAACCAACCTGTTTCCTGTTCTGGAAACTCTTGCTGAAAAACCAAACTTTGCCCAGACAGGACATACAAGCCCTCAAAACACACACTACAACATAGTCTAACACACTGGTGCAATAAATTCAAAACAACATTTCCAAAACTGGTAAGTTTTTAGTATAAATTGTCCTCTGTCCAGTTCACTCTTTATGTTGGTTGTGCTATTCACCCTGTTTCGTTGCATTTTTCTCTAAATTAAAATCGTTCTTTTTTTTGGTTAGTTTATTAAAGTACTTCTGCTATTTGATCCATCACGCTTTCCTTCATCTTCTTTGTGAACGTGAACATTACACTATACAGTTACATTTATATGTGACACTGGATCACAAAACCAGTCACAAGTCACACGGGTATATTTGTGGCAATAGCCAACAATACATTGTATGGGTCAAAATTATTGATTTTTCTTTTATACCAAAAATCATTAGGATATTAAGTAAAGATTATGTTCCATGAAGATATTTTGTAAATTTCCTACCGTAAATATATAAAACATTTATTTTTGTGAGTGAATGCAGCACAATCGCGAACATAAATGGACAAATTTAAAGGCGATTTTCTCAATGTTTAAATTTTTGCACCCTCAGATTCTAGATTTTCAAATAGTTGTATCTCAGCCAAATATTGTCCTAATAAACCATACATCAATGGAAAGCTTATCTATTCAGCTTTCAGATGATGTATAAATCTCAATTTAAAAAAAAATTGACCCTTGTGACTGGTTTTGTGGTCCAGAGTCACATATATAGTGTATACTGTACACACTCAGTGGTGAGGGGTTGCTGTCACACAGTCACAAACCTCTACTTGCCGTATAGTTCTGATATGATTTATCTTTGTTTTATTTATTACATCACAAGAAAGAGCTGTTTTATCAGGGTTGTGTATAGGTTTTATATCACTGTAGATAGATTCACATTAGATATATATAATTAATTATATTCAGTTTTATTCTGATCTGTTCTATTCTATTCCTCATTAAAAGAGCTTCAATGTAAACGTTAGCTTTCATCAGCTCTAAACACATAATCAAAATTTCACATAATTTTTTAGGTCTTTTTAACACACAAACATTTTTTTTAAATTATTATTTTAAAGTTAGTTCGACCTAAATGCTGATTGAATAAAAGATTCAACTTGTATATCACTATTTCTTTTTCAATGTATGTGGAACATGCATGGAAGAAGGAAAAATCACTTGGTCCAGCTGAACATTAAGTGTCTTTTATGTACTAACATTTAAATGAATCATTTGATACAAAGCGTCAAAGCAAAGCGTCAAATACAAAGCACTTATTGTGTACATGTTTTGTACCTGCATGTAATTACAGCTGTAATTAATTTCTGTAATTACATCTATAATTACACTGTTGACCCTTCCTTTACACATTTCACCAATCCATATCACCAAATCTGTCCCACCTTGACATTACCCATATCCCACCTCAATAGCAGAAAACGTGTTTTGTTCATTATATAAGTACATTACTATAACAATTATTATTATTTTATATTATTTTTGATGCAGTAGTAGTAAAAGACCTAATATAAAGTGTGACCAAATGGAGTCAAATTAAATGTAAGGTATAGGGGTGAGTAGGGCACAACCTAACGCGGGGCTAGTTGTAACACACATGGTTTAAAACTTTCCACACATGCTAGCATGACGAAACTTAGTGTATTTACTAGTTGCCATATCAACACTATATAAAGAAAAAATTGCGCTAAAATTAAAAAAAAAATCTTTGGAAGATATCACTGAACATTTATTTAACCATAGCAAAAGTAAATTTCTTAAGTTATTTTTTTTGTATTTATTTAAAATTAGACAAATCTGATATTATATTAATCTCCAATCTGTTATTTAACAGTTGTTCTTTAATGCTGATATAACCAGCAGAAGACCCAGTTTCGCAAGCGGGGAAGATTATAACACTGCGTTACAATGTGCCCTATTAGAACTATATATTCTATTCTATACTTTTATGAATTCTATTGAGAAACCATGAGAAAAGGTGAATAAAGACTGAGAGTCAATGTTCAGAAATTATTCATTATTATTATGTTTTGAACTATGCTGTATAGCTGTGTTTTGCAGTCTGTTTGTTGACATCCACATTTTACAGTTCATGCATTCTCTGGAAATCGACTCATGACCCTAGCGTTGCTAGCGCCATGCTCTACTGTTTAAGCTAGAGGAATGCTGAGCTATACATATCTCAGAAGTGCAAGAGATGGAAATGATAAAACCCACTTAAAAAGTAATTATAAAGAAATCAAATATTTTCAGGGATTTTAAACTAATTCTCTAATTTTCACCTCAAGTTTTTTAAAGGACTATACTTCTTCTTTTAGTAGGCTATATATATATATTTTCTATATTATTTTATTTTTTGCTTTAGTAATTATTCAGTGTTCCATTTTTTTTATTTTTTTTTATTTTTTTATAGAATGTTTGCAGTTGGAAACAAGCTTACCAGTAGAACCGTAAGTGAGATTTACGACAGTATCCGGAGCGTGGTACCAATCTTTCTCTGCCATTTTTCCTTCCTCTTCAATCATCTTGGTCTCTACGTTTGAGCAATAGTAGAGACCAAGGTCTGCTTCAGTGATGTTCTCAATCACTAAGTCATAGGATTTTGAAGTATTGTTCCAGGACAGAGAGAATCGAGGAATGGGTTCTAAAATGCTCTTGTATGCAGAGATGATCAGAGGTTGTTGGATTTGTGGAGACCAGATCTTGACCCATTGAATTTCTTGTCCTGTGATGAACTCACAGTCACAGTGTAGAGTTGCATTATCTCCAGGCCTGACCACCACCTCCACCAGCTTTCCAGAGACCTTCCAATAAATGCAACTCAGTGCAACTACAGTATACATCCGAAAAGAAATGATGGGTTACATAAATAATGCACAGTCCTTAAATTGAGTGATTAAGAAATGCACATCCACATCCAAATTTATGCTAAACATTATATGTATATTATACATTACAAACATGAAATTTGAGGAGAAATCACTTACTAAGTGCAGCGATAGAGAGCTTCATGTTGGCCACATCTGAATGTTTGGTGGTGCTTGAGGGTGAGGAGTGTGTAACTGCCAATGTGATTTCCGCCCCCATTGATTTCTGCACAGATAAGTCTACTATAACTGTATATTTATTCTTAATTACATGAAGGCTTTTTGCTTGTTTAATGTAGCTATTTTTAAATTGCATTTGTTTAAATATTTATTCCTAATATTCTGTCACCCACAAACATATACATACAATATGAGGAATGTTTCAATGTTTAAATGCAAAACAATGCTATTTTTAGATAACCATTAAATTGTTCTCAACACCCACCAGATTTTGCTTTTATTTTCCGCCATAAGGGCTTATAAAGAGTCATCATACATTTCTGATTGTACTTAAAATTTAGACCAGTGAAGACTGCATAAAGTTGTTTCTTTTTTCCCCTCTTTTGCCTACAAAATAAATGTTGTGAAAAGAATTACAGTCATAAGACAAAACTAAGACAACTTTCTATGTGTTTTAATTTATAAATATGAGGCTATAGACCTGGTTTGAAGATGGAGGAAGTTCGAGGGTGGAATTGGGTCAGTGGTTTGTCAGATACACAGATACATTTTCCATGTTTCTGTCTGACGCACACACACACACACAAAAAAACTGATTGAAATAAAACACATCAGCAATTGAAAGAATTTTTTTTTCTTTTTCTCAAAGAGTGTATTACCATCATCAAAAGGCTGTTCTGGAATTATATATGGCTGAAATAAGTAGTAAGGTTTAACTGGCATAGTAAGGCTGCATTTTTCCTCAGTTGATGGACTTTTAAAAGTATCCATGTGTATTGATGAAATAAAAATTTAAATCACAAATATTAGTATTTATATTATCCCATTTGTTGTTTTATTTTTTATTTTTATTCCCCCCTCTGCTAAATATGCTGATTAAACTACTTTTTTGCTATTAAGTTAACAGTTGAACAATTCATTGGCATTGTTTGTAAGTAATGTAACTACATCGGCGCTCTCTGTCAATGAAAACCCATATTTTCAAAACCATACACTGTTCAAAACACAACATATTGCGACATCTAGAGGTTGTTGAAGACTCTGTATCCGTATGACTTGTAATCACCCACTGACAGTTTAAATACAAAACAAGCAGATAACAATCATGAACGCTTAGCGTAGGAGGTTTGCTGTGTCTGTCAGGTCCACGGGGTTAGAATTGCCTTCTCATTTGCCCTTTTCAACAACGTAAGGGGAAAATAAATAATACACAAATGTTAATTAACAAACCACTCAAATTAATTACATATCTGTAAATGAAATTTTGTAAACATACAATTGACTATTTTAATTTGAATAAACAATCGAACAAGCCATAGTGACATTAATTGTAGCACAAAACAAACTAAAAACAGTCAGAAGCAGCACTTAAGTTTATTAGGTTTCAATCCTCTTATGATGAGACACGTGCACCGCTCTTCATTGGAGGCCGGTATCCGGATACGAGCGTCGCGCAGCCGCTTTAGGAAATGCACTGACTGAAACTGTCCGACGCACTTTGGTGTGTTATTGGGGTGAACCTGCTGAACACCCTGCCAACTGTTTTGCGCACAGAAGCCTACACTTGACGGGTGATGTAACTTCTACTCTTGTTAAATAAATATGCTAGAGACCAAACCGGATTGCTTCTACCAGCGAAATCCAAAGGGCATTATGTCTTCGGCTGTTCCTCGATCGGGATTTGTGGTCTTTTGCGTGGTAAATCCAGTTTTATTTCTCTTGACACGTGACATTTATATAGAGAGACTTGAGCAGAACGTGCTTGGCAAGTTGAACACAGCAGACTTTTGACATGCTTAAATTTGGATGTTGCTACTTTGTCTTTCAAAACAGCGTAGCCTAAACTTGTTGAACAGGCTATAGCCCTGTGAGTAAATAATTATAAATATCAGGAACTCACGTGAAATTCCTAAAAGAAAAGAGCCTGATGTGAACTGTGCTCACGTGAAATTCTTAAAAGAAAAGAGCCTGATGTGAACTGTTTCAAAATGTGTTTCTGCTCCAACCATTTGCTACTATTGTGTGTGAGAAATTGTGTTAAGCTTTAGCGAAATGTATAGGCTACAATTTAAATGTAATACCAACTTCTGAATAACAAGCATTGTTTCTCAAAGAGCTGAACAAGCATGCTACATTGTTGTGGCAAATTATATAATCTGTTGTCAGGTCATCGCAGGATAATCCCTCACTGTTCTTTTCACACCGAACACGATAATGCATGTTTCTGTGGTATTGAAAGATGCGGTTGTGCATTCAGATTCAGCATTCAGTTCTTCAAGATCAGCTGACGAGTGCCTTCCTTGCGATCCTCAAATTAATGGTTGAAGTTGAGGATTGTTTCCTCGCTTGTAAAGTTGTGTATTGTGTCTGTTTGTGTCAAGTTACAACGTTTATATTCCTATCTTTTTCTCATTAAGGTCTTTATTCAGAATCCACATACTGAATAATAGGAATAAACAAAGAAATTAATTTTATTTAGGCTACCTTCTGGGTTTTTTTTTTTTATGGAAGTACTGGAGATGAATGATAACTCTTGCCAGTTATTATGCTGCATTTTAATACTGTAATTAGTAATTTAATTTATAGGCTACATTATTTATCATTTATGTTCATACAGTGAGGAAAATAAGTATTTGAACACCCTGCTATTTTGCAAGTTCTCCCACTTGGAAATCATGGAGTGGTCTGAAATTGTTATCGTAGGTGCATGTCCACTGTGAGAGACATAATCTAAATAAAAAAATCCAGAAATCACAATATATGATTTTTTTTTAACTATTTATTTGTATGATACAGCTGCAAATAAGTATTTGAACACCTGTCTATCAGCTAGAATTCTGACCCTCAAAGACCTGTTAGTCTGCCTTTAAAATGTCCACCTCCACTCCATTTATTATCCTAAATTAGATGCACCTGTTTGAGGTCGTGGCCTAGCCAGTCTCCAGACCTAAACCCAATAGAGAATCTTTGGAGGGAGCTCAAACTCCGTGTTTCTCAGCGACAGCCCAGAAACCTGACTGATCTAGAGAAGATCTGTGTGGAGGAGTGGGCCAAAATCCCTCCTGCAGTGTGTGCAAACCTGGTGAAAAACTACAGGAAATGTTTGACCTCTGTAATTGCAAACAAAGGCTACTGTACCAAATATTAACATTGATTTTCTCAGGTGTTCAAATACTTATTTGCAGCTGTATCATACAAATAAATAGTTAAAAAAATCATACATTGTGATTTCTGGATATTTTTTTTTAGATTATGTCTCTCACAGTGGACATGCACCTACGATGACAATTTCAGACCCCTCCATGATTTCTAAGTGGGAGAACTTGCAAAATAGCAGGGTGTTCAAATACTTATTTTCCTCACTGTATATATTTTTTTTCACTGTATAACTCATTTCACAACATTTCTGAATTTCTGCCAGAACACAGTGAGATACAATATATTTTTGATCTCTTTGTGAGTTCTGGAGAAGAATGAAAGTTTATTTATTTACTTTTATTTAGAAGAAATTATTTATTTATTTTGCCCCATATAATAAAAATTGAATGGTGGCCAATGTTGTATTCTTCCAAATATCATCTTTTTTGTTCCGAAATTCATACAGGTCTGAAATAACATTAAATTGAGTAAATGATTAATATAAACATTTTTGTGTAACCCTTTCTCAAAGCAGCTCTTCGATGCATTTTCTTTTGCATTTTCACTTGGACAATAACACGAAAATATACATTTACATACATTCTAGAAAATCCATGGGCATTTATGATATTAGATGATTTTGGTAGGCTACTATACACCATGCTTAACTGTATTAATGCTCTTTGTTCTCTCTAAATGGTCCTTCTTTTTTGTGTGCATATGTATAGATTTTAGTCCTTACCCTTGCCCTATACCCTGTGCTGAAGACTCTGGGTGTTCAGATTCATTCTGCCATCACAGGAAGCTTTGTGCCCGGATATCATTCTGTGCTGCTTGTCAACTGTCCTACTGAACAAACTGCTAGAGATATTGGCAGGTACAGTACATGCATGCGCAAACACAAACAAGGAAAGAAATATAGAGCGTTATACAGTGACAACACATGGTTCGCATTTTACGCATTTTACCACTTGCTTGAGCAACTTAATATATAAATCTGAATAATACGTTGTTTAAATTGTGTTTAAACGTCTATTAAAGAGTGTATATGTGTGCAAAGATTTGAAATACAAATAGTGAGTATGTTTTTGTGGTACAGCCGTGGATCAGTTACGCACTGCAAACGCAGCATACGTGAAAGCACTATAGCGTGTGCTGCTCCTGCACTCTTAGAAAGAATGTGTCAAAAATGACACAACCTGTGTTAAATTTTAACACATCTGTGGGTGAGCTCCAGGACTACTAGATTTGTGTTAATTTCAACTCATTCACTGTGTTAATGAGTTTAACACACTAAATGTGTCAGAAAGGTTAACATAAAGATGTGTAAAATATGTGTAAAAGATGTGTAAACGTGTAACATTAACACATTATGTGCTATCCTTAGCTACACACATTGTGTTAAGAAAGGTATCTAAAATCCTAAATCCTAAACAAAATAAGCATTTGACAAAATAAAGTCTGTGGTTGATTATCTTATTTATTATAATGACTGACATATCAACAATTAAATTCAATCCAGAATAGAACAATACAATTTAAAGCAGTCAAAAAGGAAATGTCCAACATAGGATAATGTCCAGCACACGGAGTATGTGTGAAACAGGCATTAGAAACAGGGTTGTTCCGACGATAGTAAAGTGTATCGATGATGATAGTCATACATATCGCAGATGGCTGATGCCTTTGACAATATCAAGACGATAAATGACTCAGTTTCCCATTAATTTATTAAATTATTATTATTATAAGGCTAGTTTTATTATTCAATTAATATTAGGACTTACAATTAATTTGCCTTCCCTACGATATCACCACATAACCACACTTGTGACAGCGACATGTGCGCATAAGGATTGAGGACCAAAGAAAACGTGTTCCCTTTCGAGGTCGGTTCTCTCAACATTGCGTCATTGATGACAGGTACAGATTGCTTTAAGACGACTTTGTAAGAGATGTCTTTGAAGCAGTGCCGTTCTAGCTCAGGAACTATTGAGCTTCCAGATCGACACAACTCGCGTGTACTTTACCTGGGTCATGCCCATGCGGAAACTGCAATGATTGCCCCCACTATGAGGAGATGAGCGTTACCCCCAATTTCCACCAGATGCGTAACGGCTGCGGAACGGCTCCGCTGCGTGACAGCTCCGTGTTCCGTCGTCCGTCAATACCCACCAGGTCCGGATTTGTTGCGGAACGGCTGCGGTCATGACTGACAGCTGACGTCACGATGATCGCGCGATATATAGTTTCTATAAACAGAACGTTATGAGGAATGATATATTATGACGTTTTCAAGGTGTAGTGTAGGGAAATATGATCCGCCATGATCACGGTGTATTTTATTTAGAAAATTAACCGGATCTTTTATTTTGTTTTGGTTTGTTCTGTTTTTTTGATCGACTTCCTGTCCTGCGCACTCTGCCCTGTAGTGCTGCGGAGCTCTCCGGCATCCGGCAAAAATAGAAGCTCTGCGTATCTGCTCCGGAGGGCTGCGGATCGCCGGAGTCGGAACGCAGCTGTACCGCATTCAGTGGAAATACACTCATTGACTTTAATGGAAACCTATTGACTCCGCCGCCGTGCCGGAGCCGTAACGCAGCCGGTGGAAATTGGGGGTTAGGATCCTTCGCCTCCGTATCGTAGGGGTGGGCGATATCTCGATATTTAAAATATATCGAGATATTTTTTTAAACACGATATGGATTTTGACATATCGTATATATCGATATATTGTTTATATTTAATTCTGATTTCGCCACTTTGCTTGTTTGCCTTCTCTGTGCTGTGTGCTCGCCCCCGCCTCCTTGCTTTTGTTCCCCCTCCCCTCGCGTGTTGTCTCATTCAACATGGTGGCGCCCGCAACCAGCCCGGAGGCTAACGTTACAGAACTCGTCTAAAAAAAAAAGGACAACTGGCTCAATTATATGGAGATTAGGGGTGTAACGATACATGTATTCGTATTGAACCGTTCGGTACGAGGCTTTCGGTTCGGTTTTCGGTACGCATTTTTCCTACCGACCAAAATTTCGTTATTTCAAATGTAGGCGCGTTGCGTGTGGCAAGCGCGCTCATAATGTAAGAGACGCCGGCGCGACCACAACATTGCCCAACATCAAATGGCAAACGTAATGCAAGAGGAACGAAACTGCTCGTTATTGTGTGGTTGAAGGACCGTTTAGACCAGTGCAGCGCGAGCCGATCGTGATCATGCGACACTGTTACTACACAGCGCTAATAAGAGATCCAGTAAAGAAAGCATTTGAATTCGCCACAGAAGTAATAACATCGCTGTGAGATCTAGTGAGAAGCATTCACATTTCTCCGTTATTAATGGATCAAACAGCGCTGACGTGGAAACCAGGAGAAACATTGTGCCATGAATGAACTATCCAGTGTCCACAGATCAGCAACATTAACCATGGATTTACTGTAGTAACACTAACTGCAACCATGGCTTAATGCCTTCAAGTAACATTACGTCGGTTTTATTTTGACATTATGAATACAATTGCCTCAAATGTTAATCTGAACTAAAATAAACCTTTGTTTATAACTACTACAATATTACATTTCATTTTTTCCAAGGAGCTGTTTTGTTTTATATGCTCCTAAGAAGAGTCAATTATAGCTCCAGAATTGCTCAAAGTAAAAAAAAATCATACTTTATGATGTTAGTTTTAATTATAAAAAAATAATTAAAAAAATATTATTTAAAAATGTTGCAGAAGCGGTTTGTTCCTACATGAACTGCCTACCTCTTTGCACTTCAATAAAAAAGACTTTGTGGTATTTGGCATATTTGTTTTTGCAGTACTTTTTGGGGGGTTATTTTTCTATATTTTATATATAAATCGAGATATATATCGTATATCGATGTAGCAAAATATATCGAGAGATTTTTTTTGCTCCATATCGCCCAGCCCTACCGTATCGCCATCGTCGTTTGTGATAAAATGCCCGTGAATGTGCTTCCCCCTCTCCACCACTGTGGAGCTGCGGAGAAAGAAGCAGCACCAGCCTGAGGCTGCTTTCTCAGGAGACGAGTTCATGTCGGCACAGTTCCCGCATACCTTGCACTCACCTGAGCCCCCTGTTACTTATGCCGAAGACTCCCTCTGCCCCACTGAAGGAGCCCACAGTGTCTTTTGGCATGTCGGAGGACAACGATGACGCCATGTTGACTACAGCCTCGGAGAGAGGATTGGTCACGGAGTCCTGTCCCAGAATCAGTGGTGTCACATAGCTTGCTTGGTGAGCGATTCCTGACATTTCAGAATGGTTAATGAGAAGTGTGTTAAGTGGCTACACTCTGCAGTTTTGTTGCAGAGGACCCCGCTTCAGCGGCGATGAGGTCTACTGTTCAGCCACAAGATGCTCCGATCTTGCGCACAGAGAAACATGCACTATCAGAGAAGCGTGTGATAGAGGTGGTACCTTCCGAGGATCGAGAGAGCGACTTTTACAGCCGTTATTTTGTGGTTCCGAAAAAAGATTGGTGCCCTCCGACCTATTTTGGATTTGAGACCATTGAACTGTGTTCTGTCATGCTGCTCTTTCTAAATGATCACCGTAAAACAAATCCTCGCACACATCCAACCTGGGAATTGGTTACTTTCGGTAGATATGAGAGGCGCCTACTTCCACATTCAGATGGCTTTCTGAGATTCTCCTTCGAGGGCGTGGCCTATCAGTTCCTGGTTCAGAACTGTTCACAACATGCATGGATGCTGCACTGTCCCCTCTGAAATCAAATTGAATGTGTATCCTGAACTATATGGATGACTGTTTAATTCTGGCTAGTCTCAAGAGCGCTCTAATCCTATAATCAGTTCTCTCGCCATGTTCAAGCCGGGGAGATCGCCACCCCTTAAGTGTTTTCAAAAAACACTGGGGTTAATGGCAGCTGCGCCAACGGTATGCCATTTCGGGCTATTGCACATGCTCTGGATGAAAGCTTGTGTTTCGCGCCAGGTGTGGCGGAGCGGCAAGATGAGCATCAAAGTGCCCCACGGCTGCAGGGACGTGCTAAAACCTGTGTGATGGCAGACTTTCTTGACCCAAGAAATAATAAAAATGTGTTCTCATCTCGTTCTGAAGTTAGAGGTTCTTCTAAATGCTGCATTAGTAACAATATGAGAGGATGTGTCTGTAATTTTCCCACTGACATGTTGGAATACTCTGGTTTTTAATGCTTTATTTAACATCACAACAGACAACTAGATTAGAAAAAAAGTTAGTCAAGACTAACTTTTAAGTTGGCTTGAAAAAGCCTGGCCACAAATTTTGAAGAAGTTTTAAAAGCTTTGATCCTCTTTGCTCGCAAAATAAAAAAATATTCTCAGTTTCCATGATTATAAAATATTAGTAATTATTAGATTAAATCATCAAATAAATGAGTAAAGAAAAAAGTCTGACGATATGACTATGGAGCATATCTCCCAACCAACACCAGTTAGAAATAAAGATACGTTTTATAGTAGCTAGTACTAAGTTGACCTACTTTGCATTAGCCATCAGGTGATAATGGTGTTTTATGTTTACAGCCTGCATTGTGACAAGACATTTATTGTACTGTATGTCACTGACTGTTACATGTAGACTTTGTTTTTAAGCTGAATTTTCAAAAGAACCTATACGTTTAGCTAAGGCGTTAGACCACAATCTGTGAAACAACCAGACACACTACTTAGTACTGATACTTCTATATGGTTGTCACTCACAGTGTAGTGATATCCTTTAAATTATTTTATGATCACATGCACTTCTATGTTTTATTTTTTAATAATTATAAAATATGCATCAACGCAACAGTGGTTAAGGAAGTTTAGTTAAAAGACATCTCTTCTTTTATTGAATGCCTGGATGACAAAGCTGGTTCCACCCTAAGGACAAAGTCCCTCTTGTACTGTGATTAAGCTAGAGATTAGAAGAATCACATTATTTTTTTGCAACAATAAGAACAATATTTTTTGATTTTTTTGTTTGTTTTTTTAACGCTACATCTGCAATTGTATACTCTCTTTTTTGCTTTGCGACCGTTAAAACATTTGCTCTAAAATCTAAATAGTATGGATTTTGATCCACTGCATTCACAAATCCTTTCCTGTGGCCTCATGGGATAGTGAAATGTCTATTGGGTGTGCACTTCAGAATCTTGCTGGAAGTAATAGGTTACTATATCAGTGCACTTTTTACCTGCTGTTTTAGGAAAACACTGAATTCGGACATTCTACTCTTTTTCACATATTGTTTTTCACCTACTTTATAGTAGGAAAGTATGCATATTTGGAAGCAGCCTTAGAAATGTATAGATATGTAGTGATAATTAGCTCTGTCCACATTGAAATAAAGAAGACTGGACCTACTGCAGTTCTGTGGACAACTGGGTTTACTTATAAAACTGTCAGAACCAACAGTTTTGTGAGATGTTGTGCGTCTTAGCACGTTTGGTGAAAAAAATGCATATTGTTATTGTATGTTACTGGAATTGAGTTACAGCCTACGCCCCTTTCATACTCATACATGGGCGTGGTAGTGGGGGGAAAAGTGGACCTGACTACCCAGGGCCCCGTCTAGGGAGAGGGCCCTTTGAAATCCCATCAATTTTTTTTAGATTTTTTTTTGTAGCCTAATTCGAATTAATTGGGCCCTCCAATTGATGTCATTATTCATTTCAAAATATATTGATAACACCAACTGAGAGAATGAACTCAGTGCCAGACACTCTGGAATTTTTGATATTTATGTTTGGATATGATAGTTTGTTGAAATTATCACCAAATTCCAGTTAATTTCTATTAATTTCCTTTAATTCCCATCATTTTTGTGGAAAGTTTTCAAATTTGAATATTTCCCAAATTCCCCAGCTCAACTTCCCATGGAAAGTTTCTGGAAATTTACTGGAAGTTTACCGGAAATGTTCCTACCCTTTGCAACCCTACCAATTAATAGTTATGTTATCTTTGTACTTGTTCGTAATGGTAGATTTCAAGCTCTGTTAAGCGCCCTATTGTGGGTACTTGGACACTTGGTTGACAGCCTAAAGCTTAGTCCAAACTGTCAACATAATACGCAATGCTTGATCACGTTTAATTATTTTTAGCGCTTTATCTTGCACTGAAATGGCTCTTGGAATACAAAGTGAGCTTGCTTTAACAAGTAGGTTGTTTTTTTTGTACGTTAAGAGGCTAATACCTATTTTTTGTGCTTGTTGATGTAGATAGTTCTGCACTTGATGCAGAAGACAAGGCAGGGTGCGAGTCTGATGATGTGAGAGAAGGTGAACTCATAGAGGCAACTTTAAAGAAACAATATGTATTTTTTTTGCTTTAAAAATATAAAAAATCACTATATCTATGTTATATATTTTTTAAAGTTGTGTATTTACATTATCCCGACAGTTCCAATTAACTTCTAAATCCAGATAAATTAATATTTTAATTCGAAGACACGTTATTTCCGTTATGTCGCAGTCAATGGCGTCATATCCGCGTTGTCCCTGGTTTCCGCTCGTGCTGCCATGGTAACCAGAGCTATGAACCAGAGCCCTCTGATAGTAACCAAGACGACAGACGTGGACCACTGTAGTTCGCAATGTCTGTCTGCACGCTGTTGTTGTTTCGTTCAAACATTATGGACCATGGCAAGCAGACTTTGGATAAAAAAGGAGAACTAAAACGAGAATCAATATCAGCGCGGTGTTTTCGAGATGCCGAGAGCTCCCATAGACAGTATACAAACGAGAGCTCCACGTCCGAGACTTCGACCGCTCCTACATGTACTTTATTAAACAGGTGAGCACATTTACATAAAACTAATCAATGTTTTATAGTTCAACAATGATAAAATGTCAGAATATGATCTGTATGTTATTCTAATGTTGATCTAGCTTAACGTTACTGCTTAACGTTAGTCTCATACAGACAAACTAACACATAAGTTACATTTCAACACATTCAAATGCAGTTTAGTGTGATAGTGTAATGTTAGACCAAGTGAAACAGCGCTGCGTTACCTCACAAGTTTAATTTGTCTAATAAACTGACCTGTGAGTAGTAATTCTGCGTGTAGTTCGGTAGAATGAAATGTCCATATTCCTTTTATATCCGCGGGACTCGCGTCGCGTTTGGAGCGGTTTGGAGCTGATAGCTGTCTCTTAGCAATCCCGAACTGCTTCATATCATAGTCATGACAAAAACATCGATGTATTCAGTCATCCATAAACATTATTAGATCGGTCGGCTTGACGTTGACGACAAGATCCATAATTCTTAGCAAATGTTGCGTCATCAAACTACGCCTTTGTTATTGTAAATAGGTTAGCGACCCCTAGTGGAGAAAAAATCCCATACTGTACGTTTAAGTTATTACCAGCAATCATGTGCTGTAGCAGTTTCAACTGAAATGAGCAGCAGTCTACTATTATCATACTACTATCATACTACTACATACTACTACTATTATTATACTACTATTATAGTACTATTATCAAGCACACTTTTCTGCACACTTCCTGTCACAGTTGCAGGAGGTGAACGGGCTTTCAGCAAGTTAAAACTGGTAAAAAACTACCTGAGATCAACAATGGGCCAGGATAGACTAAACAGCCTTGCCATTCTGTCAATTGAAAGCCAATTGGCCAAACAGTTGGACTTTACAGATCTCATCACTGATTTCGCAAACAAAAAGACTCGTCAGTGGGGATTTACTGGGATGTAGATTACATCTCATTTGACTTTTATTTATTTTTTTATAGTTGACATTTTTTTTTCATTATGGCAGGCTTAGCTTATTTGATTGGTTTCTGAGGGTACAGTTGTCTCGTGTTCTCCTGTTCAAAAATAAATATTTTTAATTTAAAACGTGCATCAGTATCATGGATCAAAATGTTAGTACACAAACCCGATGTAGCCTAAGGTTTAAAGGTATTTGAGCACAAGTAGGCCAAATGCATCAATTCAGGTGGTGAATGAAAGAACCAGTCATTACTATAATCTGATTTGATTATAGATTTAAACACTATTTATACTTGTTTATATTCAAATAATTAAAAAAAAAAATTCATTCAAAATTGAATTTTCATTTTGCTAACCCGCATCGTACAATGGCATGTGTAGGGGGCCCACTGACATTGAGAGTATACAGGGCCCAGAATTTGGTGCTACGCCCCTGTACTCAGAACGCGCTATAGTGCTTTCACATATGCTGCGTTTGCAGTGCGTAACTGATCCGCGGCTGTACCACAAACACATTTACTCACTATTTATATTTCAAAGTTTTGTCAGCATTGCGATTCTCTTTGTACACATACTCTTTAATAGACATATTCACGTTTAAACACAATTTAAACAACGTATTATTCAATGCTGCTTCTCTCTCTCTCTCTCTCTCTCTCTCTGTCTCTCTCTCTCTCTCTCTGAGCGGATGCTGTGAGTGAGTGGGGAGTCGGCGTGTGTGCGTGAGAGTGCTGCGGTGCGAGTGAGTCTATTCTTTCTTTCTTTCTTTTTACACTGTAAAAAGCAGTAATGCCGCGGGGCGGAATACAGAAAGTGGGGAGAAAGAAACTGATACAGTGTCTATTGTTGTTGCGGGGGGAAATACAGAAAATGTTGAGAAAAAACTGGTTACAGTGTCTACTGATGTTGTTAATGTGGCTGAATCTATTGTGGAGGAGGAAGAGATGGTGACAGACAGTGCTAGTGATGAAACTCTTTTCAAAGTACCCAATACTAAAAGAAAGAGAAATAGGAAGAGTACGGAAACGGCTAAAATGAGCAGACAAACAAAAACAGAATCTGAAAAACTTGAGACTGAAGGCAGGATGATTGATGATTCTGATGGTGAAGTAGTGGACAGTAGGACAGGACGAAGTCGACGCAGTGATTACAACTTTGATAAAATAAAATCATTCCTGCAAAGAACGAAAAATGATCGAAGAATGTTTATTAACTCA
The DNA here is from genome assembly GCF_963993115.1 of Abramis brama. Taxonomy (NCBI): domain Eukaryota; kingdom Metazoa; phylum Chordata; class Actinopteri; order Cypriniformes; family Leuciscidae; genus Abramis; species Abramis brama. The sequence goes on along the minus strand of NC_139967.1, from coordinate 21,505,932 downwards.
GTGACAATGTTAATGAGAAGTGAAGGAGGGGAACAGTTTACAGTTCAAGAAATATACAGATTAAAGAAACTCGTTTCCAAACTGAAATTAGAAGCACAAATTGAGGATGGATTCGAAACCGCATAATCGCTGTTTTCCCATGTTTTTGTTTGGTTTATGTCCCCTCATACTATTTATTTTAATGAGTGTGATGAGGGTGAGCTCTCTAAATTTGAATGGACCCCGAGATATACATAAAAGAGCAATGCTGTTTGAGCTTATCAGACAAAAGAATATTGATGTAACATTTGTCCAAGAAACACACAGTGACTGTATTAATGAAATTGACTGGAAAAAAGAGTGGGAGGGTGAAGTGTTTCTTACTCACATGAGCTCTACTAGAGGAGGGGTGGCTGTCCTTTTTGCTAAGAATTTCTCACCTATCTCATGTGAGGTTAAACATGTGATACCTGGCAGACTTAATATTTTTAAGGGCTCAGTTTGAAAAATTTAAGGCTGTTTTTATTAATGTTTATGCACCAACAAATGGTAATGAAAGAGTACTCTTTCTCAAGAATGTAAATACAATTCTACAGAATTGTAGTTCTGATGATTTTCTGATTTTGGGCGGGGACTTTAATTGTACAGGGAATTATAGTCTAGATCGGAATCATGTGGAACCTCATATTGCTTCAAGTCGTGCTTTAAATGAACTGATTGAGACTCATAGTTTATGTGATCTATGGAGGGATCTAATTAATAATGTAAGACAATACACGTGGTTACATAATAGAGAGAATTTTATTTCTTTAGCCAGATTGGATAGGTTTTATTGTTTTAAGCATCAGTTTAATGTTGTGAAAAGTTGTTTTATTACACCAACTGGTTTTTCTGATCATTGTCTAGTCACATGTAATGTGTTTATAACAAATGTGAAGCCAAAGAGTGCATATTGGCATTTTAACACTTCCCTGTTAAGTGATGTGAATTTTAGGTGTTTTTGTTTCTTTTTGGAATGATTTTAAATTAAGAAAATCATGCTTTGAAAATTTTCGTCAGTGGTGGGACTATGGAAAGGTTGAAGTGAAAGTACTTTGTCAACAGTATACTTTCAGTGTCTCTCGGGACATCACTAGATCAATGAAAAAACTTGAATCTGAAATAATGGAGGCACAAGGGTTAGCAGAGAATACTGGGGATGGAAGACATATCGAGACACTTAAAACTAAGACATCTCTTCTGTCAGATTTGCTCGGCATTAAAGTAAAGGGGGCTTTGGTCCGATCTCGTTTTCAAAACTTAATGCAAATGGATGCCCCATCGAAGTTTTTCTTTAGTCTCGAAAAAAAGAACGGTCAGAGTCGCTATATTCACTCCTTACGCTCTGAAAACGGGCAGGAATTGACAAAGACATCTGAAATTAGAAAACGAGCTGTACAGTTCTATGAAAAATTCTATAGCAGTGAATATAGAAAGGACGAGGAGCTGTCTGCTTGCTTCTATGAAGGTCTGCCAAATGTCTTGGAGGACTCAAAGGCAGAGCTGGAGAGGCCTCTTTCGGAAGAGGAGCTTCTGAACGCTCTCAAGGGCATGGAGAGTGGAAAAGCTCCTGGGATGGATGGACTCCCAGCTGAGTTTTATAAAGAGTTTTGGGCTGTGCTGGGCGAGGACCTGCTGGCTGTCCTGAATGAAAGCTTGGCTGATGGCTCTTTGCCCCTGAGCTGTAGGAAAGCAGTGATCACATTGCTACCTAAAAAGGGTGATTTGCAGGAGATTAAGAACTGGAGACCTGTGAGTTTGCTTTGTTCTGATCTTAAAGTCCTTTCTAAGACTCTGGCTAACAGACTGAGAAAAGTGATGGGGCAGGTCATTCATTTTGATCAGACATATTGTGTGCCGGGTAGGTCAATCACAGATAATGTCTGTCTCATACGGGATATTTTAAGTGTTTCGAGTCTTTTAGGGGTAAATTTGGGGTTTATCTCTATTGACCAAGAGAAGGCTTTCGATAGAGTTGAGCATCAGTATTTATGGGACACCCTAGAAGCTTTTGGTTTTAGTTCTGTTTTTATTGATATGATTAAAGTGTTGTACCAGGACACTGAGAGTTTACTGAAGGTCAATGGTGGTTTGAGTGCCCCGTTTAAAGCTAGTAGAGGAATCAGACAAGGTTGTGCTCTGTCTGGTATGCTTTACTCCTTAGCTATTGAACCAATGCTGAATAAATTAAGAAATAAGATTAAAGGTTTAACATTGAATCATGATATACAACATCAAATTTCAGCTTATGCCAATGATGTTATGGTTTTGGTAAATGGGCAACAAGACATTAATCAGCTGGTTTCTGTTGTTAATGATTTTGGAGTAATTTCAGCTGCAAAAATTAATTGGGAGAAGAGTGAAGCACTGGCTGTTGGGAAATGGGAGGAAGGGATGCCAAAACTACCTGGTGGGATGAGTTGGAAGAAAGAATGGTTAAAATATCTTGGAGTACATCTTGGGGATTTAAACACCCAACAAAAGAACTGGGAAGGGGTGATTGAAAACATAGAAGGAAAATTGAAAAAATGGAAATGGATTCACTCACAATTGTCATTTAGAGGAAGAGTTTTAATAATCAACAACTTGGTTGCCTCTACATTGTGGCATAGGTTATCTTGTGTGGATCCACCTGTTGGACTACTGTCCCAATTACAGGTAATCCTAGTGAATTTTTTTTGGGATTGTTTACACTGGGTTCCCCAAAGTTTGCTCTTTCTTCCGAAAGAAGAGGGAGGACAAGGCTTGGTGCACTTACTGAGCAGACATGCTACTTTTCGTCTGCAGTTTATTCAGAAATTTCTGACTGGCTCTGTTGAGCTTGTGTGGAGGAAGATGGCAAAAACAATTTTGCACACAGTAGATGGACTTGGACTGGATGCTGCGCTGTTTCTAATGGATGCTAAGCAACTACGTTTGGCTGGAGTGCCTCGTTTTTATTGTGAACTTTTCAAAGTGTGGGGACTTTTAACTTGCAGACTGGAGGAGACCAATTCTTTGTATTGGTTACTTGAAGAACCTCTAATCAGAGGAGCTCGCATGGATATTTCGGGTGAGAATGTTCTGGGACTTACGCAGATACTGTGTGCTTCTAAAACTGTGGCATTGAGGCACATAGTTAATGTGGCTGGACCTGAGATGAGTGATATAAATGCAGTAGCTACTCTGTTGGGTCAGAGGTCAATGCGCCACACGCTAACCTTAATGGACATGTGGAAAACAAGACTGACAAAGGAGGAATTGACTTTAATAAAAGATTTTAAGAATGGAAGAGTGACTCTGGACATAAGAGACCCTTTTCCAAAACTTGGGATTACACCAGACTTAAAAGAAATGTCAGGTCCTTTGTTGGATCTCAACGGACTGCAAAATTTAGATCTGAATGAAGTTGGAGGGAAAGTGATGTATAAATGCTTTGTAAAAGTTTTTAATAAAGGAACACTAAATGGGAGGGTTGATACAGTGTGGAGGGATAAGCTTGGGTTGAAAGAGGACATGAAACCTGTGTGGAGAGTGCTGTACCATTGACCAAACGATCTGGTGACTTACAATGGCGAATATTACATGGGGCAGTGGCTGTCAACGCTTTTGTTTCAGTCATTAATCCAGATACTGATGATAAATGTGTGTTTTGTGGATCTAGAGAAACTATTTTTCACTGTTATTTGGAGTGTAAAAGACTTCAAGCGCTTTTTAATTTGTTGCATTTGTTATGTGATAAATGTGGGGAAAAGTTTACTCCAGATGTTTTTATTGTAGGGGCAGGATACAATCAAAAGCAAAAGATTAAATGGCAGCTGCTTAATTTTCTGTTTGGACAGGCAAAGCTCGCAATTTATAAAACAAGGAAGAACAGAATAGAAAATAGTGGTGGTCAGGAGATTACAGCTTTGTTTAAAGCTTTTATCAAGTCAAGAATTGTTGTGGAGTTTAAGTACTATAAAGCAATGAATGATATAGAAACTTTTAAATTACAGTGGTGTTACAATTCTGTTTTTTGTATGGTTGTGGAGGAGGAGTTATTTTTTGAACTTGTGTGGATTTGAAATTGTTATAATATTTATTATTTTATATCATGATTGAATAAAGTTTGTTATTAAAAATCAAAAATCTCTCTCTCTCTCTCTCTCTCTCTCTCTCTCTCTCTCTCTCTCTCTCTCTCTCTCTCTCTCTATATATATATATATATATATATATATAAGTTGCTCAAGCAAGTGGTAAAATATTAACCATGTAGCCTACTTATATTAAAATCGCAAACATTTTAAATTAAAACTTAAAATTGATAAAAACAGCCGACTCTCATGCCTTTTCTTTTGCATTTAAATTTTAATACAATAAATCTTGCATGTCACAAAGGACTTGTTTTTCCACCTCCATGAATGAGACGAGTGTTGTTCATTATGTCGCCTTGTTGAGGTAAATTGTTTTCTTTGCTTTACCCAAAAGATGACTGTCAAAAATAGTAGTATTTAATTAAATGCATTTATGGTGAGATTATTATATTTTCATGTCAATCTGTGTTCATTTTGACCACGAACCATGCGCTGTCACATTTATAAAGGTAATGTGATGCCATAAAGAATCGCATGCGCAGGGTAAGATTTGTGAAAGTGTACATAAGATTGCAAGTGTAAATTAAATTTGCATGCGCAAGAGAAGATTTGTAAAGGTGTAAATCGCCTTTTATAGGAGAACTCCGGTCAATTTTAACATTGAACTCATTTTTTTTGTAAATTTGGAGTGCTGTCAATACAAAGAACAACGACAAAAATCGGTGTTGCCTACACCGTGTTATCCTCTTTTTAAAATTTGCACCCTGTTGACTTCAATGGGGCAAGTTTTAAACCTGCTTTTAGCCTCTTAATGTCCTTGATGTGTCATTACAAGTGCACATGCAGCCAATGTGAGTGATTCCTTCAGAGTGAACACGGGTGAATCTGACTGCAGTATGTGAAAGATATGAATAAAAATGATAATAATTCAGCCAGCGCACATACCTGTATTTACATCCTGTTTTCGGTCGAAGTCCACAGTAGTCAATTGTCGAGTTCACGCGCGTGATCATAGGTACTAAACCTATGCGCGTGAACTCGACAATCGACTACTGTGGACTTCGACCGAAAACAGGATGTAAATACAGGTATGTGTGCTGGCTGAAATAACATCACTTTTATTCATATCTTTCACATACTGCAGCATAGAGATGCTCTTAAAATACACGTTAAAGGGAAAAAATATTATTGTAACTCATTTTAGTAAAATAATAATAGTAATTCTGGAATCCTCCCAATCAGTAGACAGGTGAAATTATGCATGCAGTAGTGCAGATACAAAAAAAGCGCTGTTTTCTCGCTTTTTGCTCGCGGGTTTCTCTATAGAGCTCCCCCTACAGCTTCGGAATAAAAATTTGACAACACTGTCGTCAAAACTCGTTGGCGACTCGCCCCCCTACCATCTTCTCCCGCTGGTCCTGTGCATTTGTTTTCAAAGAAGCCGGCGAACGCACGGAGCCATGTCCACTGAGGTATGTATGATACACAGAAGGCCAGCATATAAATGTTTAGATAGTGTATGTGTGCAGTGCCGTAAAGCAGTTTGTTACATTGCGAGACCTGATATCACGCGATACTTTCTGACGCTGCAGCCGGCGGCCCGCCGGCCCAAAGTTGCAAGGGTGTTTTTTCCGCTCACAGGCACTCGGGGGGTGCGAGAAGACCACCATTCAACCCGAAAACAGTCATATAACCATTCCAATGACTCCGAAGCTGTTCGGTTAAGATAAAAAAGTTCACCTTTAACACACCAGCTCGAAATTCAGTATGGACTCATATAGTCAGCCTAATGGTGCACAGGCTATTAAGAAATCATGATCTATTGTTTATTTATTTAACATGTATGTGTGCTGCCTGCGTGCATTAAAAGTACCATTTCGGCAACGAGAATGTTTCTGAGCCAAATGAAGATAAAGATGTGTTCTGGTGACTGGCGTGTATGTTGAACCAATCAGATAAGAGTAAACCTAGAGTCATCGAGAAGCTCATCTGATTGGCTACATGAAGAAGGTGGACCCGCCCTCCTCTTCGCGCTTGCAAAACTCAAGTGAGAGAATCGTGCCAAAACTGGAATCGCAGGTTAAAAAAAAGACACGTACAAATCGGGAACTTTTTTGCCTCATGTACACAAGAAGTCATTTAGACATTTGCAACAGTTTATTTTTTTACACAAAGTTTGATTTTACATAATGAATCTGTTTTGCAGTTCCCGACTCTGTTGCTTTCGCTTGCAAATTGCTGTTCACAGGCCTGCAATGCTTTTGGCCGTATTTGTGCGCAAAAACCGTGCCAAAAGTGTAAGCGCGGAGAAATGGAAGTCAGAGGAATACAGATCCTATTTATTTTGCGTTGGCATGAAGCTGCAGCTTCACAAAACATGGATTACACTTACGAATAACAGTTAAATGCTGCAAATATTTTTTCTTACACTTGAAAGGGCGATTTACACCTTTACAAATCTTCTCTTGCGCATGCAAATTTAATTTACGCTTACAATCTTATGTATACTTTAACAAATCTTACCCTGCGCATGCGATTCTTTATGGCATCATATTACCTTCATACACTTTAATTCAGCGCGTACAGCACAGCAAAAATAGACTCGGTGCGGAAACGATCGCTGCACTGCTGTATACGCACCGCACCTGGAACGGATCGCCGGACCACATCCGCATGCAGTGTGAAAGCTCTTAACTGTTAACATGGGTGCGGAAAAGAATACGCACCGCAAACGGAGTATGTGTGAAACGGGCATAATAACATTGTGTTCTGAAAGCTTCCTTTGTATTTCAAAATGCAGCGTTAACATATTTCCACTGACATAAATTGTTGTCTATGTGATTAACAGTGATAAACTTGGAAACTTGATGAAAAATGGCACTTCATGATAAACAAGGTTGCCAAACTCTGTTCTAAAGTCTACCTTGTTGTTCATTATCAAAATAATACTGTATGTACTGTAGTTATAAAATGTAGTATTATGCAATACTGAGCATGTTTACATACACACCAATATGCTGATAACTCCCAAAAATAATTTTATTGAATTAACCCATTAATTACATGTGCAAGTGCAGTTTATTTACCTCCAAACATGATCAAAATACAAAACAAAGACTTGACTAAGCATAACGTGACATGACACAACTTGACAAACTGACACTCACCACACAGTGGTTACACAAACAATACTTAACAAAGACACATGGAAAACACGAGGGCTTAAAACAACATGACACAAAAGACTTGGGAAGCACATGGCAGGATCACATGAAGACAAGGGAATCACATGATAAGACAGGAAACATGAAACATGAAAAACCAAAACTAGTATCATGAAACGTGAACATGAAATAAAACTCAAAACTAGTCATGACAGACCCCCCTTTTTCTTAAAATTAAAAAAAATAATAATAATTTTGTATGATATAGATATTATGTAATTATAATAATAAGAATAATAATCAGAAGAATCTTCATTGTCATTGCACATCACGTATACAATGAAAATGCAGTGCATCTGCGGCCAGTGCATAATAAATACAATAAATATATAAACATTAAAGAAAGAGAAAAAAAGAGAGAAGCAAGCAAGATATACCTTTTACACATTGTAAGAAAAAATTATGTGGACGTTGAAGATCTCAAAAATGAAGTTTATTACAGCATAGCAGTGGCAAGGTACACTAAGCACCTTGGGTTCACCGGCGTCAGAATGAACCCAGAACATCCAAATCTTAAACCTTTTATCCTGTTCTTAATGTAAATTAAGTTGCTCTTGTTGCAACAGCTGTGGTCTGTATGTTAATGAAGTTGTGACACCCCATTGTCTGAGAAAGTTATCTGTGTCCCACACCCAGTCCCATCCATAACCCTCCATTTGTTCAGGATGTGATCAACCCAAATATCCCAATTATTCATTAATTCTAAGAAAAGCGTACCTTTCATGGCCACCAAAAAATTATTATTTCTTAGCATGTACAGCGCTTAGAGCATGTAACAAGATCAAGATCATAAAATAGACTTTGTTGCAAGCAGAGAATCAGAAACAAATATGTATTGTGCACAAGTTTTATTAACTAAATCACAAACATAACTAAACTAAACATACATACATGCATGCATACATACATGCATGCATGCATACATACATACATGCATACATACATACATACATACATGCATACATACATGCATACATGCATGCATACGTAAAATGGTGAGTGATATGGAACCAGAAGCAGGAAATGGAACTAAAGATCCATTTAACTATGAAAAGAACCATCAGCTTATCACCTCATTAAATTGATACTTGCATGGTCTGTGCAGTGGATACAATTCTTGAAGTGGTTAAAAATTTAACTTGTTGAGGTTGCAATCGTTTTCTTCTCTGCTGGATGAAGAAGATATGATGAACTTGCATGGTTAGTTCGACTCTGTTCTCATGGCTGGAGTGCAGATCGTGGCCTGCCGGCCCTGGGCCGGAGAGGACACGCAGAGCAAATGGTGGGAGTTGCGATGGACTTCTTCTGCATTGAATGAAGACGTTGAACTCCTAAGGTTGTCCTTGATTCTATTGTGGTTGAGAGAGAGTCCTCTCTCTCCTGGATGAGCACATGGCTGGTTGTGAGTCGAGGCCTGCTGCCCTGGGGCCTGCTGAGGCCACACTGGACAGCACGGCACCCTGAACGTACCGAGAAGGCCAAGAGTTGATCGTTGCCCATTCAGTGATGGAAAGGTTGCAGTTTTCTTCTGAGTTGGATTGAAGAAAAGACAGTCTGACTCCTTTGGGAGAGTGAAAGGATAGCAGGCGGTGGTCATGGCCTGCCGGGGGCCTTGGGCCCCAGTGGGGGGTCCCTACAGACATCAACCCGAAGAAACAGCAGTAGAGAGCCAGAAGAAGAGAGAGAGGGTCACTGTGAATTTGTCTCTAATAAAGCCTGAGAAAGGCCCCACCTCTCCGGGTTTGCTTGACCAATGAGAAGGGTGGAATTTCCAAGCGGGAAAATTCCTCTGTGGTTGATTTATGAATCTTTGTTTTAAGCGTGCTCATTTGCATGTGCAGGTGGATTGGTTTCTGATGAAGAAACTAAGAAAGATTCTTGTAATACTAATATGTTGCGCAGCTATCGGCATATCATGTACACAGTCATTTTGATCTTCAAAGTAACAATTTATAGAGACCAAACATGGTATAGGTGATGTTACATTGACCGTTGGTTATATCATAAAATACACAGTATCAAGAAAATAATAGAATTAAAAACACTACACAAGACAGTAAAACATTCACACAATTTTCTGGGATGCATGTTCATTTATAGATCAGATTAATGCAGCAAAGTCTGTTTTAAAGTCTGTTTCTGTCTTACCCTTTGTCTCTGTCTCGACCACGTGACCACATTTTTTTAACAGCCATAAAACCAACTTATCTGATCGTGGTCATGGTAACTAAGACCTTCTTGTCCTTGTTTGGGGGATGGGACCACAGATCCCAGAGTGAGTTTTAAATATTTGTTAAACTATAACAAATACTTGTGTCTGATTTTTCTCAGTCGTTACACAGACTACAATTTCTTACAACATCATAGCACACACATACTTTATGAATTCAGTGACCTAATGGCCCAAGGAAAAAAACAGTTTTTGAGTCTATTTGTCCTACTCTTAAGGCACCTATACCTCAGCCAGAGGGCAGGAGGTTGAACAGGTGCTGTCCTGGGTGTGAGAGGTCGGCAGTGATTGCCCTAGCTCTCCTGAGACACCGCGTGCTGGTGATGTCTTCTAGCGAGGGTAGAGGACTGCCAGTGATGCGTTGTGCTGTCTTTATGACCCTCTGCAGGTTATTTCTTTCCGCCAATTTACAGTTGGCATACCAGGCCGTAATGTTGTATGTCAGGACACTCTCAATGGTGCTGCGGTAAAAGGCCACTAACAGTTTCTCTTCCAGATGGTTCCTTCTAAGTATCCTTAGGAAGTGGAGTCGCTGTCAAGCGTTTTTTTACCACCACAGATGTGTTAGCAGTCTAGGAGAGGTTGTTGGCTATATATGTCCTAAGGTATTTATAGGAGGACACCAGCTGAACAAAGTCCCCGTTGATACTCAGTGGAGCTGGTTCCCCCTTGTGTATCCTGAAGTCTATGACCATCTCCTTAGTTTTTCTGGTGTTAAGCAGCAGGTTATGTTCGGAGCACCAACCTGCCAACCTGTTAACCTCGTCCCTGTATGCAGTCTCATCCCCTGCGCTGATGAGGCCGATGACTGTAGTGTCATCTGCAAATTTAATGATGGTATTGGAGGGGTGGATGGGTGTACAGTCATGCGTATACAGGGAATACAGGAGAGGGCTCAGCACACAGCCCTGGGGGGAGCCTGTGCTGAGGGGTCAGGGTGGAGGAGCAGGTGGTGCCTACCTCAACCATTTGAGGGCAGTCAGTCAGGAAGTTCTTGATCCAGGCACAGATGGAGGGGGAGAGAGCGATGTTGATCAGCTTGTCCACCAAGATATCAGGAACACTGGTGTTGAATGCCGAGGTGTAGTCTATGAACAGCATCCTGACGTAACTCCCTGGCTGCTCCAGGTGGCTAAGTGCTGTATGAAGAGCTGTAGCTGTAGCCACGGCGTCTTCCGTGGATCTGTTAGCTCTGTAGGCGAACTGATGTGTGTCCAGGTTTAAGGGGAGCCAGGCCTTGATGTGGTGCAAGATGAGCCTCTCAAAGCATTTCATGACTACTGATGTTAAGGCAATAGGTCTGTAGTCGTTGGGGCACTTTGGGGCAGGAGACTTTGAGACAGGAATGATGGTAGCTGACTTCAGGCACTGAGGGATGGTAGCCTGTGACAGTGAGAGGTTGAACAACCTAGTCAGAACTCCTAGCTGGTCAGCACAGGCACAAAGTACTTTTCCGAGTACAGCATCCGGACCGGCTGCTTTTCTGGTGTTCACAGTCTTCAGCACCTGCCTCACCTGATGTTCCTGGAGTGTGAGTGCTGTGACTGGAGTCTGTGGTGGCCATGCTGGAGCCTCTATCTCGAAACAGGAAAAGAAAATGTTCAATTCCTCAGCCAGCGATGGTAGTGACGGGTGTGGGGCCTTTGTAGTTAGTGATGCTCTGTAGCCCCTGCCACACCAGCCGCATGTTGTTGGCGAGGTGGTCTTCCACTTTCCTCTCATGAGCCGCCTTAGCAGCTTTGATGCCTCTCCGCAGCTCTGCCCTCTCCACGCTGTACTGTTCTTTGTCACCTGACTTGAAGGCATAGTTCCGGGTTCTCAGAAGTGACCGGGCGCCCAACGTCATCCATGGTTTTTGGTTGGGATATATCCGGATGCGCTTCTCCACTGTAACACTGTCAGTGCAGTTCTTTATGTAGAACAGAACAGTCTCTGTGTGCTCCTATAGATTGAGATGATCAAATATGCTCCACTCAGTGCGCTCAAAGCAATCTTGAAGCTGAGAGAGTGCTCCTTCAGGCCAAATTTGAATGTTATTTGTGGCAGATTTGGATTTCTTCCTGAGGGGGGTATATGCAGGGGCCAGGAGCAGTGAGAGATGGTCCAACATGCCCAGGTGTGGGAGGGGTACTGCCCTGTAGGCTTGCTTCAAGTTGGAATAGACATAGTCTAATGTGTTCTTCCCTCTGGTTGAGCACTGTACATATTGTACAAAGTTAGGGAGCACAGTCTTAAGGCAAGCTTGGTTAAAGTCCCCAGCCAAAATAAAAGCTCCCTCTGGATGGGCCTGCATTTGTTTGTTTATGATGGTGTACAGTTGAGAGAGCGCTGTGCTAACATTAGCATCTAAAAGGGTCTACACTGCACAGTCATGTGTGTATGACCCTACTGCTTGTACACCAGTCCAAATGAACATGAATACAAAGCCCCTGTGGTAGATTTTTCCCTAAATCTAACTATCTGGGGCGTCTCCAAATCGACACCCAATTGATCTTATTACCTGAGGCGTCTCCAATTGACACCAATACCTTTATCTGGGGCGTCTACAAATCGACACCCAATTCCTTAAACTGGGGCGTCTACTAATCGACACCCAATACCTTTATACTCTAGCTCTTGCGTCTTCAGTCGACAACTGGCCAAGTTTCTAACTAACTTGCTTCCCTAAACTTCCTAAACTAGCTTCCTGCGCAGGAATAAATCGACAAACAGACCTGCAAATGTCCTTTAAATGCTTTAATCATGGCCAGGAGATCTTCCCAAGCAGTTCTCAGGGAATCTCTCCCAAGAAGCAAGGCCAGAGGATCTCAGACAAATTCCATTGAGAATCCCACCGTAAAACACGGATACAGCAGTTTTTATAGAATCGAGAGATTATTTTCGGCCCCAAAGAAAACTGTGTTTTTGATTTTGATCTGGGCTTTCTCACAAAGTGTGCCAGAAATTTGTGCTTCCTTTTTGACTCCAGTTTAAAGTTTGATAAACAGATTTCAGCTGTTGTCAAGTCATGCTTTTACCTATTCATAGCTATTCATGCATTTGTTACATCTAGGCTTGATTACTGTAATTCTCTGTATTATGGTATTTCTCAGGCTTCCATCTCTCGTCTACAGTTGGTTCAAAATGCAGCCGCTAGACTACTTGAAGGGAAGCGAAAGTATGACCACATAACACCCATCTTAATGTCGTTGCACTGGCTTCCAGTAAAGTATAGGATAGAGTTTAAAATTGTATTATTTGTCTATAAAACTCTGAATAATTTGGCTCCTCAATATTTAACGGATCTTTTGACCCCATACACTCCATCCAGAAACCTGAGATCCTCTGACCTTGGCCATCTTACAGTCCCTAAAGTTAAACTTAAAAAACGTGGTGAGCGTGCTTTTGCCGCTGCTGGGCCGAAGCTCTGGAACAGCCTTCCTCCTTCTATTAGGCATGCTCCATCTATCTGTAGTTTTAAATCTCAGCTCAAGACTCATTTATTCACCTTGGCTTTTAACACCCTGTAGTTTGTCTTCATGGATTTTTCTTTTATTCTATTGAGTGCCTTTTTGTCTTGTCTGGTATTTATGTATGTGGTTTTACTTTTGTGTCTCTTTTATTTCTTGTAAAGCACTTTGGTCAACTTCGGTTGTGTTTTAAATGTGCTCTATAAATAAATGATTGATTGATTGATTGATTGACAAGCAAACTCTGTTTTTGTGATTCCTTATCACAAGGTTTGAGAACTAGTAATCTGTATAGTTTCACTTTCCCTTTCTGTTATTTATACACACATACATACACACTCAAAGTCACAAGTTTTCCCCAAAGAGTTTGGACACATTTAAAAGCATATGAATGTCGTTCCTGCAAGAAAAACAAATGTTAGTTGATTAATTAAAGTTGATTAATTAAAATCCATCACATTCCCCCCTCTGGTCGTAATCATACGACCAATATATAGCTGGATTTTTAATTCCTCTAATGAATTATTCCATACCCACATGATTTACCTGCAATCTAATTTACCTTTACCAAATCATCCCATTATAAGTCAGTGACTTTAATACCACCTGATATCTCTAGGCTAATCATACCATCTTATTTTTTACTTTATAGTAAGATATTCCTTCAATCAGCATCCTAAGCTGTAATGAAAATACAACCAATTTCCAATGTTACCACATACCATCTTCTCATCTTCTTCATCTTCTTCCCAACATTCTATCTTTAGTAAAAAACTAAACATACCATAGTACATTGCCTTTTAACTTTAGTAGACATTGAGTCAAGTTTAAGTATCATCTTTCTCTGGATTTTGAATCTCATTGATCTATTAGGCCTTTAACAGGCTGATACTGCTGATTAACCATTTTTCTTAACCTTATTTTGTTAGCTTTTAATTAAAGCAGGCTATTGTTTTACTTAGTAAGATCTATTTAATGATCTGTGTAATAAAATCTAACCAAAAAAATTCTATAATTTTTCATTTTTATCCTTAACACAAATATCAATAATTTTATTATTTTGTTTCAAACAATGTAACTCTGTTTAACCCAGCTCTTGCCATGAGAATAGCCTTAGCTACTGATATGCCATTTAATCTTTAACTATTTATCTTCCTACCATCCTATTTTTCAGAATTAACTGATTTCGAATTTTTGAAAATGCAGCACCTACCCCACAAGGCTGATTGTCTTTCTGTGTGGAGATAGTAATCTGTCTAGTTTCACTTCCTCTTTCTGTTATACATGCACACTCAAAGTCACAAGTTTTCCCCAAAGAGTTTGGACACATTTAAAAGCTTATGAATGTCGTTCCTGCAAGAAAAACAAATGTTAGTTGATTAATTAAAGTTGATTAATTAAAATCCATCACACCCCCCTCCTCTGCTCTTACCGGAACTTTTATTCCTGTCAAAGTGGTGCATGGAGTGGCCGGTTAGCTGAATGTAGCCAGGTTTCCCTGATAATCATCACACTGCAGTCGCGGATGTTTTGGTTGTTTGCCATCAGTAACTCCAGTTCGTCAATTTTGTGGATAATGGACCTGGCATTTGTTAGGAAGATGCTTGATAGCGGGGGTTTATAGGGCTGTTTCTTTAGCCGTGCTAGTAAAGTCAACAAAATAAAGTAAATATACTGACATAGTGTACAAGGGTGTTCTACAGAGGGCATTAGTTCAGGAAGATCATGGTCCAATCCATAATGAAAACACGTTTTTATTTGAATCTCGTCCCAGGGCAGATAAT